>NC_088238.1:18913395-19013395 GCF_036934945.1 Oncorhynchus masou masou | reverse complement strand
CTACTTTGTGCATGGCACAAGTAATTGTTTCAACAATTTCAGAAAATTATGTCATGACTTTAAAAGCTTCTGATAGGCTAATTGACATCATTTGAGTCAATTGGAGGTGTACCTGTGGATGTATTTCAAGGCTTTCTTTCAAACTCAGTGCCTCTTACCTTGACATAATGGGAAAATCAAAAGTGATCAGCCAAGACCTCAGAAAGAAAATATAGACCCCCACACGTCTGGTTCATCCTTGGGAGCAATTTCCAAACTCCTGAAGGTACCACGTTCATCTGTACAAACAATAGTACACAGAGTATAAACACCATGGGACCACGCAGCCTCCATACCTCCCAGAAAGAAGATGTGTTCTGTCTCCTAGAGATGAACGTGCTTTGGTGTAAAAAGTGCAAATCAATCCCAGAACAACAGCAAAGGACCTTGTGAAGATACTTGTGGAAACAGGTGCAAAAGTATCTATATCCACAGTAAAATGAGTCCTATATCGACATAACCTGAAAGGCCGCTCAGCAAGGAAGAAGACACTCCTTCAAAACTGCCATTAAAAAGCCAGACTACAGTTTACAACTGCACATGGGGACAAAGATCGTACTTTTTGAAGAAATGTCCTCTGATCTGATGAAACAAAAATATAACTGTTTGGCCATAATGACCATCGTTATGTTTGGAGGAAAAACGGAGAGCCTTGCAAGCCAAAGAACACCATCCCAACCGTGAAGCACGAGCGTGGCAGCAGCATGTTGTGGGGGTGCTTTGTTGCAGGAGGGACTGGTGCACTTCACAAAATAGATGGCATCATGAGGAGGGAAATTATGTGGATACATATTAGCGCAACATCTCAAGACGTCAGTCCGGAAATTAAAGCTTGGTCGCAAATGGATCTTCCAAATGGACAATGACCCCAAGCATAGGTATTGGAGTGGACATCACAAAACCCTGACCTCAATCCCATAGAAAATGTGTGGGCAGAACTGAAAAAGCGTGTGCGAGCAAGGATGCCTACAAACCTGACTCAGTTACACCAGCTCTGTCAGGAGGAATGGCCCAACTTATTGTGGGAAGCTTGTGGAAGGCTACCGAAACGTTTAACCCAAGTTAAACCATTTAAAGGCAATGCTACCAAATACTAATTGAGTGTATGTAAACTTCTGACCCAATGGGAATGTGATGAAAGAAACAAAAGCTGAAATCAATAATTCTCTCTGCTATTATTCTGACATTTCCCATTCTTAAAATAAAGTGGTGATCCTAACTGACGTAAGACAGGGAATTGTTACTCTGATTAAATGTGAGGAATTGTGAAAAATGTAGTTTAAATGTATTTGGCTAAGGCGTATGTAAACTTTTGACTTCAACTGTACCTCTTTCTAAACAACAGCACCACAGGTAACTTCCACAAAGCTGTGAACGATCTGAGAGACAAGGCAAGAAGGGCCTTCTATGCCATCAAAGGAACATGAAATTCGACATACCATTTAGGAGCGGGCTAAAAATACTTGAATCAGTTATAGAACCCAGACTCAGTGAGCATAGCCTTGCTATTGAGAAAGGCCGCCGAAGGTAGACCTGGCTCTCAAGAAAAGACAAGCTAAGTGCTCACTGCCCACAAAATGAGGTGGAAACTGAGCTGCACGTCCTAACCTCCTGCCAAATGTATGACCAAATTAGAGACACATATTCCTCTCAGATTACACAGACACACAAAGAATTAGAAAACAAATCCAATTTTGATAAACTCTCATATCTATTGTGTGAAATACCAGTGTACCATCACAGCAGGAAGATTAATGTCCTGTTACCACAAGAAAAGGGCAACCAGTGAAGAACAAACACCATTGTAAATACAACCCATATTTATGTTTATTTATTTTCCCTTTTGTACTTTAACTATTTGCACATGATTACAACACTGTATATAAACATAATATGACATTTGAAATGTCTTTATTCTTTTGGAACTTTTGTGAGTGTAATGTTACCTATTCATTTTTAATGTTAATTTCACTTTTGTTTATTTTCTAATTCACTTGCTTAGTCAATGTAAACATATGTTTCCCATGCCAATAAAGCCCCTTAAATTGAAATTGAAATTGAGAGATTGTGTAGAGGCAGACAGACCAGAAGAGGCCCGACTTGGCCTAGCTCCAGATGCCCCTACATCCACCTTCATTCTCCCCACAAAATAGTCTCCACACTGGGAGGGAGAAACCACTGTACACCCTCCCTCCCCAACACTCCCCATCCACATCCACACAAACTCAGGGACTAACATGGAGCAACCAAACAGTTGCCGTATTGCCGGAGGTTGCGGAGAACAGAGAGGGTTTGGCCACTTGGTGCGTTGCGAGGCCGCTTGAGAGGGCTTCTGGGGGTTGTCATGGAGACAGGTTTTAAAAGAACATAACACTTGTCTTTGGAATAAGAGATGAGCAGAGAGAGGGAGAGAGAGGAGAAGAGGAGAGAGAGGAGAAGAGAGAGGAGAGAGAGGAGAAGAGAGAGGAGAAAGAGGAGAGAGAGGAGAAGAGAGAGGAGAGAGAGGAGAAGAGAGAGGAGAGAGAGGAGAAGAGAGAGGAGAAAGAGGAGAGAGGAGAAAGAGGAGAGAGAAGAAGAGAGAGGAGAAAGAGGAGAGAGAGAAGAAGAGAGAGGAGAAAGAGGAGAGAGAGGAGAAAGAGGAGTGAGGGAAAACGTTATATTAGTTCTGCAGAAAATGGCTGCAGGTTTGACTCATCCTTTCAATTCCACTCTTCTTTCTCCTCTCCTCTCCTTCGTTTTCTTACACTGTGTTCTCCTCACAAAACCAACAGTGCCTCTGTAAAAAGGTAAAAACAAACAAACTGAAAAACAGCCTTACTGGTGAATACCCCAGGTGGAGTGGGTTGCTAATTCTAATCACTTATGGAAAAGAGAGAGAGTTAGCAAATAGGCTCTCAAATACTAAATGCGAAAATATGAATCACAGAGAGAAAACAACATGGATTGCTGTAGGCCTACTTCAGAATCTCAATGCTAAATGCTAATAGCATTCATCAGAGAGAAGAACACTGAAATGGATTGCTGTTCTTCAGATTCTCACTGTTAAATGATAATCACTAATAGCACTTATGCTAATAGTGAGAAAGAACACAAACATGAATTGCTAATTCCCAATGCTAATAGCATTTATGCTAATAGCATTCAACATAGCGAGAGAACACGTGAATGGATTGTCGTAGGCCTCTATCATATTCTCAATGCTAAGCATTTAGCATTTATCAAATAGCAAGATTTGCTTACACAAATAAATATGTAAGTGCATCATAAAATGGCCTCTTTTCAAGAAGAGCATATAACATCTCTCAGAGGAAGACAAAGCAATGTTCCCTGAACTCAAGGCCCTAAGTGATGGTGCAACTGCACCGCCTGCAGATGTGGCAATATTGGAAGTCGTCACCTTGTCTCATGGGGACCAGTGACATCACCAAAGGACCTTTAATGACCCTTAACAACCCTTTACAGTTTCTGGGGAGAGAAGGTGAACGAGGTCTCCGGGAGAGGCACGAGTGACCAGGTTCGATTGGCGATGTTTGCGCAATAGGTGAGCAACATTTTGGCAACATCACAAAGGCCGTTGAGTGCTGGTAAGTGAGTTGTTGCCATGGTGTTCTATTTGGAGAAAGCCAGAGCTCTGATTGCTTCTGTTTATCAGAGTATATGCTGTTACCGCTGGAGAAGGCATTGTTTGTTTTTTTGTGTGTTTTTTTTGAGAATGCATTGTTGATGGATTGCGTGTGTACGTGTTCTCTTCAAACGTACAGGCAACCACAGGCCTACTATATAATACTATGTGTGTGTGTGTGTGTGTGTGTGTGTAGGCTGTGCTGGGGTGGATGCCAGCGGCGCTGTAGCTCCAGCCATGACAGCACGAACACAGAGCAGCAGGGGAAGAATGGGAGGAAGCCTGGCCCAACACACACACACAAGGGTTGAATATTTTCTCTACAAATGTTTCATTCCCGAGAATAAATCACTTTTCTCCCGTGTAACCGAGTATTTCCTGCCAAAACTGGAAGTGTACTTCAAAAGCTTATAAAGCATATAAATAGACCATTGTCTGGATTTGTTTCGAGCTTTGATGGGAAATTCAAGCCTGATACTACCTGAGCCTAATGAGCCCTACATTAAATACATTTTATGAGCCCTACCTTGAAGATATTTAATGAGCCCTACCTTGAAGATATTTAATGAGCCCTACATTGAAGATATTTAATGAGCCCTACATTGAAGATATTTAATGAGCCCAAGCCACAAAAAAAAGCCCAAATGATTGAGCCGTAGATGTAGCTATGCTCCCTGGGTAAATAACTGAAACTAGCTCCAGGAGGCTAATCTTTTTCAGTGTGATCTGTATTACTGTATTGTATTGTATTGTACTCTATTATATGGACTGGAATCTTTCAAACCATGATAAAGCAGGGAGAGAACATGCGATTCTGGTGCAGCACACATGGAAAACGAAGTTCGGCTAGCGAATTTCATTTTGAAATAAAATAGGGACTATTTGTGTAATTAGTAGGCTGTTTCATATATACCTTTTATAATATTTCCTCTAATGTTATTAGTCTACTTCCTCTTTCTCTCTCTATTGTTGCTTCATTCCTTCTTTGCTATCAACAGTTAAATGAAATACATTTAGTCGTCCTTATCTTCATCATTCTAATGACATCGTTGAATAATATAGAACTGGAATTAGATGCAGAAGGCTTTCACTTCTCCTCACAATGATGTAATGGTTACGGATCTGAGTAAACAACTGCTATAACCTACAGCCAATGCGCAATCGCTCTTATTTCAAACTACCTCTGACTTCTATTGGCTGAGCATATTTAACATTCAGCAAAGAGCTTGCATCCCTCTTCCAAAAGTCTATTGGTATAAGAAATGCAAAAACCACATTTCCAGCATATTCTAGTCTAGCTTTTCCTGCATGGGACTCCAAGAGCTAAGGAGCCTTTTTTAAAGAAAAGAGTCCAGCTGAGCACAGGTGTGTGTGTGTTGCGTGGGTACTGAAGGTAAGTGTGTGTAACTTTTAATCAGGGCAAGTCCAAAACAAACACAGTCCAGTACAAATGCCCAAAATCCAATGGGAACAAACAGTTCACCCGTAAGGCGTAGAACCACAACCCACCTTACTAAAATACACTGAGGAAAGCCTCCACTAACAACAAGGAAAAATAATCCCGCACAAACCTAAGTGGGGAAACAGGGTAAATATACACACAGAACTCAAAGCAAATGAAAACCAGGTGTGACAGAACCAAAGACATGTCACGCTCGTCGTAAGGAGGAGACCAAGGCGCAGCGTGATAGGCATACATGCTTCTTTTAATGAAGGAAAAAACACTAAACAAACTAACTAAGAAACAAAACGACCGTGACACTATATAACAACGAGTGCTGACATGCAACTACACAGACAATAACCCACGAAATACCCAAGGAATATGGCTACCTAAATATGGTCCCCAATCAGAGACAACAATAAACAGCTGCCTCTGATTGGGAACCAATCTAGGCAACCATAGACATATAAACACCTAAATATACAACAACCCTAGACAATTCAAAAACTACACAAACCACCCTCGTCACACCCTGAACTAACCAAAATAATAAAGAAAACAAAGATAACAAATGGAAAAGGAAACATGGATCGGTGATGGCAAGTAGGCTGGCGACACCGACCGCCGAGCACCGCCCGAACAAGGAGAGGAGCCAAGTCGTGACAGTGTGTGTATTGCGCAAGAGACAGAGGCTATGAGTTATAAGCTTATTATGCATAACCCATTATGAATTACCTAAATATAAGGCTAATACTGCATTGAATGTATTACCTGAATGAGGTAGGGTAGAACATCTACAGTTGAAGTCGGAAGTTTACATACACCTTAGACAAATACATTTAAACTCAGTTTATCACAATTCCTGGCATTTAATCCTAGTAAAAATTCCCTGTTTTAGGTCAGTTAGGATCACCACTTTATTTTAAGAATGGGAAATGTCAGAATAATATTAGAGAGAATTATTTATTTAAGCTTTTATTTCTTTCATCACATTCCCATTGGGTCAGAAGTTTACATACACTCAATTAGTATTTGGTAGCATTGCCTTTAAATTGTTTAACTTGGGTTAAACGTTTTGGGTAGCCTTCCACAAGCTTCCCACAATAAGTTTTGTGAATTTTGGGCCATTCCCCTTGACAGAGCTGGTGTAACTGAGTCAGGCCTCCTTGCTCGCACACACTTTTTCAGTTCTGCCCACACATTTTGTATAGGATTGAGGTCAGGGCTTTGTGATGGCCACTCCAATACCTTGACTTTGTTGTCCTTAAGCCACTTTTCCACAACTTTGGAAGTATGCTTGGGGTCATTGTTCATTTGGAAAACCCATTTGCGATCAAGCTTTAACTTCCTGACTGATGTCTTGAGATGTTGCTTCAATATATCCACATAATTTCCCTGCCTCATGATGCCATCTATTTTGTGAAGTGCACTAGTCCCTCCTGCAGCAAATCACCCCCACAACATAATGCTGCCACCCCCGTGCTTCATGGTTGGGATGGTGTTCTTTGGCTTGCAAGCCTCCCCCTTTTTCCTCCAAACATAATGACGGTCATTATGGCCAAACAGTTCTATTTTTGTTTCATCAGATCAGAGGACATTTCTCCAAAAAGTACGATCTTTGTCCCCATGTGCAGTTGCAAACCATAGTCTGGCTTTTTTTATGGCGGTTTTAGAGCAGTGGCTTCTTCCTTAAGTTTAAGTTTACATATATTGTTATTTTTACAGGGACAGTGCACATTAATCAACATTTCAGTAAAATCAACATTTTTCAACCGTAAAAACAATTACAATACAGACAATCAATGAGCAGTGAGCACACGCAGAGCAACATCAAGACACAGCATGCAGACAGAGCAACATAGGACAAGCAAGACACAGCATGCAGACAGGGAAAAATAGGACAAGCAAGACACAGCATGCAGACAGAGAAACATAGGACAAGCAAGACACAGCATGCAGACAGAGCAACATAGGACAAGCAAGACACAGCACGCAGACAGAGCAACATAGGACAAGCAAGACACAGCATGCAGACAGAGCAACATAGGACAAAAAGCAACAAGACAAAACCCATAAAAGCAACAGTGTTTTCACACCTCACAAGCTACAGACAACAAGACAACATGGAAAGCAGCAATACACAGCTAGGGACCATGTTCACATATCTCATTGACCTTTAGCCATGTCTTCATGTTTTTTTTGTGAAAGTGTGATAGGTGGTGCAGTTATGTGTGTCTGATGGCAGTGTATTCCAGACATGGGAAGCTCTCACAGAGAAAGCAGATTTACTAAAGGTGCTTTTCCTTAAGGGAACTATACAGTCACCTCTCATGGCAGACCTTGTAGATCTGCTGCCATATGTTTGGGTTTTCTGTTTTACAAAAATACTGAGTGGAGGGGAGCCTGTCCATTTAGGATCTTGAATACAAGACATGCGTCGGAAAATTGCACAAGATTTTCCCAACTCAGGAGCTCATGCTTTCTGAGGATGTAACAGTGATGATGGCTATTGGGCTTCCTATCAAGCCCTTTGAGAGCATGTTTGCAGGCAGACTGAATGGGTTTTAATGTTGTACAGCAAGCTTAGCCCCAACTAGTCAAGCAGTATGTTTAGTGGGGAAGTATCATAGATTTGAAGTACAGTTTTGCTACCTCTGTCGTCAAACAATTTCGTATAAATCGGAAATTAGCTAGATTGAATTTGGTTATTTGAATTACCTTTTTCACCTGCTTTTTAAAAGAGATGTTGGAATCAAGTATGATGCCAAGGTACTTAAAATCAGATACCACCTGTAGCTTCTCCCCTGATACATAGACATCTGGCTCAGTAGCATCTGTTGCCCTCTTTGTGAAGAACATGCAGACAGTTTTTTTCACATTGAGATGCAAGCATGAGTCACTGAGCCACTTTGTAACTTGGACCATTACAGTAGTGAGTTCTTGTGCAGCTTGTTGTTTGCTCTTTGCATGCACATATATCACTGTATCATCTGCATACATTTGAACTTCAGACCCAGTACAGACAGAAGGCAGATCATTAATGTACAGGCTGAACAGGAGGGGCCCCAGTATTAGCTAAGAGTGGGCGACATCATAGCTAAGAGTGGGCGACAGCTCATTGCTCACTCTGAAACAGAGTTCTGCCTTCGAGGTATGATTTCATCCATCTCAAGGCATCGGGGAAAAGTTGAACTTGGACAATTTTGTGATGAGAACCTCATGGTTAACAGTATCAAAAGCCTTCCTTAGACCCAGAAACACAGTCCCAGCAACGCCCCCTTTGTCCATCTTGGACTTCACATTTTCCTGAAGAAAGAATTTGGTCGTTTCTGTGGAGTGTTTCACTCAGATGCCAAACTGCATGGAGTGTAATGTGAAGGGGCTGTTGTTGAGGTGGGCAATGAGTTGTTCTGCTGCACACTTTTCAACAACCTTCGACACCACAGGTAGAATACTAATGGGCCTGTAGTTACTCACGTCAGCAGGGTCACCCGATTTAAAGATGGCCATTATTATGGCTGACTTCCATACCCTTGGAAACACCCGAGACCAATATATGTGTTGGTGACCTTAGTAATGGGGCCATTGAGTGACTCTTTGTATTTAAGAAAGGTAGAGTCCAGCCCAAACACATCTTTGCCTTTAGAGTTCTTTAGTGAGCGAATCACCTTGTTCACCTTTGACTCAGGAACCTCCCTTATGATGAAGACAGGTTGAGTGTCATTCACTAGCACTGAGCCCAATAAACCAGGGGAGGGGTTCTATGTCAGTACCCTGACAGAGTCAATAAAGTAGGAATAAAAGGCTATTGCTATTTTTGCTGCTTCCTGTGTTAGATTGTTATTCACCATGATTTATAGTCTTTTTGCAATGTTACTATGGTCTTTCCCTGTTAACTTTGTTAGACTCTACCAGATCAATTTAGAATTTCCCTTTGCTTCAGCAATTATGTTAATAAAAAGGTTTGCCTTGGCCTGTCTGATTTCTAACATTACCTTATTTCCCAACATGGTACTGTGTGTGTGTGTGTGTGTGTGTGTGTGTGTGTGTGTGTGTGTGTGTGTGTGTGTGTGTGTGTGTGTGTGTGTGTGTGTGTGTGTGTGTGTGTGTGTGTGTGTGTGTGTGTGTGTGTGTGTGTGTGTGTGTGTGTGTGTGTGTGTGTGTGTGTGCGTGTGTGAGACATAGTGCAGACAATAAAAAATGGTAGGAAAAGTGCAGTTCATGGCAAATCAATAGTTCATCTGTACACAATTCAACACTATCAACTACAATGTTAGCTGTAGATTAGTCCTCTGGTCTCCTGGTGTTATAACTACAATGTTAGCTGTAGGCCTGTCCTTTGGTCTCCTGTTGTTATAACTACAATGTTAGCTGTAGGCCTGTCCTCTGGTCTCCTGGTGTTATAACTACAATGTTAGCTGTAGATTAGTCCTCTGGTCTCCTGGTGTTATAACTACAATGTTAGCTGTAGGCCTGTCCTTTGGTCTCCTGTTGTTATAACTACAATGTTAGCTGTAGGCCTGTACTCTGGTCTCCTGGTGTTATAACTACAATGTTAGCTGTAGGCCTGTCCTTTGGTCTCCTGTTGTTATAACTACAATGTTAGCTGTAGGCCTGTACTCTGGTCTCCTGGTGTTATAACTACAATGTTAGCTGTAGATTAGTCCTCTGGTCTCCTGGTGTTATAACTACAATGTTAGCTGTAGGCCTGTCCTTTGGTCTCCTGGTGTTATAACTACAATGTTAGCTGTAGACCTGCCCTCTGGTCTCCTGGTGTTATACTACAATGTTAGCTGTAGATTAGTCCTCTGGTCTCCTGGTGTTATAACTACAATGTTAGCTGTAGACCTGCCCTCTGGTCTCCTGTTGTTATAACTACAATGTTAGCTGTAGGCCTGTACTCTGGTCTCCTGGTGTTATACTACAATGTTAGCTGTAGATTAGTCCTCTGGTCTCCTGGTGTTATAACTACAATGTTAGCTGTAGGCCTGTCCTCTGGTCTCCTGGTGTTATAACTACAATGTTAGCTGTAGACCTGCCCTCTGGTCTCCTGGTGTTATACTACAATGTTAGCTGTAGACCTGCCCTCTGGTCTCCTGGTGTTATACTACAATGTTAGCTGTAGATTAGTCCTCTGGTCTCCTGGTGTTATAACTACAATGTTAGCTGTAGACCTGCCCTCTGGTCTCCTGGTGTTATACTACAATGTTAGCTGTAGACCTGCCCTCTGGTCTCCTGGTGTTATAACTACAATGTTAGCTGTAGATTAGTCCTCTGGTCTCCTGGTGTTATACTACAATGTTAGCTGTAGACCTGCCCTCTGGTCTCCTGGTGTTATAACTACAATGTTAGCTGTAGATTAGTCCTCTGGTCTCCCGGAGTTATAACTACAATATTAGCTGTAGATTAGTCCTCTGGTCTCCTGGTGTTATAACTACAATGTTAGCTGTAGACCTGCCCTCTGTTCTCCTGGTGTTTTACCACAATGTTAGCTGTAGGCCTGTCCTCTGGTCTCCTGGTGTTATACTACAATGTTAGCTGTAGGCCAGTCTTCTGGTCTCCTGGTGTTATAACTACAATGTTAGCTGTAGGCCTGTCCTCTGGTCTCCTGGTGTTATAACTACAATGTTAGCTGTAGACCTGCCCTCTGGTCTCCTGGTGTTATAACTACAATGTTAGCTGTAGATTAGTCCTCTGGTCTCCTGGTGTTATAACTACAATGTTAGCTGTAGACCTGCCCTCTGGTCTCCTGGTGTTATACTACAATGTTAGCTGTAGGCCTGTCCTCTGGTCTCCTGGTGTTATACTACAATGTTAGCTGTAGATTAGTCCTCTGGTCTCCTGGTGTTATACTACAATGTTAGCTGTAGGCCAGTCTTCTGGTCCCTGGTGTTATAACTACAATGTTAGCTGTAGACCTGCCCTCTGGTCTCCTGGTGTTATAACTACTATGTTAGCTGTAGACCTGCCCTCTGGTCTCCTGGTGTTATAACTACAATGTTAGCTGTAGACCTGCCCTCTGGTCTCCTGGTGTTATACTACAATGTTAGCTGTAGGCCAGTCTTCTGGTCTCCTGGTGTTATAACTACAATGTTAGCTGTAGATTAGTCCTCTGGTCTCCTGGTGTTATACTACAATGTTAGCTGTAGACCTGCCCTCTGGTCTCCTGGTGTTATAACTACAATGTTAGCTGTAGATTAGTCCTCTGGTCTCCTGGTGTTATACTACAATGTTAGCTGTAGACCTGCCCTCTGGTCTCCTGGTGTTATAACTACAATGTTAGCTGTAGACCTGCCCTCTGGTCTCCTGGTGTTATAACTACAATGTTAGCTGTAGATTAGTCCTCTGGTCTCCTGGTGTTATACTACAATGTTAGCTGTAGACCTGCCCTCTGGTCTCCTGGTGTTATAACTACAATGTTAGCTGTAGATTTGTCCTCTGGTCTCCTGGTGTTATAACTACAATGTTAGCTGTAGATTAGTCCTCTGGTCTCCTGGTGTTATAACTACAATGTTAGCTGTAGACCTGCCCTCTGTTCTCCTGGTGTTTTACTACAATGTTAGCTGGAGGCCTGTCCTCTGGTCTCCTGGTGTTATACTACAATGTTAGCTGTAGACCTGCCCTCTGGTCTCCTGGTGTTATACTACAATGTTAGCTGTAGGCCAGTCTTCTGGTCTCCTGGTGTTATAACTACAATGTTAGCTGTAGACTCCTCTGGGTGTTATAACTACAATGTTAGCTGTAGGCCTTTCCTCTGGTCTCCTGGTGTTATACTACAATGTTAGCTGTAGGCCTGCCCTCTGGTCTCCTGGTGTTATAACTACAATGTTAGCTGTAGGCCTGTCCTCTGGTCTCCTGGTGTTATAACTACAATGTTAGCTGTAGGCCTGTCCTCTGGTCTCCTGGTGTTATAACTACAATGTTAGCTGTAGACCTGTCCTCTGGTCTCCTGGTGTTATAACTACAATGTTGTAGGTCTCCTGTAGTTAGCTGTAGACCTGCCCTCTGGTCTCTGGTCTCCTGTAGGTGTTATATAACTACAATGTTAGCTGTAGACCTGCCCTCTGGTCTCCTGGTGTTATACTACAATGTTAGCTGTAGGCCTGTCCTCTGGTCTCCTGGTGTTATACTACAATGTTAGCTGTAGATTAGTCCTCTGGTCTCCTGGTGTTATAACTACAATGTTCGCTGTAGGCCTGTCCTCTGGTCTCCTGGTGTTATAACTACAATGTTAGCTGTAGACCTGCCCTCTGGTCTCCTGGTGTTATAACTACAATGTTAGCTGTAGACCTGCCCTCTGGTCTCCTGGTGTTATAACTACAATGTTAGCTGTAGACCTGCCCTCTGGTCTCCTGGTGTTATACTACAATGTTAGCTGTAGGCCAGTCCTCTGGTCTCCTGGTGTTATAACTACAATGTTAGCTGTAGATTAGTCCTCTGGTCTCCTGGTGTTATACTACAATGTTAGCTGTAGACCTGCCCTCTGGTCTCCTGGTGTTATAACTACAATGTTAGCTGTAGATTAGTCCTCTGGTCTCCTGGTGTTATACTACAATGTTAGCTGTAGACTAGCCCTCTGCTCCTGGTGTTATAACTACAATGTTAGCTGTAGACCTGCCTCTGGTCTCCTGGTGTTATAACTACAATGTTAGCTGTAGACCTGCCTCTGGTCTCCTGGTGTTATAACTACAATGTTAGCTGTAGATTGTCCTCTGGTCTCCTGGTGTTATAACTACAATGTTAGCTGTAGACCTGCCCTCTGGTCTCCTGGTGTTATAACTACAATGTTGTAGATTTGTCCTCTGGTCTCCTAGATAACTACAATGTTAGCTGTAGATTAGTCCTCTGGTCTCCTGGTGTTATAACTACAATGTTAGCTGTAGACCTGCCCTCTGGTCTCCTGGTGTTATACTACAATGTTAGCTGTAGGCCTGTCCTCTGGTCTCCTGGTGTTATAACTACAATGTTAGCTGTAGACCTGCCCTCTGGTCTCCTGGTGTTATACTACAATGTTAGCTGTAGACCTGCCCTCTGGTCTCCTGGTGTTATAACTACAATGTTAGCTGTAGATTAGTCCTCTGGTCTCCTGGTGTTATAACTACAATGTTAGCTGTAGGCCTGTCCTCTGGTCTCCTGGTGTTATACTACAATGTTAGCTGTAGACCTGCCCTCTGTTCTCCTGGTGTTATACTACAATGTTAGCTGTAGGCCTGTCCTCTGGTCTCCTGGTGTTATAACTACAATGTTAGCTGTAGGCCTGTCCTCTGGTCTCCTGGTGTTATAACTACAATGTTAGCTGTAGACCTGCCCTCTGGTCTCCTGGTGTGTTATAACTACAATGTTAGCTGTAGGCCTGTCCTCTGGTCTCCTGGTGTTATAACTACAATGTTAGCTGTAGGCCTGTCCTCTGGTCTCCTGGTGTTATAACTACAATGTTAGCTGTAGGCCTGTCCTCTGGTCTCCTGGTGTTATAACTACAATGTTAGCTGTAGGCCTGTCCTCTGGTCTCCTGGTGTTATAACTACAATGTTAGCTGTAGACCTGCCCTCTGGTCTCCTGGTGTTATACTACAATGTTAGCTGTAGGCCTGTCCTCTGGTCTCCTGGTGTTATAACTACAATGTTAGCTGTAGGCCTGTCCTCTAGTCTCCTGGTGTTATAACTACAATGTTAGCTGTAGGCCTGGTCTCCTGGGTGTTATAACTACAATGTTAGCTGTAGGCCTGTCCTCTGGTCTCCTGGTGTTATACTACAATGTTAGCTGTAGACCTGCCCTCTGGTCTCCTGGTGTTATAACTACAATGTTAGCTGTAGACCTGCCCTCTGTTCTCCTGGTGTTATAACTACAATGTTAGCTGTAGGCCTGTCCTCTGGTCTCCTGGTGGTCTCCTGGTGTTATATACTACAATGTTAGCTGTAGGCCAGTCCTCTGGTCTCCTGGTGTTATAACTACAATGTTAGCTGTAGACCTGCCCTCTGGTCTCCTGGTGTTATAACTACTATGTTAGCTGTAGACCTGCCCTCTGGTCTCCTGGTGTTATAACTACAATGTTAGCTGTAGACCTGCCCTCTGGTCTCCTGGTGTTATAACTACAATGTTAGCTGTAGATTAGTCCTCTGGTCTCCTGGTGTTATACTACAATGTTAGCTGTACCTGCCCTCTGGTCTCCTGGTGTTATAACTACAATGTTAGCTGTAGATTAGTCCTCTGGTCTCCTGGTTAGCTCCTGGTGTTATAACTACAATGTTAGCTGTAGACCTGTCCTCTGGTCTCCTGGTGTTATAACTACAATGTTAGCTGTAGACCTGCCCTCTGGTCTCCTGGTGTTATAACTACAATGTTAGCTGTAGATTAGTCCTCTGGTCTCCTGGTGTTATACTACAATGTTAGCTGTAGACCTGCCCTCTGGTCTCCTGGTGTTATAACTACAATGTTAGCTGTAGATTAGTCCTCTGGTCTCCTGGTGTTATAACTACAATGTTAGCTGTAGACCTGTCCTCTGGTCTCCTGGTGTTATAACTACAATGTTAGCTGTAGACCTGTTAGTCTCCTGGTGTTAGTTAGCTGTAGGCCTGTCCTCTGGTCTCCTGGTGTTATAACTACAATGTTAGCTGTAGACCTGCCCTCTGGTCTCCTGGTGTTATAACTACAATGTTAGCTGTAGGCCAGTCTTCTGGTCTCCTCCTGGTGTTATAACTACAATGTTAGCTGTAGACCTGCCCTCTGGTCTCCTGGTGTTATAACTACAATGTTAGCTGTAGGCCTGTCCTCTGGTCTCCTGGTGTTATACTACAATGTTAGCTGTAGGCCTGCCCTCTGTTCTCCTGGTGTTATAACTACTATGTTAGCTGTAGACCTGCCCTCTGGTCTCCTGGTGTTATAACTACAATGTTAGCTGTAGACCTGCCCTCTGGTCTCCTGGTGTTATAACTACAATGTTAGCTAGCTGTAGATTAGTCCTCTGGTCTCCTGGTGTTATACTACAATGTTAGCTGTAGACCTGCCCTCTGGTCTCCTGGTGTTATAACTACAATGTTAGCTGTAGATTAGTCCTCTGGTCTCCTGGTGTTATACTACAATGTTAGCTGTAGACCTGCCCTCTGGTCTCCTGGTGTTATAACTACAATGTTAGCTGTAGACCTGCCCTCTGGTCTCCTGGTGTTATAACTACAATGTTAGCTGTAGATTAGTCCTCTGGTCTCCTGGTGTTATACTACAATGTTAGCTGTAGACCTGCCCTCTGGTCTCCTGGTGTTATAACTACAATGTTAGCTGTAGATTTGTCCTCTGGTCTCCTGGTGTTATAACTACAATGTTAGCTGTAGATTAGTCCTCTGGTCTCCTGGTGTTATAACTACAATGTTAGCTGTAGACCTGCCCTCTGTTCTCCTGGTGTTTTACTACAATGTTAGCTGTAGGCCTGTCCTCTGGTCTCCTGGTGTTATAACTACAATGTTAGCTGTAGACCTGCCCTCTGGTCTCCTGGTGTTATACTACAATGTTAGCTGTAGGCCAGTCTTCTGGTCTCCTGGTGTTATAACTACAATGTTAGCTGTAGACCTGCCCTCTGGTCTCCTGGTGTTATAACTACAATGTTAGCTGTAGGCCTGTCCTCTGGTCTCCTGGTGTTATACTACAATGTTAGCTGTAGGCCTGCCCTCTGTTCTCCTGGTGTTTTACTACAATGTTAGCTGTAGGCCTGTCCTCTGGTCTCCTGGTGTTATAACTACAATGTTAGCTGTAGGCCTGTCCTCTGGTCTCCTGGTGTTATAACTACAATGTTAGCTGTAGACCTGCCCTCTGGTCTCCTGGTGTTATACTACAATGTTAGCTGTAGACCTGTCCTCTGGTCTCCTGGTGTTATAACTACAATGTTAGCTGTAGACCTGCCCTCTGGTCTCCTGGTGTTATAACTACAATGTTAGCTGTAGGCCTGTCCTCTGGTCTCCTGGTGTTATAACTACAATGTTAGCTGTAGGCCTGTCCTCTGGTCTCCTGGTGTTATAACTACAATGTTAGCTGTAGACCTGCCCTCTGGTCTCCTGGTGTTATAACTACAATGTTAGCTGTAGGCCTGTCCTCTAGTCTCCTGGTGTTATAACTACAATGTTAGCTGTAGGCCTGTCCTCTGGTCTCCTGGTGTTATAACTACAATGTTAGCTGTAGGCCTGTCCTCTGGTCTCCTGGTGTTATAACTACAATGTTAGCTGTAGGCCTGTCCTCTGGTCTCCTGGTGTTATACTACAATGTTAGCTGTAGACCTGCCCTCTGGTCTCCTGGTGTTATACTACAATGTTAGCTGTAGGCCTGTCCTCTGGTCTCCTGGTGTTATAACTACAATGTTAGCTGTAGACCTGCCCTCTGGTCTCCTGGTGTTATAACTACAATGTTAGCTGTAGGCCTGTCCTCTAGTCTCCTGGTGTTATAACTACAATGTTAGCTGTAGGCCTGTCCTCTAGTCTCCTGGTGTTATAACTACAATGTTAGCTGTAGGCCTGTCCTCTGGTCTCCTGGTGTTATAACTACAATGTTAGCTGTAGGCCTGTCCTCTGGTCTCCTGGTATTATACTACAATGTTAGCTGTAGACCTGCCCTCTGGTCTCCTGGTGTTATACTACAATGTTAGCTGTAGGCCTGTCCTCTGGTCTCCTGGTGTTATAACTACAATGTTAGCTGTAGGCCTGTCCTCTGGTCTCCTGGTGTTATAACTACAATGTTAGCTGTAGGCCTGTCCTCTGGTCTCCTGGTGTTATAACTACAATGTTAGCTGTAGGCCTGTCCTCTGGTCTCCTGGTGTTATACTACAATGTTAGCTGTAGGCCTGTCCTCTGGTCTCCTGGTGTTATACTACAATGTTAGCTGTAGGCCTGTCCTCTGGTCTCCTGGTGTTATAACTGCAATGTTAGCTGTAGGCCTGTCCTCTGGTCTCCTGGTGTTATAATTACAATGTTAGCTGTAGGCCTGTCCTCTGGTCTCCTGGTGTTATAACTGCAATGTTAGCTGTAGGCCTGTCCTCTGGTCTCCTGGTGTTATAATTACAATGTTAGCTGTAGGCCAGTCCTCTGTTCTCCTGGTGTCATAACTACAATGTTAGCTGTAGGCCAGTCCTCTGTTCTCCTGGTGTCATAACTACAATGTTAGCTGTAGGCCAGTCCTCTGTTCTCCTGGTGTCATAACTACAATGTTAGCTGTAGGCCAGTCCTCTGTTCTCCTGATGTTATACTACAATGTTAGCTGTAGGCCAGTCCTCTGTTCTCCTGGTGTCATAACTACAATGTTAGCTGTAGGCCAGTCCTCTGTTCTCCTGGTGTCATAACTACAATGTTAGCTGTAGGCCAGTCCTCTGTTCTCCTGATGTTACACTACAATGTTAGCTGTAGGCCAGTCCTCTGTTCTCCTGGTGTCATAACTACAATGTTAGCTGTAGGCCAGTCCTCTGTTCTCCTGATGTTATACTACAATGTTAGCTGTAGGCCTGTCCTCTGGTCTCCTGGTGTTATAATTACAATGTTAGCTGTAGGCCAGTCCTCTGTTCTCCTGGTGTCATAACTACAATGTTAGCTGTAGGCCAGTCCTCTGTTCTCCTGATGTTATACTACAATGTTAGCTGTAGGCCAGTCCTCTGTTCTCCTGATGTTATACTACAATGTTAGCTGTAGGCCAGTCCTCTGTTCTCCTGGTGTCATAACTACAATGTTAGCTGTAGGCCAGTCCTCTGTTCTCCTGGTGTCATAACTACAATGTTAGCTGTAGGCCTGTCCTCTGTTCTCCTGGTGTCATAACTACAATGTTAGCTGTAGGCCAGTCCTCTGGTCTCCTGGTGTTATAACTACAATGTTAGCTGTAGACCTGCCCTCTGGTCTCCTGGTGTCATAACTACAATGTTAGCTGTAGGCCAGTCCTCTGTTCTCCTGGTGTCATAACTACAATGTTAGCTGTAGGCCTGTCCTCTGGTCTCCTGGTGTCATAACTACAATGTTAGCTGTAGGCCAGTCCTCTGTTCTCCTGATGTTATACTACAATGTTAGCTGTAGGCCAGTCCTCTGTTCTCCTGGTGTCATAACTACATTGTTAGCTGTAGGCCAGTCCTCTGTTCTCCTGGTGTCATAACTACAATGTTAGCTGTAGGCCAGTCCTCTGTTCTCCTGATGTTATACTACAATGTTAGCTGTTACCAGTCCTCTGTTCTCCTGATGTTATACTACAATGTTAGCTGTAGGCCAGTCCTCTGTTCTCCTGGTGTTATACTACAATGTTAGCTGTAGGCCAGTCCTCTGTTCTCCTGATGTTATACTACAATGTTAGCTGTAGGCCAGTCCTCTGTTCTCCTGGTGTCATAACTACAATGTTAGCTGTAGGCCAGTCCTCTGTTCTCCTGATGTTATACTACAATGTTAGCTGTAGACCTGTCCTCTGTTCTCCTGGTGTCATAACTACAATGTTAGCTGTAGGCCAGTCCTCTGTTCTCCTGATGTTATACTACAATGTTAGCTGTAGGCCAGTCCTCTGTTCTCCTGGTGTCATAACTACAATGTTAGCTGTAGGCCAGTCCTCTGTTCTCCTGATGTTATACTACAATGTTAGCTGTAGACCTGTCCTCTGTTCTCCTGGTGTCATAACTACAATGTTAGCTGTAGGCCAGTCCTCTGTTCTCCTGGTGTCATAACTACAATGTTAGCTGTAGGCCAGTCCTCTGTTCTCCTGGTGTCATAACTACAATGTTAGCTGTAGGCCTGTCCTCTGGTCTCCTGGTGTTATACTACAATGTTAGCTGTAGGCCAGTCCTCTGTTCTCCTGATGTTATACTCAATGTTAGCTGTAGGCCTGTCCTCTAGTCTCCTGGTGTTATAACTACAATGTTAGCTGTAGGCCAGTCCTCTGGTCTCCTGGTGTTATACTCCAATGTTAGCTGTAGGCCAGTCCTCTGTTCTCCTGATGTTATACTCCAATGTTAGCTGTAGGCCAGTCCTCTGGTCTCCTGGTGTTATAATTACAATGTTAGCTGTAGGCCAGTCCTCTGTTCTCCTGGTGTCATAACTACAATGTTAGCTGTAGGCCAGTCCTCTGTTCTCCTGGTGTCATAACTACAATGTTAGCTGTAGGCCAGTCCTCTGTTCTCCTGGTGTCATAACTACAATGTTAGCTGTAGGCCAGTCCTCTGGTCTCCTGGTGTTATAACTACAATGTTAGCTGTAGATTAGTCCTCTGGTCTCCTGGTGTTATACTACAATGTTAGCTGTAGGCCAGTCTTCTGGTCTCCTGGTGTTATACTACAATGTTAGCTGTACGCCAGTCCTCTGGTCTCCTGGTGTTATAACTACAAAGTTAGCTGTAGGCCTGTCGTCTGGTCTCCTGGTGTTATACTACAATGTTAGCTGTAGGCCTGTCCTCTAGTCTCCTGGTGTTATAATTACAATGTTAGCTGTAGACCTGCCCTCTGGTCTCCTGGTGTCATACTTACAATGTTAGCTGTAGGCCAGTCCTCTGTTCTCCTGATGTTATACTACAATGTTAGCTGTAGGCCAGTCCTCTGTTCTCCTGGTGGTTTTAAACATTAGGACCTCCGCTTTTCTCCCCCTATCCTAGATTCCTATTTTCTCCTCTCCTCCATTGGATCCTGTGGGGGAAAAATGTTGCCATTATTGACAACATTATTGTTTCTCCAGTAAAGTTCTCTCCCTCTGTGTGTGAAGCTGCAGCTCCGAGGGATTCCAGTCTGTAGTTACCACTGGGTGAGGTTACTTCAGCTACCTTTCACTTCCTGGAAAGGATTTGCACACACACGCACGCTTTCACACATGCACACGCACACACACACACAAACACACACACACACACAATGTAGCTGTTTGTTTGGATTCCTCATTTTTAGGCGTCTCTGGTGAATGCCTGTAGGCCCCCTGGACTGTTTAGAGTCTCTTAGTCAGAGTTGATTACTAGCTGGTGAAATGCTCCAGAACATTCCAAGCCTATTTCATGACCTCTGTAGCACACTATCAAATATCTCTTCCAAACTCAAACTTTTGACATGGATTTGTTATGTTCTTGGTTACATAGTTTCTTTTTATTTGAGATCTAGACGTGTTTCAAAAAGTCTGACGTTTCAGTGTGCCAGAGCCAGCCTGGGTTGAACCGAAATGGTAAGTGGAGCAGACACAAACGTATCCAGGGATAGCTAGCAAGCCTAATGACCATCACAGAAAGGGTTACCCTTAACGAAGACCACCACGCGTCAACTCCAGACGCCAGGCCAATGTCATCACCGCCGGGAAGAGGGGTCCCTTTTAGATGCACAGTAATATGACATTAGATGACTGACGAGTCAGATTGGAAGTCAAACTGCCACATGCTTTTACAACATGTGTATATAACAGATATATAGACGATGTATAGATGATGTGATATAAAGACAATATAACACAGCCTCCTACTTTAACCTATGAGAAGCCCTTATAATATTATTAGTAATATAATACAAGTAGAATAGAACTAAAACTAATAGAATGAAACAGAATAAAAGAGAACAGAATTAGAACATTCTCAACTGATAAAAAACACATGTATTATCTATGGTTGCCAAATATAGTTGTCCTATACTGGTTGCTTAAGAGTGAATGAAGGTGTCTTTGCCTAGGACACACACACACGCATGCACGCACGCACACACGCACACACACACACACCTGTTTTTAGAGAAGGGGGGTGAAATGGGGTCGGTGTGGTATGGAAAACTTGCCGACGTTGTAAAATTTGCCGTTACGTAAGAGGCACCTCTGACAGGGTAGAGCAGAGTGGGCTATAGACGTGGCATTTCTATCTCTTGAACACACACACACGTCAAACACACACGGCCAAGTCATGACCTTACCGCACAGGAACATCTGTTAGCTGGGTAGGTCATCACAAACATACTCACACACAGACACACACACAGGACTGTAGTTTTCCAAACATAGTTACCTGCACATCACAAACACACCCTTGGACAAAGAGACACATAGGGTTTTCCATTCCACTTGACAGCTCAGTGACAGGATATGAGTCTCGCCACACATAGAACACTTTCTTCATGTTGGGATCTGATTTATTGATTTGTCACCATGGTGATTCATGTAAATGTGTGTTTCAAAAAGACTGGAGGTGTCTCATCTCTTCCCCCTCTCTCTTTTCTCTTTTCTTCTAAATGTATAACTTTATATTTTTACCTGTAATTCAATCTCTAGCAACATTGTGACTTAATGATATGGATATCACTGTTCCCAGATCAGAGTTATTGACTGTTGTCTCCACAGACCTGGCTTCTCTCTCTGTTCTGGGAACAATGGTTATCGACAGGACAAAATACACCCTGCTGAGTTTCCTGTCTTCTCTGACTCATCCTGAGTCACGAAGAGTCTGACCTTTTCAGCCTCTCTCTCTCTCTCTCTCTCTCATACACACGCACACACACACACACACACACACACACACACACACACACACACACACACACACACACACACACACACACACACACACACACACACACACACACACACACACACACACACACACACACACACACACTTGTTCTTGAGAACAAGAGATAGAAATAATAAGAGAGAACATGTTTTGGTTCAACAGGTGCATGATATGGCATAGTCTAGTCAGTAAGGGTGTAAGGTTTCCACTGTTATTGCCAGATCCCATTCCCCCTTTCTCTCTCTCTCCCTCTTCTATCTTCTCCTCTCACTACTCCTCTCTCCCTCTCTTCTTCTCTCCCCTCTTCTCCTCTCTCTCCCTCTTCTCTCTCTCCACTCTCTCCCTCTTCTCTCTCTCTCCTCTCTCCCTCCACCGCTCCCCAGCTGCTACTGTTTCCTGATCAGATCAAAGGAGGAGAGAGGAGAATGTGAGGAAAATGAGGTCCCCTGGAAGTTTGGGAGAAAGAAGAGAATAGAGAGGAAAGAAGAGAAGTGAACATGGGTGAAACCCCTTTCCTTAGATTCTCCAAACTGGAGAGGAGAGGAAAGGGGAGGAGAAGAAAGGGGAGGAGAAGAAAGGAGGAGAGAAGGAAAGGTTAGAAAATGACAGAAGAAAGGTGATAGCTCTATCACTTGAGGCAGGGAGTGGGAGAGAAAGAAGAGAGGAGAGGCAAGTGAAGTAAAGCTCAAACTACTAGAAAAGGGATATGTTTGACACGTGAAAGTTAAGAGAAGGAGGGTGGTTTGAGTGGGGGGAGGATGAGAGAAGGAGAGAAGGTGGGGAAGTTGAGAGAAGGTTGAGAAGGAGGGGAGGATGAGAGAAGGTGGGGAGGTTGAGAGAAGGAGAGGAGGTTGAGAGAAGGAGAGGAGGTTGAGAGAAGGTGGGGAGGTTGAGCGAAGGAGAGAAGGAGGGGAGGTTGAGAGAAGGAGAGGAGGTTGAGAGAAGAAGAGAAGGAGGGGAGGTTGAGAGAAGGTGGGGAGGTTGAGAGAAGGTGGGGAGGTTGAGAGAAGGTGGGGAGGAGGGGAGGTTGAGAGAAGGTGGGGAGGAGGGGTTGTTGACATGAAGGTACTTTTCTCTTATTGTCTGTGCCATCTGGTTGGCTGTCCCGCCCCCCCTTCACCCCCCTCTCCTCTCCTCCCTTCATACTGAATGGAATCCGCTCACACCCTCCTTTGTAATGTAGCCTGTCACTCCCCTGCAAGGCACAGGACAAAGGGGCTTACGCCCAGAGTAACTGCTGGCATTGTTCACATACACACACAAACATGGGCAAGCACACGCACTCGCACACAACCACACACACACACATTCACAGTCAAATCGTGTACATGAGCACGTAGGTACACACACTAAAACATAGATGGGCTCACGAGAACAGAGACACATTATACACTTGACACACACCCACCTTCCTCTGTCACAGAAGGATATCAAAAACAAAGCAGTGAAAAACCAAAGGAAACCAACGTTGTTTAGTCTGACAGAAACAGATGGTGTCCTTGGTGAGCTGCATGGGGGAATTCTGATGTCGGTTTGACTCTCTGAACAAAACTCTGGTTTTGAAAGTTGTTACAGAGCACAGCAGTTTGGTATTTGTCTGCTTCCTCTATTCTACAGACTATAGGATTCTGTGAAAACTCACTTAAAAGCACCTCTACCCAGCATGTTCTGACAACGTGGGTCACACGTTGCCTGTATGCTTGACATGGCACAAGGTATAGAGATTATGCTCTGCACAGACAGGTCAGGTTGTGTGTGTGTCTGTCTGATGATCTGTCCGTCTTTCTTTGGCAATGATGGACTGTCATAAGAAAGTGTGTGTATGGCACACACACACACACACACACACACACACACACACACACACAGACACAGACACACACACACACACACACACACACACACACACACACACACACACACACACACACACACACACACACACACACACACACACACACACACACACACACACACACACACACACACACACACACACACACACACACAGACACAGACACACACACACACACACACACACACACACACACACACACACACACACACACACACACACACACACACACACACACACACACAGACACACACACACACACACACACACACACACACACACACACACACACACACACACACACACACACACACACACACACACACACACACACACACACACACACACACACACACACACACACAGACACAGACACAGACACACACACACACACACACACACACACACACACACACACACACAGACTTATACACACACCCACACACTACTAATTCATCCCCTCCTCTCCGTCCCTGACCTCTTGGCACGGCAGTGCTAGAGAACTGTCAAATCTTTCCAAACACAGCACATGTCCGGACTTGTACCTTAGTCAGTTCCTTAGTCATGATTACTAATAAACTATACAACACCTGGAACAGTGTTCTTCTCTAGAGGGAAGGAAATCACTCTCTCTATTCCTCCCTCTGCTTGGTGCCATCTTACCCTGTCACCCTCTTTCTTTCTTTGTTGCCTGTCTCTCCTCCTCTCCCCCTCTCTCACTATCTCTAACCCCATCTCTGTCTGCTCCCCCTCTCTCACTATCTCTAACCCCATCTCTGTCTGCTCCCCCAACACCCCCCTCCCTCTCCCCATCCCTCCTTCATTCTTACCCGTCTGTCAAAAAGTGTTGCCTGTCTCTCCTCCTCTCCCCCTCTCTCACTATCTCTAACCCCATCTCTGTCTGCTCCCCTCTCTCACTATCTCTAACCCCATCTCTGTCTGCTCCCCCAACACCCCCCTCCCTCTCCCCATCCCTCCTTCATTCTTACCCGTCTGTCAAAAAGTGTTGCCTGTCTCTCCTCCTCTCCCCCTCTCTCACTATCTCTAACCCCATCTCTGTCTGTTCCCCTCTCTCACTATCTCTAACCCCATCTCTGTCTGCTCCCCCCACACCCCCTCCCTCTCCCCATCCCTCCTTCATTCTTACCCGTCTGTCAAAAAGTGTTGCCTGTCTCTCCTCCTCTCCCCCTCTCTCACTATCTCTAACCCCATCTCTGTCTGCTCCCCCTCTCTCACTATCTCTAACCCCATCTCTGTCTGCTCCCCCAACACCCCCCTCCCTCTCCCCATCCCTCCTTCATTCTTACCCATCTGTCAATAAGTGTTGCCTGTCTCTCCTCCTCTCCCCTGTCTCTTCCTCTCTCCCACACATTCAATATGTCTCTTCTCTGTCTCACTGCTTCTCTCCCTCTCTGGTATGGTGTGTGTGTGTGTGTGTGTGTGTGTGTGTGTGTGTGTGTGTGTGTGTGTGTGTGTGTGTGTGTGTGTGTGTGTGTGTGTGTGTGTGTGTGTGTGTGTGTGTGTGTGTGTGTGTGTGTACTGATGTCCACCTAGTGACTCAAGCCGGTCCTGTCTGCACGGACCAATAAGCCCCCCTGTCATTAATTCACTAGGCTGCCTTTCTCAACCCTTCCCCCACAGCTATTTACACCCATAGGGCACAGTGGCCATGAGACTGACTGACTGACACGTGGACTGACTCACTGAATGAGATTGTCACTCAAATGTGAAGCAATAGTGTTGGGAGAGTCACACACACAAAGCTCTCTGGTGGTAGAGAGTGTGAGCCAGTGTGTGTGTGTGTGTGTGTGTGTGTGTGTGTGTGTGTGTGTGTGTGTGTGTGTGTGTGTGTGTGTGTGTGTGTGTGTGTGTGTGTGTGTGTGTGTGTGTGTGTGTGTGTGTGTGTGTGTGTGTGTGTGTGTGTGTGTGTGTGTGTGTGTGTGCGTGCGTGTGTGTGTGTGTGAGACAGGGAATTTTTCAGATTAAATGTCAGGAATTGTGAAAAACTGAGTTTAAATGTATTTGGCTAAGGTGTATGTAAACTTCCGACTTCAACTGTATAATATACACAACTAGCTATGTGTGTGTTCTGTGTTGGTGCAAGTGTGTGTTGATCGTATGCACATTCACCATGCTGCAGCCAGTTGGTAAGCCCTGAAAATATAGCAGCTCCCCCCATATTCCATGGCATCAAAAGTAGGCCAAGCATGTGCAGCCCCACATTCAAAGGCGTCTTTCATGTCACAGCTTGATGCTGCCGCCGATTTCATGGTGAATCTACATGGTGGTAAATCTCTCTCTGCCTTCAGAGGGAATCAGAAGCACTGGCCAAATAGTCATGACAAGACAGAGAGAGCAGGGCTGTATCTCAATAGTAATGACAAGACAGAGAGAGCAGGGCTGTATCTCAATAGTCATCACAAGGCAGAGAGAGCAGGGCTGTATCTCAATAGTCATCACAAGACAGAGAGAGCAGGGCTGTATCTCAATAGTCATCACAAGACAGAGAGAGCAGGGCTGTATCTCAATAGTCATGACAAGACAGAGAGAGCAGGGCTGTATCTCAATAGTCATCACAAGACAGAGAGAGCAGGGCTGTATCTCAATAGTCATGACAAGACAGAGAGAGCAAGGCTGTATCTCAATAGTCATGACAAGACAGAGAGAGCAGGGCTGTATCTCAATAGTCATGACAAGACAGAGAGAGCAGGGCTGTATCTCAATAGTCATGACAAGACAGAGAGAGCAGGGCTGTATCTCAATAGTCATGACAAGACAGAGAGAGCATGGCTGTATCTCAATAGTCATCACAAGACAGAGAGAGCAGGGCTGTATCTCAATAGTCATCACAAGACAGAGAGAGCAGGGCTGTATCTCAATAGTCATGACAAGACAGAGAGAGCATGGCTGTATCTCAATAGTCATCACAAGACAGAGAGAGCAGGGCTGTATCTCAATAGTCATCACAAGACAGAGAGAGCAGGGCTGTATCTCAATAGTCATGACAAGACAGAGAGAGCAGGGCTGTATCTCAATAGTCATGACAAGACAGAGAGAGCAGGGCTGTATCTCAATAGTCATCACAAGACAGAGAGAGCAGGGCTGTATCTCAATAGTCATCACAAGACAGAGAGAGCAGGGCTGTATCTCAATAGTCATCACAAGACAGAGAGAGCAGGGCTGTATCTCAATAGTCATCACAAGACAGAGAGAGCAGGGCTGTATCTCAATAGTCATGACAAGACAGAGAGAGCAGGGCTGTATCTCAATAGTCATCACAAGACAGAGAGAGCAGGGCTGTATCTCAATAGTCATGACAAGACAGAGAGAGCAAGGCTGTATCTCAATAGTCATCACAAGACAGAGAGAGCAGGGCTGTATCTCAATAGTCATGACAAGACAGAGAGAGCAGGGCTGTATCTCAATAGTCATCACAAGACAGAGAGAGCAGGGCTGTATCTCAATAGTCATGACAAGACAGAGCGAGCAAGGCTGTATCTCAATAGTCATCACAAGACAGAGAGAGCAGGGCTGTATCTCAATAGTCATCACAAGACAGAGAGAGCAGGGCTGTATCTCAATAGTCATGACAAGACAGAGCGAGCAAGGCTGTATCTCAATAGTCATGACAAGACAGAGAGAGCAGGGTTGTATCTCAATAGTCATGACAAGACAGAGAGCAGGGCTGTATCTCAATAGTCATCACAAGACAGAGAGAGCAGGGCTGTATCTCAATAGTCATCACAAGACAGAGAGAGCAGGGCTGTATCTCAATAGTCATCACAAGACAGAGAGAGCAGGGCTGTATCTCAATAGTCATGACAAGACAGAGAGAGCAGGGCTGTATCTCAATAGTCATCACAAGACAGAGAGAGCAGGGCTGTATCTCAATAGTCATGACAAGACAGAGCGAGCAAGGCTGTATCTCAATAGTCATGACAAGACAGAGAGAGCAGGGTTGTATCTCAATAGTCATGACAAGACAGAGAGAGCAGGGCTGTATCTCAATAGTCATGACAAGACAGAGAGAGCAGGGCTGTATCTCAATAGTCATGACAAGACAGAGAGAGCATGGCTGTATCTCAATAGTCATCACAAGACAGAGAGAGCAGGGCTGTATCTCAATAGTCATCACAAGACAGAGAGAGCAGGGCTGTATCTCAATAGTCATCACAAGACAGTGAGAGCAGGGCTGTATCTCAATAGTCATCACAAGACAGTGAGAGCAGGGCTGTACCTCAATAGTCATGACAAGACAGAGAGAGCATGGCTGTATCTCAATAGTCATCACAAGACAGTGAGAGCAGGGCTGTATCTCAATAGTCATGACAAGACAGAGAGAGCATGCCTGTATCTCAATAGTCATCACAAGACAGAGAGAGCAGGGCTGTATCTCAATAGTCATGACAAGACAGAGAGAGCATGGCTGTATCTCAATAGTCATCACAAGACAGAGAGAGCAGGGCTGTATTTCAATAGTCATCACAAGACAGTGAGAGCAGGGCTGTATCTCAATAGTCAAGACAGAGAGAGCATGGCTGTACTCAATAGACAGACAGAGAGCAGGGCTGTATCTCAATAGTCATCACAAGACAGTGAGAGCAGGGCTGTATCTCAATAGTCATGACAAGACAGAGAGAGCAAGGCTGTATCTCAATAGTCATCACAAGACAGAGAGAGCAGGGCTGTATCTCAATAGTCATGACAAGACAGAGAGAGCAGGGCTGTATCTCAATAGTCATCACAAGACAGAGAGAGCATGGCTGTATCTCAATAGTCATCACAAGACAGTGAGAGCAGGGCTGTATCTCAATAGTCATGACAAGACAGAGAGAGCATGGCTGTATCTCAATAGTCATCACAAGACAGAGAGAGCAGGGCTGTATCTCAATAGTCATGACAAGACAGAGAGAGCAGGGCTGTATCTCAATAGTCATGACAAGACAGTGAGAGCAGGGCTGTATCTCAATAGTCATGACAAGACAGAGAGAGCAGGGCTGTATCTCAATAGTCATGACAAGACAGAGAGAGCATGGCTGTATCTCAATAGTCATCACAAGACAGAGAGAGCAGGGCTGTACCTCAATAGTCATCACAAGACAGAGAGAGCAGGGCTGTATCTCAATAGTCATGACAAGACAGAGAGATCAGGGCTGTATCTCAATAGTTTTTCCAAGACAGAGAGAGCAGGGCTGTATCTCAATAGTCATGACAAGACAGAGAGAGCATGGCTGTATCTCAATAGTCTGGAGAGGATTCCTCTCTTGCCTCTTTTCCATCCAGTACTCATGTGAACTACTGGACTAGCGCAATAAAATATTTGAATTAAGCAACAGCCATATTGCTTTTCACCCACTGTGTTTGAAGGGTGACGCTACTTGAGAGTATTGAGATACATCCATACCTATTTGTCTGAAGGATTCATTTTGTGACTAATAACATGGGCAGAGGGTAACAGACACGGCTGCGTTCCAATACTCAAATTCACATCCTTTCCTTGTTACCACTCACCTGAATGGGACTTGATACTATAGACCAAAACAAGATGGAAGCCAGTCAATGTAGCTGTTAAGTGTACTTACCTGCTATAAAAGGATGTACTTGTAATGCAATGACACTTCATTCTTGACCTACTGAGTATTTCTCGACAGTGGCCACAAAGTGAAATAAATGAAGAGTGGAAAGAGAGCTGTTAAATGACTGGAACACAGTCTAAGCCTACAGTCATTTTAATGGAATGACAGCTGCTTTGTAAAGTAATGTGGCCCAGTTGTTCTCCAACTCACTGCACTCAGAGCTGCAGAAACAACCCCAACCGTGGTGGCAGAGTAGTCAGGAGCCAAAAGAGAGAGACTCAGTAACAACACAATGGAGGGTGGGAGGGAAGGAGAGGAGGAAAAGGAGGAGAAGAGAAGCAGATGTCTTCACAAGTTTTTCTCTCTTTCTCACCCTCCTCTTTCAGCTTTGTGTTCCTGTGTGTGTGTGTGTGTGTGTGTGTGTGTGTGTGTGTGTGTGTGTGTGTGTGTGTGTGTGTGTGTGTGTGTGTGCGCGCGTGTGTGCGCGTGCGTGCGTGCGTGTGTGCGTGCGTGTGTGTGTGTGTGTAAGCATTGAGAAGTGGGGGCAGAACTCCAGAGGTGGTCTACATAGATGTGGGTGTGAGTAGTGAGGTGGGATAGAGATTTGAATGTAGATCCATGCTTTAGGAAAGGGAAGAAAATGAAGTGGAAGAGGTTTGGGGTAGGAATGGAATGCTTGAACAGGAGGGAGGTTCCAAAGCAGGGGTGGCTGGATTTGGGTAGGATGAGGTACAGCGGTATGTAAAGAGTGGGATGGTGTGTGTTTGTGTGTGTGTTTGTCTACACTCCAGAGGTGACGAGTGCTTATTTCCAGTGGTGGTGACAGACCAGCGCTCTGCTCCTGTCCTCCTCCTCTCTGGCAGTCAGAACTAGGTCAATGGGAAGCAGACGCTGCCTGGGCCTGACTGGGGAATGCAGTGGTGCAGGTCTGTAAGCACCAACAAGATTTCACGGTTTGACCAATTTGACTTCAGATTCTGACGTTTATCCACATTACTCCAAACGTCACATTTGGAGGTGTTTTGGACATACTGGGTTGCTCCTTCTCCTCAAGTCGGGATAGAAAAAGAAGAAGAAGTGGCACACCCAACGAAGAACACCTTGATTTAAAGTGGTAGAAATGTGAATGTGAATGTTTGCAGATGCTGTGCGTATTGGAGTTTGTAAGGTTGATATCCATCGATCTAGCATTTTAATAATAAAAACTGTTGTTGAATTTGTTCACTCAGTCCATTGCATATTTGGCATAATCTTTCAATGACATACCAACACACACACACACACACACAAGCACTAGGCATGCGTACGAACACACACACACACAGATGCACACAATCCTGTGCACAAACACACACACACACACGCACGCACGCACGCACACACACACACACACACACACACACACACACACACACACACACACACACACACACACACACACACACACACACACACACACACACACACACACACACACACACACACTTCAAAACAAGTCTATTGTGTAATTGTATCAGGTTTTAAAGGGCTGTTTCTCCCATGGTATGACAATCTCTAGTTAATGAGTTACCACCAGCTCCCATAGGGGACTGAGCTAGCTACAGTTAGAGTCCGGTGTAGGACATGTTTTTTGGTGTTTGTACCTGTACCATTTTTGGACTTGCTATTAAAAACGCTACATCGACATCTCTGCTCTCCTGAGCTTGACTCCTTACCTACCTTCAGTATGAAATCGCAACAGGGTGTCTGTTATGAGAGCTCTGTAAGGTCAGGCTGTTGTTTAGTCTATCTCTCTGTTATGAGAGCTCTGTAAGGTCAGGCTGTTGTTTAGTCTATCTCTCTGTTATGAGAGCTCTGTAAGGTCAGGCTTTTGTTTAGTCAATATCTCTATTATGAGAGCTCTGTAAGGTCAGGCTGTTATTTAGTCAATATCTCTATTATGAGAGCTCTGTAAGGTCAGGCTGTTGTTTAGTCTATCTCTCTGTTATGAGAGCTCTGTAAGGTCAGGCTTTTGTTTAGTCAATATCTCTATTATGAGAGCTCTGTAAGGTTAGGCTGTTGTTTAGTCAATATCTCTATTATGAGAGCTCTGTAAGGTCAGGCTGTTGTTTAGTCAATATCTCTATTATGAGAGCTCTGTACGGTCAGGCTGTTGTTTAGTCAATATCTCTATTATGAGAGCTCTGTAAGGTCAGGCTGTTGTTTAGACTATCTCTCTGTTATGAGAGCTCTGTAAGGTCAGGCTTTTGTTTAGTCAATATCTCTATTATGAGAGCTCTGTAAGGTCAGGCTGTTGTTTAGTCAATATCTCTATTATGAGAGCTCTGTAAGGTCAGGCTGTTGTTTAGTCAATATCTCTATTATGAGAGCTCTGTAAGGTCAGGCTGTTGTTTAGTCAATATCTCTATTATGAGAGCTCTGTAAGGTCAGGCTGTTGTTTAGTCAATATCTCTATTATGAGAGCTCTGTAAGGTCAGGCTGTTGTTTAGTCAATATCTCTGTTATGAGAGCTCTGTAAGGTCAGGCTGTTGTTTAGACTATCTCTCTGTTATGAGAGCTCTGTAAGGTCAGGCTGTTATTTAGTCAATCTCTCTGTTATGAGAGCTCTGTAAGGTCAGGCTGTTGTTTAGACTATCTCTCTATGAGAGCTCTGTAAGGTCAGGCTGTTGTTTAGTCAATATCTCTATTATGAGAGCTCTGTAAGGTCAGGCTGTTGTTTAGTCAATATCTCTATTATGAGAGCTCTGTAAGGTCAGGCTGTTGTTTAGTCAATATCTCTATTATGAGAGCTCTGTAAGGTCAGGCTGTTGGTCAGGCTGTTATGTTTAAGGTCAGGCTGTTGTTTATATCTCTGTTATGAGAGCTCTGTAAGGTCAGGCTGTTGTTTAGTCAATATCTCTGTTATGAGAGCTCTGTAAGGTCAGGCTGTTGTTTAGTCAATATCTCTGTTATGAGAGCTCTGTAAGGTCAGGCTGTTGTTTAGTCAATATCTCTGTTATGAGAGCTCTGTAAGGTCAGGCTGTTATTTAGTCAATATCTCTATTATGAGAGCTCTGTAAGGTCAGGCTGTTGTTTAGACTATCTCTCTGTTATGAGAGCTCTGTAAGGTCAGGCTGTTGTTTAGTCAATATCTCTGTTATGAGAGCTCTGTAAGGTCAGGCTGTTGTTTAGACTATCTCTCTGTTATGAGAGCTCTGTAAGGTCAGGCTGTTGTTTAGTCAATATCTCTATTATGAGAGCTCTGTAAGGTCAGGCTGTTGTTTAGTCAATATCTCTATTATGAGAGCTCTGTAAGGTCAGGCTGTAGTTTAGTCAATATCTCTGTTATGAGAGCTCTGTAAGGTCAGGCTGTTGTTTAGACTATCTCTATGTTATGAGAGCTCTGTAAGGTCAGGCTGTTGTTTAGTCAATATCTCTATTATGAGAGCTCTGTAAGGTCAGGCTGTTGTTTAGTAAATATCTCTATTATGAGAGCTCTGTAAGGTCAGGCTGTTGTTTAGTAAATATCTCTATTATGAGAGCTCTGTAAGGTCAGGCTGTTGTTTAGACTATCTCTATGTTATGAGAGCTCTGTAAGGTCAGGCTGTTATTTAGTCAATACCTCTATTATGAGAGCTCTGTAAGGTTAGGCTGTTGTTTATTCAATATCTCTATTATGAGAGCTCTGTAAGGTCAGGCTGTTGTTTAGTAAATATCTCTATTATGAGAGCTCTGTAAGGTCAGGCTGTTGTTTAGACTATCTCTATGTTATGAGAGCTCTGTAAGGTCAGGCTGTTATTTAGTCAATACCTCTATTATGAGAGCTCTGTAAGGTTTGGGTGTGCTTTGTTTTGCACCGTGTGGTACTCTATGTGCTGTATAATATGTGTGTTTTGTGTGATACAAGAGTGTGTGTGTATGTATGTGTGTGTAGTATCTTGTCTTATCTGCAAATGTTCAGAACAGCAAGACGAGTCAGTGGCTATGACCACTTCCTGTCAGCTGTGTTCTGTACAGTATCACATCTCTCTCTTTCTCTCTGTCAGCTGGGTTCAGCACAGTATCAGTAACCCCCTACACACACACACCTCTCTCTCTGTTTCCACCTCCATCTCTCTCTGCCTCTATCTCCATGTCTAATATACCATCCATCTCTCTCTGCCTCTATCTCCATGTCTAATATAACATCCATCTCTCTCTGCCTCTATCTCCATGTCTAATATACCATCCATCTCTCTCTGCCTCTATCTCCATGTCTAATATACCATCCATCTCTCTCTGCCTCTATCTCCATGTCTAATATACCATCCATCTCTCTCTGCCTCTATCTCCATGTCTAATATACCATCCATCTCTCCATCTCTTACCATCTCTTATACATCCATCTCTCTCCTCTCTCCATGTCTAATCTACCATCTCTCTCTCTGCCTCTATCTCCATGTCTAATATACCATCCATCTCTCTCTCTCTGTCTCCATGTCTAATATACCATCTCTCTCTCTGCTCTCTCTCTTGTCTAATATACCATCCATCTCTCTGCCTCTCTCTCCATGTCTAATATCCATCCATCTCTCTCTGCCTCTATCTCCATGTCTAATATACCATCCATCTCTCTCTGCCTCTATCTCCATGTCTAATCCATCTCTCTCTGCCTCTATCTCCATGTCTAATATACCATCCATCTCTCTCTGCCTCTATCTCCATGTCTAATATACCATCCATCTCTCTCTGCCTCTATCTCCATGTCTAATATACCATCCATCTCTCCATCTCTTACCATCTTTTCACCATCTCTCTCCCTCCGTCTCTCTCTCTCTCTCTTTCTCTCTGTGTGTGTGTCTCTCTCTCTGTCTCTCTCTCTGTCTCTCTCTCTCTCTCTCTCTCTTTCTCTGTGTGTGTGTCTCTCTCTGTGTCTCTCTCTTTCTCTGTGTGTCTCTCTCTCTGTCTCTCTCTCTGTCTCACTCTCTCTCTCTCTTTCTCTCTCTCTTTCTCTCTTTCTCTCTCTCTTCTCTCTTTCTCTCTCTCTCTCTCTCTCTCTCTCTTTCTCTATCTTGTGGTGTCTTCTGAGGTACAACAACAGGAAACAGCTGAAGAGTCTTGTTCGTGGGTTTCCTCTCAGTTCTCTGAAAACGTCCCCATACCTCACAATAACTAACAAGCATGTGTCCCACAAGCAGGTGTGATTGTGGGCATGACTGTTGTTTAGCAGCGATGGGGCTTTAAACATGTGCTGTAAGATGGTGGCCTCTCTGCACTCCATCAACCCTGCATGTCACAACTCAGAGATGACAGTAACTAACGGTGGTTGCTAGGCTAATAGTTGGATATGTAATATAACACTTGAATGACTTATAGATGTTGAAATAGGCCTATTTTTCCTTAATCTGTCAGTTCCATTTATTCAGTATTAACAACACCAGCAACATCTAACTCTACAACACTTGAGAAGCTGAATAGAGTTGCTGTACTAACTGTGCATCATTTCAACTCAACACACTCCTAGGATAAACACACTTTCCACATTTGTGCAATATGGGGATCATGGGACAGTGAAGAAAGAAAAGCATGGGAGAGTTTGAGGAACTAAAACCTCCAGGTCTTTCTACTGACGTATTCTTTGTGAAATGACTGGTTGGTTTTCCTCCTCTTTGGGGTTTTCTCCCCGTCAGCAGAAGGTCACAGTCCACAGAGGGAAAGGACCTTCAGTCCTGCTGTGTATGAATGTCAGTGTGTGTGTGTGTGTGTGTGTGTGTGTGTGTGTGTGTGTGTGTGTGTGTGTGTGTGTGTGTGTGTGTGTGTGTGTGTGTGTGTGTGTGTGTGTGTGTGTGTGTGTGTGTGTGTGTGTGTGTGTGTGTGTGTGTGTGTGTGGCCAGGCCTCTTGCTAAGCCCAGGGGGTCTATATTTAGGGCTGGCTCTGTGGGTGGTGTGGGGTTAGTGGGGCTAACTGATTCCACAGAGTAGGTAGAGGCAGACCACAGGCTGTAACTATCTCTGTCTATGAGTGTATATCCCCTGTGTCTTAGATGGGCTTATCTGTAAGTAATTTAACTGAAGACCCCAATAGCAGTGAGCCCTACAAATGTACAGATACAATGTACATATGGAACACCCAGCGTCACACACACACACACACACACACACACACACACACACACACACACACACACACACACACACACACACAGGACAGACACAACACACAAGGACAGACAGACTTTCACAGTACATTTGTTTTATTTAACACACACACACACACATAATTCAACAGAATTAAAACACAAAGGACAGACAGACTGTCTCACAGTACATTTGTTTTATTTAACTAGGCAAGTCAGTTAAGAACAAATTCTTATTTGCAATGACGGCCTACCTGGGAACAGTGGGTTAACTTCCTTGTTCAGGGGCTATTTAAAAAAACATTTTTACCATGTCAGCTCGGGGATTCAATCCAGCAACCGAAAGCTCAATTCTCTAACCACTAGGCTGCCTGCCACCCCAAAGACCTATACCTCTAACCCAATAAGGCTATATAGCATGAATTCCCCTGAGAGGTATGAGCTGACTGTTGACACAGAGGGAGAGAAAACCCAGTGAGAGACACAGTCAGCCAACACACTGCAATCATCTCCTGTCTGGCAGGAGGGAGCCGGTTGGAGAGGGGATGGAGAAAGAACGAGAGAGGGATTGGGGGAGGGGATTGAGGATGAGAAATCTAGAGGAAGATTTAGCAGGATATTGAAATAGATACTGTAGGGTGAAAAGAGATGGGTCGAGGGGGGGTGGAGAAAGAGAGGGGAGGTATGGGTAGGACAAAAGAGACCAAATGATGGAGCTAGAATGAGATATGGTGAAACAAAGAGAGGGACAGGCAACCTAAACATAACCCCATTCACAGCTCCCAAAAGACCAATGCTGGAAAAAGACACAGATAGGATTCCTCATGGTAGGATTTCAGAAAGGCGCTGGCTGCTATTCCAACCCACCCAAGGGCAGCTGCTAAGACACACACAAACTCATACACGCACACTCACGTACGCACACACACACACTGCAGGATGTATGTCTCCATGTCTCCATGTCTCCGTGTCTCCGTGTCTCCATGTCTCCATGTCTCTATGTCTCTGTCTCCATGTCTCCATGTCTCTATGTCTCTGTCTCCATGTCTTTGTCTCCGTGTCACCGTGTCTCCGTGTCTCTATGTCTCTGTCTCCATGTCTTTGTCTCCGTGTCTCCGTGTCTCTGTGTTTCCGTGTCACCGTGTCTCCGTGTCTCCGTGTCTCCGTGTCTCCATGTCTCCATGTTTCTATGTCTCCATGTCTCCATGTCATGGTTCACATAGAAAACAGTCCATATATTTAAAAGGGTCCGTGAGATAAAATGACATTTCAGGCCTTCCTGTGTTTTCACTATGACCCATGACCCTTCTCTCAATTCAATTCAAGGGCTTTACTCTCTCACTCTCTTTCTTTCTCCCTTTCTCTTTTCTTCTCTTCTCTTCTCTTCTCTCACACACTCTCTTTCTCCCTCTCCCTCTTCTCACTCTCTCTTCTCTCTTTTTCCCTCTCTCACCCTTGTCAGACGTGTCATATTTTGAAATATCGACCTGTAATAGTTGCAATAGTTTGATTTTGACCTTTAAACCAAGTCTTAGTTATGAGAGGACCTGGCAGTGAACCATCAATCAGGACTGGATCCAACTGGAGTTGAGAGACATTGTCAAGTCAACCTCTCCTTATAACACCATCTTCAGAACCTATTGATAGACTCACGACACACGTTCCTGAAATAGAGCTGCTGCAGCCTGTCTGACCCTGTGCTGGCCTGACCTCTGACCCCAGTCTAAATCTATACTGTAGCAATGCACTGGAGGAAAAAGTGATATGAGTTTATCTAGGGCACCTTATCTAGACCAACCCAGTGGCCTCGTGGTTTGAGTGTCCACTAGAAGGTTGGGAGTTCGATCCCTGTCAGTTATATCTAAGATTGTTAAAATGGGAACTGGTACATCTCTGCCTGGCACTCAGCATTAAGGAGATAGATTATGGGTGAGTGCCCTACGATAGACTAATGTTCTGTCCAGGTGTTGTACTTGTATCTCACGCTACAGACGCAGGAAACAGGCTCTTGCACCTATGAGCCATTTCGGGTTGCACATTTTGCAGACCAGACACACAAATACAAAGACGCAAGTACAGGCAGACATACAAAAAAACACATACATGCACTATACAGGTAGAAGGCAGGCACATACATACATACACTCTCTCTCTCTCTCTCTCTCTCTCTCTCTCTCTCTCTCTCTCACTCTCTCTCTCACTCCCTCTCTCTCTCTTTCTCACTCCCTCTCTCCTCTCTCTCCCTCTCCCTCTCATTCCCTCTCTCTCATCTCTCTCCCTCTCTCTTTCTCACTCCCTCTCTCACTCCCTTTCTCTCCCTCTCTCTCTCACTCCCTCCCTCTCTCTCATCTCTCTCCCTCTCTCTTTCTCACTCCCTTTCTCTCCCTCTCTCTCTCACTCCCTCCCTCTCTCTTTCTCACTCCCTCTCTCACTCCCTTTCTCTCCCTCTCTCTCCCTCTCTCTCTCATCTCTCTCCCTCCTCTCTCTCCCTCTCTCTCTCCCTCTCTCTCTGTCCCTCTCTCTCTCTCTCTCCCTCTCTCTCTGTCCCTCTCTGTCCCTCTCTCTCTCTCTCTCCTCTCTCTCTCTCTCTCCTCTCTCTCCCTCTCTCTCTGTCCCTCTCTCTCTCTCTCTCTCTCTCTCTCCTCCCTCTCTCTCTCTCTCCCTCTCCCTCTCTCTCTCTCCCTCTCTCTCTCTCTCTCTCTCCCTCTCTCTCTCTCTCTCTCCCTCTCTCTCTCTCTCTCTCTCTCTCTCTCTCTCTCTCTCTCTCCCTCTCTCTCTGTCCCTCTCTCTCTGTCACCCTCTCTCTCTCCCCTCTCTCTCTCTCTCCTCTCTCTCTCTCTCCCTCTCTCTCTGTCCCTCTCTCTCTCTCTCTCTCTCTCTCTCTCTGTCCCTCTCTCTCTCTCTCACTCCCTCTCTCTCTCTCCCTCTCTCTCTCTCCCTCTCTCTCTCTCTCTCTCTCTCTCTCTCTCTCTCTCTCTGTCCCTCTCTCTCTCTCACTCCCTCTCTCTCTCTCTCCCTCTCTCTCTCTCCCTCTCTCTCTCTCTCTCCCTCTCTCTCTGTCCCTCTCTCTCTCTCTCACTCCCTCTCTCTCTCTCTCCTCTCTCTCTCTCTCTCTCCCAGACACACAGCCTACAGTCAGGTTGATTAAACAGAGAGGTGACACCTGTTCTCAGCTTTTCAAACAGCCTGGTGTAACACACGTCCATCCCATAAGACTCGAGCCAGCGGCTGAAGCTACGTGGCGACGCTGAAGCATAATTACCCCCCTTTCCTCCACCCTCACCACATCAGTCACTCCCCTTCATCCAAACCTTCCACAATCACTCTATCCATCCATTCTTCCTTCACTCCATCTATCTCTTTCTCTACCCCCTCTCTCCATCCCTCCCTGCAACCTCTGTTGCCCTGGTTATTCCCTGTTGTTCTTCCCCAACCTCTCTGTTGTCCTGGTTATTCTCTGTTGTTCTCTCCAACCTCTCTGTTGTCCTGGTTATTCTCTGTTGTTCTCTCCAACCTCTCTGTTGTCCTGGTTATTCCTTGTTGTTCTCTCCAACCTCTCTGTTGTCCTGGTTATTCCCTGTTGTTCTCTCCAACCTCTCTGTTGTCCTGGTTATTCCCTGTTGTTCTCTCCAACCTCTCTGTTGTCCTGGTTATTCTTTGTTGTTCTCTCCAACCTCTCTGTTGTCCTGGTTATTCTCTGTTGTTCTCCCCAACTTCTGTTGTCCTGGTTATTCTCTGTTGTTCTCCCCAACCTCTCTGTTGTCCTGGTTATTCCCTGTTGTTCTCTCCAACCTCTCTGTTTTCCTGGTTATTCCCTGTTGTTCTCTCCAACCTCTCTGTTGTCCTGGTTATTCTCTGTTGTTCTCTCCAACCTCTCTGTTGTCCTGGTTATTCCCTGTTGTTCTCTCCAACCTCTCTGTTGTCCTGGTTATTCTCTGTTGTTCTCCCCAACCACTGTTGTCCTGGTTATTCCCTGTTGTTCTCCCCAACTTCTGTTGTCCTGGTTATTCTCTGTTGTTCTCTCCAACCTCTCTGTTGTCCTGGTTATTCTCTGTTGTTCTCCCCAACCACTGTTGTCCTGGTTATTCCCTGTTGTTCTCCCCAACTTCTGTTGTCCTGGTTATTCTCTGTTGTTCTCTCCAACCTCTCTGTTGTCCTGGTTATTCCCTGTTGTTCTCTCCAACCTCTCTGTTGTCCTGGTTATTCTCTGTTGTTCTCTCCAACCTCTCTGTTGTCCTGGTTATTCTCTGTTGTTCTCCCAAACCGCTGTTGTCCTGGTTATTCCCTGTTGTTCTCCCCAACCGCTGTTGTCCTGGTTATTCACTGTTTTTCTGCCCAACTTCTGTGGTCCTGGTTATTCCCTGTTGTTCTCCCCAACCGCTGTTGTCCTTGTTATTCCCTGTTGTTCTTCCCCAACCTCTCTGTTGTCCTGGTTATTCTCTGTTGTTCTCTCCAACCTCTCTGTTGTCCTGGTTATTCCCTGTTGTTCTCCCCAACTACTGTTGTCCTGGTTATTCTCTGTTGTTCTCTCCAACCTCTCTGTTGTCCTGGTTATTCCCTGTTGTTCTCCCCAACCGCTGTTGTCCTGGTTATTCACTGTTTTTCTGCCCAACTTCTGTTGTCCTGGTTATTATCTGTTGTTCTCCCCAACCTCTGTTGTGCTGGTTATTCACTGTTTTCTCCCCAACTTCTGTTATCCTGGTTATTATCTGTTGTTCTCCCCAAATGCTGTTGTCCTGGTTATTCACTGTTTTTCTCCCCTACTTCTGTTGTCCTGGTTATTATCTGTTTTTCTCCCCAACCTCTGTTGTCCTGGTTATTACCTGTTGTTCTTCCCAACTTATGTTGTTCCGGTTATTCCCTGTTTTTCTCCCCAACCTCTGTTGTCCTGGTTATTCATTTTCTTCTCCCCATTTGCTGTTGTCCTGGTTATTACTTCCTAGCATTCTTCTTGCCAATGTCCAGTCTCTTGACAACAAGGTTGATGAAATCTGAGCAAGGGTTGCATTCCAGAGGGACATCAGAGACTGTAACGTTCTGTGCTTCACGGAAACATGGCTCACTGGAGAGACGCTATCCGAAGCGGTGCAGCCAACGGGTTTCTCCACGCATCGCGCCGACAGAAACAAACACCTTTCTGGTAAGAAGAGGGGTGGGGGTGTATGCCTTATGGCTAACGAGGCATGGTGCGATGAAAGAAACATACAGGAACTCAAATCCTTCTGTTCACCTGATTTAGAATTCCTCACAATCAAATGTAGACCGCATTATCTACCAAGAGAATTCTCTTCGATTATAATCACAGCCGTATATATCCCCCCCCAAGCAGACACATCGATGGCTCTGAACGAACTTTATTTAACTCTTTGCAAACTGGAAACCATTTATCCGGAGGCTGCATTCATTGTTGCTGGGGATTTTAACAAGGCTAATCTGAAAACAAGACTCCCTAAATTTTATCAGCATATCGATTGCGCAACCAGGGGCGGAAAAACCTTGGATCACTGTTACTCTAACTTCCGCGACGCATATAAGGCCCTGACCCGCCCCCCTTTCGGAAAAGCTGACCACGACTCCATTTTGCTGATACCTGCCTACAGACAAAAACTAAAAAAAGAAGCTCCCACGCTGAGGTCTGTCCAACGCTGGTCCGACCAAGCTGACTCCACACTCCAAGACTGCTTCCATCACGTGGACTGGGACATGTTTCGTATTGCGTCAGATATCAACATTGACAAATACGCTGATTCGGTGTGCGAGTTCATTAGAACGTGCGTTGAAGATGTCGTTCCCATAGCAACGATTAAAACATTCCCTAACCAGAAACTGTGGATTGATGGCAGCATTCGCGTGAAACTGAAAGCGCGAACCACTGCTTTCAATCAGGGCAAGGTGTCTGGTAACATGACTGAATACAAACAGTGCAGCTATTCCCTCCGTAAGGCTATCAAACAAGCTAAGTGTCAGTACAGAGACAAAGTAGAATCTCAATTCAACGGCTCAGACACAAGAGGCATGTGGCAGGGTCTACAGTCAATCACGGACTACAGGAAGAAACACAGCCCAGTCACGGACCAGGATGTCTTGCTCCCAGGCAGACTAAATAACTTTTTTGCCCGCTTTGAGGACAATACAGTGCCACTGACACGGCCTGCAACGGAAACATGCGGTCTCTCCTTCACTGCAGCCGAGGTGAGTAAAACATTTAAACGTGTTAAACCTCGCAAGGCTGCAGGCCCAGACGGCATACCCAGCCGCGCCCTCAGAGCATGCGCAGACCAGCTGGCTGGTGTGTTTACGGACATATTCAATCAATCCCTATACCAGTCTGCTGTTCCCACATGCTTCAAGAGGGCCACCATTGTTCCTGTTCCCAAGAAAGCTAAGGTAACTGAGCTAAACGACTACCGCCCCGTAGCACTCACTTCCGTCATCATGAAGTGCTTTGAGAGACTAGTCAAGGACCATATCACCTCCACCCTACCTGACACCCTAGACCCACTCCAATTTGCTTACCGCCCAAATAGGTCCACAGACAATGCAATCTCAACCACACTGCACACTGCCCTAACCCATCTGGACAAGAGGAATACCTATGTGAGAATGCTGTTCATCGACTACAGCTCGGCATTCAACACCATAGTACCCTCCAAGCTCGTCATCAAGCTCGAGACCCTGGGTCTCGACCCCGCCCTGTGCAACTGGGTACTGGACTTCCTGACGGGCCGCCCCCAGGTGGTGAGGGTAGGTAACAACATCTCCTCCCCACTGATCCTCAACACTGGGGCCCCACAAGGGTGTGTTCTGAGCCCTCTCCTGTACTCCCTGTTCACCCACGACTGCAAGGCCACGCACGCCTCCAACTCAATCATCAAGTTTGCGGACGACACAACAGTGGTAGGCTTGATTACCAACAACGACGAGACGGCCTACAGGGAGGATGTGAGGGCCCTCGGAGTGTGGTGTCAGGAAAATAACCTCACACTCAACGTCAACAAAACTAAGGAGATGATTGTGGACTTCAGGAAACAGCAGAGGGAACACCCCTATCCACATCGATGGAACAGTAGTGGAGAGAGTAGCAAGTTTTAAGTTCCTCGGCATACACATCACAGACAAACTGAATTGGTCCACTCACACAGACAGCATCGTGAAGAAGGCGCAGCAGCGCCTCTTCAACCTCAGGAGGCTGAAGAAATTCGGCTTGTCACCAAAAGCCCTCACAAACTTCTACAGATGCACAATCGAGAGCATCCTGGCGGGCTGTATTACCACCTGGTACGGCAACTGCTCCGCCCTCAACCGTAAGGCTCTCCAGAGGGTAGTGAGGTCTGCACAACGCATCACCGGGGGCAAACTACCTGCCCTCCAGGACACCTACACCACCCGATGTTACAGGAAGGCCATAAAGATCATCAAGGACATCAACCACCCGAGCCACTGCCTGTTCACCACGCTATCATCCAGAAGGCGAGGTCAGTACAGGTGCATCAAAGCTGGGACCGAGAGACTGAAAAACAGCTTCTATCTCAAGGCCATCAGACTGTTAAACAGCCACTACTAACATTGAGTGGCTGCTGCCAACACACTGACACTGACTCAACTCCAGCCACTTTAATAATGGGAATTGATGGGAAATTATGTAAATATATCACTAGCCACTTTAAACAATGCTACCTTATTTAATGTTACTTACCCTACATTATTCATCTCATATGCATACGTATATACTGTACTCTATATCATCGACTGCATCCATATGTAATACATGTATCACTAGCCACTTTAACTATGCCACTTTGTTTACATACTCATCTCATATGTATATACTGTACTCGATACCATCTACTGTATCTTGCCTATGCTGCTCTGTACCATCACTCATTCATATATCCTTATGTACATATTCTTTATCCCCTTACACTGTGTATAAGACAGTAGTTTAGGAATAGTTAGTTAGATTACTTGTTGGTTATTACTGCATTGTCGGAACTAGAAGCACAAGCATTTCGCTACACTCGCATTAACATCTGCTAACCATGTGTATGTGACAAATAAAATTTGATTTGATTTGATTTGATTTCTTCTCCCCAACCTCTGTTGTCCTGGTTATTACCTGTTCTTCTCCCCAACCTCTGTGGTCCTGGTTATTCCTTGTCGTTCTCCCCAACCACTGTTGTCCTGGTTATTACCTCTTGTTCTCCCCAACCTCATTGTTATCCTGGTTATTCCATGTTTTTCTCCCTAACCTCTGCTGTCCTGGTTACTCCCCGTTCTTCTCCCCACCATCTCTGAATTCCTGGTTATTATATGTTGTTCTCCCCAACATCTCTGATGTCCTGGTTATTATCTGTTGTTCTCCCCAACATCTCTGATGTCCTGGTTATTATCTGTTGTTCTCCCCAACATCTCTGATGTCCTGGTTATTATCTGTTGTTCTCCCCAACCTCTCTGTTGTCCTGGTTATTCCCTATATCTCTGTAGGGTGATGAAATGGCCATGCCATCAAGCAGATGTCGGAGGAGTGAACAGTGCCTGTAGGGATAATAGGCAGGCAGGCAGACAGACAGACAGACAGGCAGACAAACAGACAGGCAGGCCCTGGAGACAAACCAGCCCAAGCTAGCCTGGCCTGGCCTGCATCAGAGGGGATTGGGTTTGGCCTTTGTCTGTCATTGATACCCTCATAAACACAGAAATAAATAGACTCCAGCACATGTACAAGTGGTAATGTACTCACAGATGCAGACAGTACAAACCACTGTGCAAGGGGACACGCAAGCACAGAAACATTAGCAAATGCATGCAATTGCGCACACACACACAAACACAAACACACGCACGCCCGCCCACACACTCTCTCCCTGTGGCCGGCACACTTGAGAAAAACTGTAATTAGAGCAGCTGCAGCACATCCTTTGTCCTCTAAACATTGGCCACTGAATGAGGGACACACACACACTCCTGCAGGCCTACACACACACACACAAACACACACACACACACACACATCTCTGACACACGGCTGGCAACGGAGAGGACCCAAGATGTCTGCCTCGCCCCGTGATACCTACACACATTCCCTCATCCTGCCTTTGTTCCTGCAGCACAACCATACACACACTCTCCTAGAGTACATACACAAACCATTCACACACTAACTATTCACAAACACATTCTTATTCCATCAACATTCATCCATTAAATAACACTACCAAACACAACCTAAGTATTAAGCACAAACACTGGACTCGACCTGGAGTGAAATGCACCTACTTTCCCACAAGAACCGGGTTAACCAGTCGAGTCCTGATCTTTCTGAATCTGGAGACCAACCCTTCTATTGACAGTATCTCTACACAGTAATCAACCACACCTTCCATCAGCCTGACTAATAGGTTGATCTCCACAAAGGCTGCTTTGTCGCTGTGTGAGAACAAGGGAGAGACATTACAATGAACTTTTATCAGCAATTACGGTGGAAGTTAGACATGATGGCAAGAAGATGACATAACAGCCAAGTGCTACAATGACATCCTGAATGGGGGACATCTGAGTGTTGTCAGTTGTTTCATTCTTACTGCATAATAAATGCATCGTGAGCGTAAAACACATGGTAGGCCTTATTTGATTGTCTCTCTCTGTGTTATGCAAGCATCCTTCATATACTCACATATTATCCCTGTTAATGCACATTCATCAGAACATGAATAGTCCACAAACAGAGCTAAACAGATGGCAGAGACGACCATGAAAAACGTCTTGCTCAAGTGGAGTTGCGAAACTCTTCAAAATCCAGTCCAACGTTGGGCTGGCAAGGCCTCCGTCCGTGTTAGTGTTGGCTTGTTTGTGTTTCCCAAGATAACATTTTCATATACAACACACCACAGGCCTGTACGGCAGACACACCCTGTGAAACTTTGACCTGGTTCTATTTAGACAAGCTATTCGGGTTGCGTTCGGGACCGTGTAACGTTGCAGAACACTCAGAAAGAAATGTGCTGGGGAGAGCAGACATGAATCTCTGTCGTGTAGAATTGAGAATCAATTCAGCTCAACACGATACATATCTATCTGAAACAATCACTCAGATCTACACATCCTCTGCAACACTCTTTTACCTCTACACAACATTTCCATCTGCAAGTCTTTCAACTTTACTCTATAAGTAGGCTGACTCACCACTATACAATATATCCATCAACAACAATCTTTCAACTTTACTCTATAAGTAGGCTGACTCACCACTATACAATATATCCATCAACAACAATCTTTCAACTCTACTCTATAAGTAGGCTGACTCACCACTATACAATATATCCATCAACAACAATCTTTCAACTTTACTCTATGAGTAGGCTGACTCACCACTATACAATATATCCATCAACAACAATCTTTCAACTTTACTCTATAAGTAGGCTGACTCACCACTATACAATATATCCATCAACAACAATCTTTCAACTTTACTCTATGAGTAGGCTGACTCACCACTATACAATATATCCATCAACAACAATCTTTCAACTTTACTCTATAAGTAGGCTGACTCACCACTATACAATATATCCATCAACAACAATCTTTCAACTTTACTCTATAAGTAGGCTGACTCACCACTATACAATATATCCATCAACAACAATCTTTCAACTTTACTCTATAAGTAGGCATCAACAACAATATTTCAACTCTTTCAACTACTCTATGAGTAGGCTGACTCACCACTATACAATATATCCATCAACAACAATCTTTCAACTTTACTCTATGAGTAGGCTGACTCACCACTATACAATATATCCATCAACAACAATCTTTCAACTTTACTCTATGAGTAGGCTGACTCACCACTATACAATATATCCATCAACAACAATCTTTCAACTTTACTCTATGAGTAGGCTGACTTTCACCACTATACAATATATCCATCAACAACAATCTTTCAACTTTACTCTATGAGTAGGCTGACTTTCACCACTATACAATATATCCATCAACAACAATCTTTCAACTTTACTCTATGAGTAGGCTGACTCACCACTATACAATATATCCATCAACAACAATCTTTCAACTCTACTCTATGAGTAGGCTGACTCACCACTATACAATATATCCATCAACAACAATCTTTCAACTCTACTCTATGAGTAGGCTGACTCACCACTATACAATATATCCATCAACAACAATCTTTCAACTTTACTCTATGAGTAGGCTGACTTTCACCACTATACAATATATCCATCAACAACAATCTTTCAACTCTACTCTATGAGTAGGCTGACTCACCACTATACAATATATCCATCAACAACAATCTTTCAACTTTACTCTATGAGTAGGCTGACTCACCAATATACAATATATCCATCAACAACAATCTTTCAACTCTACTCTATGAGTAGGCTGACTCACCACTATACAATATATCCATCAACAACAATCTTTCAACTCTACTCTATGAGTAGGCTGACTCACCACTATACAATATATCCATCAACAACAATCTTTCAACTCTACTCTATGAGTAGGCTGACTCACCAATATACAATATATCCATCAACAACAATCTTTCAACTTTACTCTATGAGTAGGCTGACTCACCACTATACAATATATCCATCAACAACAATCTTTCAACTTTACTCTATGAGTAGGCTGACTCACCAATATACAATATATCCATCAACAACAATCTTTCAACTTTACTCTATGAGTAGGCTGACTCACCACTATACAATATATCCATCAACAACAATCTTTCAACTTTACTCTATGAGTAGGCTGACTCACCACTATACAATATATCCATCAACAACAATCTTTTCCCACACCTAATGTGTCTCCAAAAACCTTGCCACTCAACATATCACATTTCAGACATTTTTAACACTGAATAATAACGCTGACTGAATCCCACCCTGGACCAACACTACCCACGTCCCCCCTCTCCTGGGCTTCATCCCTGGCCAATGTGTGGAGAGCTAAAGCCTGCCCTGGGACCCGAGGCCAAACGTCTTCCACCCCCTCGGCTCCTGTCAAACCCGCTCTTCTCCTGTCTTCCCATTTTGTCTTTGTCGAAAAGGAGCGAAAATGTTTTTTTTGAGTCAGAGGGCGGAAGAGATTGCAGTCTTTATCCAGAAGTAACATTTTGTGGAGTCACCTCTTTCTGTTGTGTAACTGCTGGGTGTGTGTGTGTGTGTGTGTGTGTGTGTGTGTGTGTGTGTGTGTGTGTGTGTGTGTGTGTGTGTGTGTGTGTGTGTGTGTGTGTGTGTGTGTGTGTGTGTGTGTGTGTGTGTGTGTAGACAGCACTTTTGGAGTCTGAAAACCCATGTGTATACACCATCTGTCTGTCTGTCTCATCCACTCACAGACCTGATGATGGAGCCACATGCATTTCCATTAGGAGGAAAATATCACGTGGGCTTTGAGGCATTAGATGTGTGCAGTCTGAGCAGCCGAACCTCAAGTTGACAAAGGTCTTAACCTGAGACAACGCTTCTAATCAGTTTTCTGGCTGGTTCAGATAGAATAGAAAAGACTTCATAGAAGCAGTTTCCATAATCCAGGACCAGCAAACCAAAGATAATACCTGTTCCAGACAGTCTCGTCACACTTGCTGTGGTATAGTGGCTCTATTCCACAGCAACTAGAGTAAAAACATAAACAGCATATCATTTATCATCTGTTAAAGCATGCTATGTATTTCTTGGGAAAAATACAGAAATCCTTGCAAGTAGGCTACTATCTGTTTCATACAAGGCAGCCTATACCATTCTATTTTTTTGTATTATTGAAATGATTACACTTATTATTGAAAGTGTTGTGCGCAATCCTACTGTATATCATGTCATTGTTGGCACAGACATCCCACTCATCTACTGGGACTAAGGTCAAATCCCCACCCGTCTCATATTGGAGCCTATTCTATGTACAGCATAGGAGGTTGGTGGCACCTTAATTGGGGAGGATGGGCTCGTGGTAATGGATGAAGTGGATTAAGTGGAATGGTATCAAATACATCAAACATGTGGTTTCCAGTTGTTTGATGCCTTTGCATCCTCTCTGGCCATTGTTATGAGCCATCCTCCCCTCTGCAGCCTGTGGTGTACAGTGAGAGATGACATGAAGCAGAACCCTTCTCTACATTCAAAACAACAGCCTAACAAATAACAGTAAAAAGCTTCAGGTTTTTAACGGCCTTGGTATCATATTATGATTTTTCTTAATAGATTTCAGTCGGCCATTTTGACAGAAGACTACGCTATTCACTTTGTTTGGATATTGACTCCCGTTCATCTATGGATTCTCATTCCCCGTAAAAAGAAAGACCAGCATCACGGGGAATATGTTGCCAAGATAGGAAATATTTTATTACAGAGAAAAAAAAAACTTTTCTTCCAAAATATAGAAATCTGTACAACTTTCGCACAATCAATTTACATGAACTGTACAAATTTACAGCAGTTCATCACAACATACCCAAGGAAAAGAAAATGAACACAATAAAGATGTACTGACATGAAATCACACGGTAGAGTAGACAGCTTTTCTTCTTGGGTACGCTCAGATTTTTTAAACGTTTTTCTTGTTTTGTAAGTCAAAAAAAAACAAAGGATAGGTCTATCAGTACAGGGCATGGAAACTGATATTTCTTTTACCAAAACAGATTGGTCCTTGCCAACACTCCCATCACAAATGGCTTCACTTACGAAAATAGTTATCCGTGTTAAAACTAGGAAATGCAAAAGAAATACATCTAAACACCTCAAAACAAATGATTGGCACTTCCCATTGTGTAATGTTATGCATGTATTCTACCATATGGCGTACAATAGCAATAGATTCTAGAATATGTAAAACACCCTAAATGTGAAAGTGGCAATAATTCAAAAATCATTGATGAATCATCGACGACTATTCCCTTCCCGTTTCGCGTCTTAACATGCACAGCTTTTCCAGAAGGGTTTTTATTGAATGTCCGAGGCCTGAGTTTGGTAATACATTCCAGAAGAGACTCCTCGCGTCTCAAAAACGTCACAACTTCAACTTGACATATTTAGTGCATTTTATGTGCTATTACCTCCGACTATTCAAAAACACCTTTCACAACGTTTCTGAAACCTATGTGCGCAAAGGCTGAATGGATGCATTTACAGATCCGATATTGTGGACTAAATCCAATTGTTTTGGTGGTGGTGTTACTGTTGAGAAAGAGATCAAACAATTTCGGCTTCGTTTCCTTTTTGGTAGGTCTAAAAATGAAGTCTGTTCAAATTGGGATAGATGATCAGACTAGGGCGAAAGGGAGGGGGGGGGTGAGATGCTACCTCTGTGACTTTAAAATACATATAGCAAAAAGAGGGACAACTTGCTACGTCTGAAACACAGACCAATCTCATAACAACATCGATAGCTGGCATAATCGAAGTAATAGAGGAGCTGCAAGGTTTTTAAAAAGCTGGTTTTCAACCACGACAACAAAGCTCTGTGCTACTCTCTCAGACATGTCCATCTGGCTCATGTGGAGACACTGCTTTTTCCACAGATTGCTGAAGGAGCACCAGGAGAAATGGAGAGAGGGGGGACAGTGAGGAGGAGGGGTGGATGAGGGAGGATAGGGTGTGCAGTGCATCAACAACCACAGATCCATTACCCATGATCCTCTGTGCTTAGGGAGCTTAAAGCAGCACATGTAGGTCTGATGGGCTGGTGCCCAGCCTGGCCAGCTTAGCGGATAAAATCCCCGAAACCCCACAACCTGTCACATCGTCTGTCTGTTGCGCGGCCAACCAGGAGTGAGTTATAGAACGACTGACACCACCATCATCCTATTGCACCCATGTAAACTAGTTCAGTGCTCAGCCTACGAAACAAAGAAACTTGGACTGTGTACCGTCACTTCCTATCCTTTGACTCCTCTTTGTTGCCTGTCTCTATGTGGGCTCCCAGTGCAGACGGAGTGCATGTGCTGGCTTTGCTCTCCACCGCCAAGAGGGTGTTGGTTGGGTGGAGGTTAGTTTAGAGGGGGCCGGAGGGATTGTAGCTGCCCTGGACGAGAGTATCCGGCCCTGGCCCCCGCACCACCTCCATTCCCTCCCCTGGTGCGGGGATAGATGATATGTGTTACTGCTATCTCCGTACTGCTATTGGGGGGAGGGGGTTGGCTGGTTGGTTAGCTGTGGGTGATATGTGGCACCAGAGGGGCTTCTTGTGTCTGTCTGCCCTGACAGGCACACCTCCAGAGAGGGTCCAGCAGCACCTCGAACCAGGCTGGCTAACATTATGCTGGTTCTCTCTCGGTTCTCCAGAGAATGGCTCATAAGTGTAACATTGAAGTCCTACATTGGGCAACGCACCCCTCACCCAAACTGAGAGACAGAAGAAAGGAGAGGTGTTGAAAGCCTTGGACCCATCTTCAATCACAAAGACAAGAACAAAGTCTAACAAAAACACATGAGAAAGCCTGACAAGGCCATTGGGACTGAGTTGGATAGAAACAGTCAGGGGCGTACAGACTTCCCTCTGGCTACACTCACACACCCCTCGACAGCTGCAGAGAGATCTATCAGAGTTCTATAAGTGTCTCAAATTGCCATCTGTGTGTGTGTGTGTGTGTGTGTGTGTGTGTGTGTGTGTGTGTGTGTGTGTGTGTGTGTGTGTGTGTGTGTGTGTGTGTGTGTGTGTGTGTGTGTGTGTGTGTGTGTGTATGTTGGGGGGGCTTCCGAGACAAGTGCCTTACAAACGGACAACAGACGCCTAACCTGACACGACACCAAACCGCACCTACCTACCAACACCTGAACGGATCTGAATGAAATGCTTACAGTGTGAAATCTTTTTAAAACCTTCAGAGTTACTCTCCCCAATTCTATAGAGTGGGGTCTAGCCTGACGTAAGAGCTGTGAGTAATTTACAACAAAAAAAGGAGGGGAACTCATGAAAGATGACATTGGAGCGAATGGAATGAAGATGGTTTTCTCTAGAAGTACACATCCCACACAATCTAAATGTCAAAAGTGCATTCAATGTCAGGGCCACAACAACCAAAACAAACGATCCAGATTTTGGTGAAAATATAGTGCCACCTATGCTACACTTGGAATTTGGAGAGGGCCAAAGGTCAGGGTGGGGATGGAGGGATATAAACAAAACGAGAACTTGATTGTGAATTTCAAACCAACATTGATCGAAGGGGAGGGGACAAATACCCAGCCCTCCCCAGAAAGCTACACATACATGGTTGGGGGTGTTGGTGGGGTGCGCTGTGACACACTACTGTCCTTAGCAACAGGTGTCACAGCGCATTCCACTGCACTTCCATATGGAGGGGGAGGGGCTTCCTGAAGCTCGACACTGGTATATGGGGCAATAACAACAGGAAGTAGATAAAAGGCTGAAATTTAACGGTATGGTTCTTGACAGCAGTTCCTTGAAGCTTTTGAGAGGGTGATGGGGTGGTGGTGACATGGTACCCATTGTAACCACGTGGAGAAGAAAGTGCAAAGTCAACAATGATAGATCTGTGTAAAAAAAACAAAAACAAAAAGCAGCCCCTTCTCTGCGCTGTGTCTCTGTTCGGTTTCTTGGTTTGTTTTAGCTGCCCCCAACAGCTCCACGCTCCACACAGTCCTCTCCGCGGGGGGAAAAACGAAGCCTCCGGTAGATCCCACAACACAACATAACAGACTATGGAGCGAGGGAGGAGAAAGAAATATCAACCTACAAGGTTTCACCTGGACGATAGGCCACATCCTCTGCCTTTTCTGATCCTTTTTTTCTCTTTTTCATTTCATTTCTTTTTAGCTTTAAAAAGGTTCGCCATCGACCAACTAGGGCGAAACCCACGACCCGACGTGGCGGGTGGCAGCCCTTAGCTGGACATAGTCATCATGTTGTAGGCTTTGGAAGGGCTGGTCCTGCCCAGCATCCCCGCCGCCTCCTTGCAGCTGATGTGACTGTCCACCATGGGGGTCGAGATGACCGCACTGCCTCCCGACGGCGCCGGGGCCACCGGCTGGGACTCGTAGAGCACGCAGATGGAGCCGTCCTCGCCGATGCGGTAGGACACCTCGAAGGGGTCCACCCAGAGGGTGAGCTCACTAGGCAGCAGCAGGTAGAGCTGATTGATGGTCAGGCCGATGCGCTGGCCTGCCTGCCCCACCAGGGGATCCATCTTGTGGTTGATGCGGATGCAGCGGTAGCCCGAGCCCTTACATGGCCTGTCGGGGAACCAGTGGTGCTTGTATTGCTCTGTGGAGAAAGAGAGAGGAGGTTATTATCGGGTTACCATGAGTTTCATCATCATTGGAACACTATTAGGTTACCATGGTATTGCTTGTATTGCCAAAAAAGGGCACAGAGGGGGTAACTGTTGTTCTTCGGTTACCCTATAGTAGAGCCTGTGTAGTTCTGTATGAGGAGACAAGAGAGAGAGGGAGAGAAAGAAAGAGGGATAGATGTAAGAGATGCTGTCTGGTGTTTACAGGTGAGAGCCAGTAAGCTAAATCTCTGCTACTTTCAGACATCTATCTGAGGGAGAAGCGGGGTGCAAAGCTGTCTGTACCTGATCAGCCTGAGTTCCTAGTGTGTGTGTGTGTGTGTGTGTGTGTGTGTGTGTGTGTGTGTGTGTGTGTGTGTGTGTGTTATGCGAGATTAGGATGCATGTGCTTCGATAAACATTGAATATGGTCATGAATTGGGACATAAATGTGATTAATAGCATGATAATAACTGTATGAGGTATCATTGGATTTTAAGTAATTGTATCGCAAATCAAACTATAATCATGTTTTATTTTATTATAGAGTTGCTGGAGTCTAAGGTAATACTGGTTTATGATGTTCTAAGCACACATAACTAATCTATCACCGTTATGGATTACTTACAGATAATAAATGACATGATTCCATGGAAAATGGAAGGAAAAAATGATTGTTTATGTTTTACTGTACTAAACACCCCCCCAATAATGATTGTGGAAAAGTAAAGGTTTTATTCCTTTGTAGGTAATACATGATTCCATTGGAATATCTTATCTGCTTTTTTATCTGATATTTCTATTACCATGTAATGAAGCATCAACTATTTACATTGGTATTTGGATTTCCACTTACTAATGTACGTGTGTGTGTGTGTGTGTGTGTGTGTGTGTGGTATGTGTGTGTCAAACAGACTGCTGACAGGGGCCGGTTTTGTTGTAGCGCAGTAATAAACCATAACAGTCTGCTTATGGGGCTGATAAGCAGCAATAAACTGTTTGTCGCTCTGTAACCGGAGCCTACGTGACACACAGCAGAGAGAGAGAGAGAGAAGTTTGATTGCACAATCCCCTTCTGGCCGAGCGGCACAAAGTCCTCCATCGAACAGAGCGGAGCTGAACAACAACACTGAGGTGGTGAAGTACTGGCCAGCAATCTGGGCTGGAGAACTCCCCCTCTTAAAGCCACACCGTCCCTTTTAATATGACGAGTGTGTCCACATACCCGTTGGTGAGTCACTGTGATAGCATTCGTATGGTATATCTAAAGGGGCGTTAAGTGACAAAATAGGTTGGAAGAAGAGAGAGAGAAAAGAGGTCACATTACTCATTTTAAGGAGAACACGAGAAAGAGAAGAGTTCTCATTCCTTCCCCGTTAACTCATTTTAGAAGACGCGCATGACTGCTGCTTTCATAGTATAATAGTAGCCTAACGGGGAAGAATTAAATTAGAAAACCGCTCCTCAGAAGTCTAAATTAACCTAACACCTCTAACAATACTCACATTTACTGCGTCTTGCGTGTGTTGGTATATATACTGTATGTATGTGTGTTCGATATGCATCAGTGTGTGCATGTGATACCAATCATCCTATTTTTCTCCACTTAAGACTCCTCAGTATCGAGTTACCCCATTGGTGCATGGTGACTAAACTGGCTGTGCTGCCTGCCTGTCTGTTTGCCTGTGAAATGCCTCTGAACTCGGCCAGAGCCCAGAGAACACCTGTCCTGCACAACACCCCTGGTAGATAATGTCTCCTTTGTGTTATCAGTAGAACTCTGTGTACTGCACCCTAATGGAGGGCTTGGCACTCGTGAAAAAGCACCAGGCAGCTACGATGGGACTGAACTTTTGCACCACAAAAGAAACGAGGCCTCCGAGAACAGTCAGAGCGGAGGGGCCTATTCTAAAACCAGGGAACTGGGGAAGAAGAGAGGCTAAAAAAGTAAACGGATGAGTTTCAAATATATATTTTAAATAAAGTAGTTCTCCAGTGCTTATTTAAAGCCAAGTGACCTAAGGATATTATGTGGCAATAAAATGTGTGGAGGCTTTTTATTGAATACACATTTGGATTTGTTTGGGGCGCTATTGGGTGATTTCCACTGGTCTGTGGTGGTGTGGTTGGGGGAATTATGCAGTTTCAGATTGAGTCACTGCTCAAACCTTGGTTAAGCAGGTTACTGGTAAACAGGAAGTCCAAATGGTTTACTAACTAGTTAGACAATGAGCAGTTTCAATGTGGATATTTAGAGCAAGTCCCCCTTCTCCCCCATATACACAAACAACGCCTGTTTATTGAACACACAGACACAATAAGCTGTGATAATGAAGCTGTAAGCAACAGTGAGATGGCTGGCCTACTTCAGCAGCGGCAGGGGGGGCTTCACAGAGCTGGCAGGGGGGGCTTCACAGAGCTGTTTATGTCACTCGGGAAGACAAATGAAAAATGGGGGTGAAGGAGGAGGACAGCCACTTCACAAAGCCCTTTTGCAACTTGTTTTATTAGTAATGTCCTTCCTCCACTCCTCCCCTATGATATCCTCTTCCAGCCCCAACCCCACCGCTACCAACCCCCCACTTACCCTCTGACGGCGGCCATTTTGCTCCGTCTGCCTTCAACTTTGGCTGTTTACAAACAGTGCACTGGCCTAGAGCTATGCTCAGACTACAGCTTCCACTCATTTTCTATGCAAATCCTGCACAAACAAAGCCACTTCCTTGGAAAATGTTTAGTTGAAAATAGCATTGTAAACTAAAGAGTTTGTTGAATAGAAATAAACAATTCTGTAACCTGATATGCTAAAATTATATGAATTTGAACGTGAATGGCTTTGCAGATGACACAGCTGTTGCAAAACATGTTCAAATTGAGGTCATGGTGTTCAGTGTTTAGAGGGACAGACACTTGGTGTTAACTTGCAGACGTATGCCAGTTTTAGACTGTTAAAACTGTCTGTATATTCACAACGGGAAATATAAATAAAAAATAATGTCAGTGGTTTGTACAAAAACAAATGCAGTGAATAACGCATAGTATAGTGGCTGTGTCGATCAATGTATGTGTCCGTATTACAGTTAACGTTATTCACTTAGCCAGAATGTCTACACTAGAACATATTGTTAAGAAATGGCTTTTCTTTACTCATACATGTTCGTCAACGGCGGGAATCTATACGGGCTATTTATTCTGCATGTGTTATTTACCTGTTGGTTCTCTAATTTCGATTCGATTGAGGCTCGCTCAAGAGAATCGAGTAAAACATGTAGGCGGCTATAATACTCTTATAACAAAGATAACCAGGATGCTGTGGGTCTGTTATTTTCCTGATCGAAATGTTATAATATACTTTTTTTTTGCCTGCTCAAATTCATATCATCCTACATTTTATTGTCTGCATTACGTAATTCGATAGCCTAATTCAATTCACCGAGTACAGATTTCCCCCATCGTTATGTTAATTAAGAGTTTATCGACCAACTGAACAGGTACTATCGAAAGGTGCACTTCCTTGTTGGAACAAATCAAGTCGGGTTTATTCCACGTTATTACAATGTAACTAAACCCGAAACATGAATAAGGCGAAGATGTATCTGTATATAGCATGGTTGATTCGCTCGACTGAAGATTGTTGATTGAAGATTGCTGTTCACCTTATTTATGTCTTTTTTTCCGTGCGCAAATGGTCGGGGGGCGCTTGTGTTACTTTGTGAACAGAGACGCAAATCCCCTTCGGAATGGGATTAAAACACAACAATTCGTTAACATCATATTCTTAACACACAACATGACACATCAACAGAGGTCATAATCTAAAGTAGCCTTGGAAACGTAGGACAAAACAAGAAGCACATGTCTTACCTGACAAAATATCCTGTAAACTTGCGCTGAATGATTGAAGCTGTCTGTCATTTACGTGTCCTTTTATCCGCAGAAATCTCGACAGAAACCCGACCGCGGCGCTAATCTCTGGTTTCATCGTTCCCCGAGCACAAAGGGTATGCATTGAGAAGGCAACTGCGACGACGATTCGTGCGCTTTTCCTACATATGATTCCGAAAATGATTCGTTGTTTTTCTCTCCACGTTCGGATAACGATCCGTGTCTTTCGCTTGTTTTATTTCTCTGGCGCCTATGCTGGTCATTTATTAGTCGAGGTAGGGACGTTTCGGAGGGTACTACGTGTGCCAGGACGGTACAGTGTGGTGACGGCTGTTGGGAAATAGAGGGGTCTTTCTCTAGGATGCCACGTTGAGGCACCCTTTCAATGTCACTTTACTCCACCAGAGTGAACGAATGTGTTGGAGGAAAGGGGTTTTATATCGCCCCCGCCGTCGGAGGAAAGCGACAGCGCGCAGCTACAACAACAAAAAAAGGCTCGCCAATCCCGTCCGCACCGACGGCCTGACGAGCCCATAGGAGGAGTGGACTGTTCGCCTCAACGCTCTGAAAATAAACAGACCACGTGAGAGCAAAATACAAGCATGAAAATTAACCCCTTATATTGTGCTCCCATCGAAAACAACAACATCTTGCACTGGGTTTTCAGTTATTTCATAAAACGGACAGAATAATTATGGTTAGGTTCAATGTGCATTAGTGCGTAATTAAGCACACAATTTTGGATACGGTTATGCTCATGATTGTTGGTATTCAAGGCATGCTGTACATGTTGTTGTCATAGTTGCTCTTGCAGGCCATTGTTTGAATCTAGTGTCTGTAGTATAGGGGTTTACCATAATCACTTCCAGTAATTCCCTAATACACACAAATGATTGCAGAGTCAGACACAAAATGACGTATTTCAAACAGGTTGATCCTCTCTCCCCTTGGTTCCCTCTCCGTGGTTCTGCTTTTACTGAACTAAACTCTGGCTTTGGGTTTCTTTGCCAATGGAGGTTGGTGAAAGGAACTATAGGAGGACAGGATCCACTGGTGGTCAGTCAATGAGGATTCCCTCATACAGGATGTGTCACGACTTCCGCCGAAGTCGGCTCCTCTCCTTGTTCGGGCGGCGTTCAGCGGTCAACGTGACCGGCTTTCTAGCCATCGCCGCTCCATTTTCATTGATCTATTTGTTTTGTCTTGTTTTGCACACCTGGTTTGCATTTCCCAATCACACTGCATGTATTTATTCCTCTGTTCCCCCTCATGTCTTTGTGTGATATTGTTTGTGTTACGTGTCATGTTTGACGCGCCAGACTGGTGTTCGTATATTCCGTGTTTTGTCACGAGGTATGTTGATTTGTTTGAACATAATTATCGTGACTGTTTGCGCGTTTTGCACTTTTGCCAATTGGCTGGAGGTGTTGATGCCGTGGTGCCCGTCTGTTGGTTTCTCCTGCCTCAATAAAGTGTGCACCTGTTCACAACTCTGCTCTCCTGCACCTGACTCCGCTCCCAGTACGCACACATCTGACAGGATGCAATACACACTTTTCTGAGTTTGACATACACTACCGTTTGTGTATGACTTTGGGTATTCCACATTTACACTGCCTGTAAATTAGGTACAGAAATTACACAAACATTGATTTACAATTATTACTGGGAGTAGGCCAATACCCTTTAGGTAAATTCTTCTTGATAAAAAGAAAGATGGAAATGGCTTACGGTGCCACAATTCATTTCATTTCAGAGAGCGAAATCATTCACCCTAATGGCCTGCAGCGCCACAATTCATTACAGAGAACGACATCATTCACACAATGGCCAGTCTTTATTTATTACAGAGGAAAAGAGTGAGAAATTGCTACTCACACCACATGGGGGAAAAGACACATATAGAGACAGAGAGCGAGGGACAGAGACTTAAGCCAAAGAAGGCTGGAACAAGGTGAGAAACGATGTTAATGAATAACCAGAGCTGAGGAATTCCCCTGACTTTCCATCTCAGATAAAGAAAGTAAAAGAGAGACAATGAAGATTGGGAGATGGGAGTCAAGGAGTGAGAGAAATTATGAAAATGTCAGGTGACATACTGTCATGTTTATACAATCCTTAGGTGCAGCCAGAAGTGATGGGGGGGGGGTCTATACTGTTACATATCACAATGTTATTTTTGCACGATATTATATTGATATTTGAATCCAAGTATAGAATTGATTTTACTAGGTAACGTCAGCTAGCTTTAGCCTGCTGTACCTGCGCCAAAACTCTGGTGTTTTTCAACCTATAGTTTGTTCTCCATCTTTAAAAGAAAAATAGGGAGCCATCATTTCAGCACTTTTATTTCCATGACTGGTCTAAACTCATTTTCTCATGCTCTCTCGTCTCTCTGCAGCAGACATATAGTGAAAATATGTTTGGCACCTAAGTATCGTGATAATATCGTATCGTGAGGTCCCTGGCAATTCCCAGCCCTAGTAGCCAGCCACTGGCGGAGGCTGTAATGTGTTGCCAGATGTAGCCAGACCAGGGTGGGGTATCCTGCCCTAATGCTTTGCCTGCCTACAGTCAAACCCAATGAATGGGGCCGTTTATCTTGAACCACACATGAAGAGTGTAGGGAAAGAATGTCAGCTCAGGATCAAGCGGAGAGAGAGACCGAGAGAGTAGAGAGAGCAAGAGAGAACTGGATGCCCACTGGAGTTTGTGTGTGTGTGTGTGTGTGTTTTTCTCCACAAACACACTGACTCACAGTGCTGACTGAGAGGACATGGATACACACACAGTCATGCAAACAGTTGCACACACATACACGCACAAAAAACACACACACACAAACACATACACACGGCTGTGGGTCACTGCAAAGCTAAACCAACAGTGTCTGGTCAACAAGAGCAGACCCAGAGAGAAGAGAGAGCCCTTATACATTCTCATACCCACAACAGCCTGATTTAACTATGTTGCCTAAATGTTGTGGAAACATTGATTGCTGTGCTTCTGCGGGTTTGAACAGGTATCTGACAGCTTTGTGACTACTGTAGCCTATATCCCCTTTGCTCTGAAAATAAAAGGATTTCTACATGTTTTCCTAACATTAGGCAGAGCTCCCTAATCATGTACTACTTCAGACATAGAGTACAAAATCTTCAAAGTCTAGGTTAAAATAACAACCACACAGGCATGGCCTAGTTTATGGAAAATTACACTAGCTGGTTCACGTGAAAGTAAAGTGTTTGGGTGTGGCACAGACAGGGTTAATGAAGACAGAAAACAAAACTGCTGGGGAACTTTCCACGCTCCTCCCCCTTTTTGATCCAGACCTACAGATATACAGGGAAGTAACTCATCCCCCGCAAACCACTAACTTTCCATGACTCCCGTGTCTTCTCCCCGAGCTCAGTGGAGCTATGCTTTGACTGCAGGAGGTGGTTCTGGGAATGGAGTGGAATAGGACTATTTTGTTGTGTGGCTTGAAATTACACACACGCACACACACACACACATCTATGTTGAAAGAAAGCTTAGAGAGTAAGTTTAGGTTTCTACAGTACTTCTGCATTTGGTCACAATTTGTTTATATTCACAGCTACATGTATTTGCAGTATCAGTAGTCATTTTTCAAAGATAAAGTGAATATATGAGGCCCAAAACAAAGGCCTAGAGACGACAGGCTCCGTGTGTTGTTATTCTCAAAGGTACAAGGCTGACTTCCATCGTAATGTATAATAACCGATCCATAAATACTTAGCTAAGTCTCCATATTTATTGGCATGAATGTCTCTATCCCTCTCACGCCTAGTAGTCTTAGTTTACTGACTCAGTACCTTGTTATTCCAGAGTCAGGAATTTGTGCTTGAATCATATCATGCATGTATAGGCCTATCTACGTGCATACATCTATGTTAATCCATATGTATCCCACTATATTTAACCCCCTGTTTGTATGTGTGTCTCTTCCTGACTGGCTGTATATTAATAGAGGGACGTTTGAAGCCTAGCGGGGCCAGCTATTTGGGCCCCTGAGTGGCGCAGCGTTCTAAGGCACAGCATCTCAGTGGTAGAGGCATCACTACAGACCCTGGTTAGATTCCAGGCCATGATTGGGAGTCCCATAGGGCGGCGCACATTTGGCCCAACGTCGTCCGGGTTAGGGTTTGGCCAGGGTAGACCGTCATTGTAAAAAATAATTTGTTCTTAACTGACTTGCCTAGTTAAATAAAGTTTAATAAAAAGCTATGGGGAGCATGGGTCAAATCTGCATCAGACTCTTCCAGAACATTATATAACAGTTTATATAGTATTCTTATTTAAGGTCATACTCCAAGACACTGTCCCTAATGGCCCCCTATTGTCACGCCTCGGTCTTAGTATTTTGTGTTTTCGTTAATTAGTTGGTCAGGCCAGGGTGTGACATGGGTTTATGTTGTTGTATTTCGTATTGGGGTTTTGTAGTTATTGGGATTGCGGCTGAGTAGGGGTGTTGTATAGGCTTGGCTTCCTGAGGCGGTTCTCAATCAGAGTCAGGTGATTCTCGTTGTCTCTGATTGGGAACCGTATTTAGGTAGCCTGGGTTTCACTTTGTATTTCGTGGGTGATTGTTCCTGTCTCTGTGTAGTGTTCACCACATAGGCTGTAATTAGTTTTCACGTTCCGTTTGTTGTTTTGTATTTATTTAAGTTATTTCATGTATCACTATCTTCTACATTAAAGACATGACTAACCACCACGCTGCATTTCGGTCCGACTCTCTTTCAACAAACGAAGAACGCCGTTACACCTATTCCTTACATAGTGTAGTACTTTGGGCCCTGGTCAAAAGCAGTGCACTAAATAGGGAATAGGGTGCCATTTGGGATACATACTAGATGACGAGAGATACTTGACCCTCTCATCTTTCAGTGTAATAAAACAAGGGCCCCAGACTTAGCTGTTTAAAGTGGCGCGGGGGTGATACCCTTCATCAAGCATGATGTTGCAGCCATGTTAGTTAATTCCAGTAAAAGTGTGGGCTGAAATCTCTTCAATTACAGTATCAGTCTGTTTTGTGGTTCAACCATGGGGCAGATGTTTGCTTGTAAACAGGTACACCACATGTGCCCAATTCTATGAACAGTATATGTGTCAATGCACATATGTAGATCAATGTGTCCAGTATCTGGGTTTTTGCATGTTTGTGTGTGTCTACTTTTGAGTGTGTGTTGTGGTGGTTAGGGTGTTGTAGGGTGAATGAAGTCTTAGTTAGGCTGGAGTTACACGAAGCAACTTGGACTCAACATTGGTTGCTTGCAAATAGGTTTCTTCTTGATTGAACCCCTCTGCACTAATAAGGAACTCATCTGCAACTTAGTTGCATCCAGTGGTTGTGACTAGTACAACATGGAGTACAGCTACGGACGAGATTTACCGTTGAACTACCGCAAGAGTTTGAATTTCCATTTTGAATCCTGATGAGTCGAATATCACTTAGATTTGCTCAAAGTAAAAATCTATGGTTTCACTGGCGATTGATATTTTATCAGAAATAAACAGTGTAATGTTGCTTGTATGCATAGACACTGCTTCACAATGCTAGCGAACTAACGTCATATCTAGGTAAACAAACAGTAGTATACAATGTATTTATTCATATTTATCATATCAGGTAAATCGCGCTTGCGATTTGGGAAATGCACTACAATGTATCCAATTAATTGCCAGTGCACAGATACAATATAAACAAGCCAATTTGTCCTGCTAAATGCCGATGCATTTATTAAAACAATGTCCCCCTATTGACCACCTGTTGACGACACATTGCGTGTCATACCTGATATCCGTCTCCAACACATCGTCTGACTTCAAAAACGTCCAAGCTCGCAGTAGTTCAATGGTAAATCTCGTCCGTAGCTCTACTCCAACTAGTCACAATTTTGTGCAACAAGTCGCAGGCAACAGTCAACCAAAACGAATGCGTTTCTCACATGATCCATTCGTGATTTAAAAACGCAACCCAGTTGTCATGTCAACACAGCTATCAGGCAGTGCTGTGTGAACGACTATTGCAGGGTTTGTAATGTCATGAAAAGTCATGGAATTTATTGTATTAGGCCTGGAAAAGTTTGGGAAAATAATCAAATCTGAAAAGTTTTTTAAAAGTCATGGAAATTAATGTAATAATTTCTGGTCATTTAATTTATTTAGGAACAGCATTTTAATATGATATCAATCACATCAAAATCAACATCAAAATCTACATATTAGCCAGGATCGGAATACGACACAATAGCTCATCTGTGTGTGGCATCAAATGCATGTGTGTGTGTGGGCAGTTGCTGAAGGAGAGAGAGACGCCTGGGCATTACAGCAGCAGATAGGCCTATAAAATATAATAGTGAACAGATCTAGGTAGCCAATTCAAAACATTTCTTGTAGCCTGGCTAGTTCTCGCTCTAGTTTAGCTATTATGTCATTTTTTCGGCATATGCCAAAATAAATTCCTGAGGCGCGGCGGGCTGCCACACTGGTTGCCCGGGGAGCTGTTGTTGTGGGGGGTTAACAGCCATGCTCAAAGGCACAACAGCAGGCAATGACATCTAGGATCTGATACCAGCAACCCTTTGGTTAACAGCTCACTTCCCGCAGGATTTTCCCATCGGACCCGGGATTTGAAATGGCAAACCTCCGTTTGCTGACTCGCCTCTCTAACCCCCAGGCTACCTGCCGCCACAAATTGACATCATGGAAATTTGGTTAAAGGTCATGGACAAGTCATGGAAAAGTCATGAAACTCATCTGTCTAAACCCTGCTATTGATAAAATAGACATTAATTGTATAAATAAATATTGGCCTCATGGCTAGTTAAAGTTTATGTACATAGTATGGCAGTCAATAAATATCATTTTCAAAGTGAACCCAAACCTCTCCCTGACCAGTTTCAACTGAAATTATCCACCATGAACTGTGCTAGCTAGCTTGCTAATTTCTTGGTAGCTTGGTTAGCTCATTGCTAACTGTGTTGGTGTTTGCAATGTCATTTTGGCTAGATACACTATATATACAAAAGTACGTGGACACCCCTTCAAATTCGTGGATTCGACTAATTCAGCCACACCCGTTGTTCACAGGTGTATAAAATCGAGCACACAGCCATGCAAACATTGGCAGTAGAATGGCTTTACTGAACAAGTCAGTTCATCACATTTCTGCCATGCTAGAGCTGCCCGGTAAATTGTAAGTGCTGTTATTGTGAATTGGAAACGTTTAGGAGCAACAACGGCTCAGCCGCGAAGTGGTAGGCCACACAAGCTCATAGAACGGAACTGCAGAGTGCAGAAGCACATAGGGCGTAAAATTGTCTGTCCTTGGTTGCAACACTCACTACCGAGTTCAAAACTGCCTCTGGAAGCACCGTCAACACAAGACTGTTAGTCGGGAGCTTCATGAAATGGGTTTCTATGGCCTAGCAGCCAAAGATCACCATGCACAATGCCTAGAGTTGGCTGAAGTGGTAAAGTTTGGTGGAGGAGGAATAATGTTCTGGGGCTGTTTTTCATTGGTTTGGGCTAGCACCTTAGTTCCAGTGAAGGGAAATCTTAACACTACAGCATACAATGGCATTCGTGATGATTCTGTGCTTCCAACTTTGTGGCAACAGTTTATGGAATGCCCTTTCCTGTTTCTGCAGGACAATGGCCCCTTCCCCACGCAAGGTCCATTCAGAAATGGTTTATTGAGATCAGTGTGGAAGAACTAGACTGACCTGCACAGAGCCCTGACCTCAAGCCCATCGAAATCCTTTGTGATGAATTGGAACGCCGACTGTGAGCCAGGCCTATTCGCCCAACATCAGCGCCCCACCTCACTAATGCTTGTGGCTGAATGGAAGCAAGTCCCACGCAGCAATGTTCCAACATCTAGTGGAAAGCCTTCCCAGAAGAGTGGAGGCTGTTATAGCAGCAAAGGGGGGACCAACTCCATATTTATTCCCATAAGTTTGGAATGAGATGTTCGACAAGCAGGTGTCCACATACTTTTGGTCATGTAGTGTAGCTGGTACAGACTGCATTTTGTCTATATCCAGGTTGTTACAATTACTAAACATTTGGATAAACAAATAAATTGTGAAACCACAATGTAATGCAGCAGATGACATAACGTGGGAAACAGACAAACTGGGTCTGGGTCGTATTCATTGGGCACCAGACGGAAGAAAACATATTGAAACAGAGAGGGACTTTTCCAGTAACAAACAATATTTATCATTTTCTGTGTCAAAACATTTTGCTACGGTGTGCCCTACTGAACACATCCCTGATGACTCCAGTCCCACAGGAAATCTACTGCTTTGTGCTGTCTTGTGTTCATGGGGATATTAGATAAACAGGAAAAATGGAATCCAGCAAAAGATTATGAGATGATTTGAAGATTGTAAGGTCCATGTACACATTCATAGTATATTGTTCCCCAGTTGTATTACAGACTGGTACGGACTAGTAATGTTGGTGATCCAGGTAAACATGTGAGAAAAATGTTAATCTTGGCAATTAAGTGAGTATAATGATTATAGTTCTGTATTAATAAAAGTGGCATGTGTCTTCAGTGATGTCAAAATGGTTATATTTGCATTAAATTGCTTTTAGGCTGGTACGCACGCGCGCACACACACACACACACACACACACACACACACACACACACACACACACACACACACACACACACACACACACACACACACACACACACACACACACACACACACAGTTATCAGGTAGGCTTTTTAGTTGGGGGGATGACGCCACTCCTTGAACAGCCGTCTCTTTAAGTGCTGAGTGGGCGTGTGCGCGTACATGAGTCAACACAAAACCAATGACTGTGCCGGAGCATGACTCACCCTTTAAACAGGCTCAAACAGCTGGTGATCAGATAGAGCTTGGGCCTACCACAGTCAGCATGCCATGCCACCAACGGCATCCGTCTCTGGGTAAGACTGTTGGGTTAGCCTATCTCCGTCCACCTCACTTTAACATCTGTGGAGATAGATAGATAGATAGATAGATAGATAGATAGATAGATAGATAGATAGATAGATAGATAGATAGATAGATAGATAGATAGATAGATAGATAGATAGATAGATAGAGAGATGCATGTTTTTTTTTACTGAAGAATGTGTTTGTTTTATAGAATTGTGTTTTTTATTTTGTATTTGTTGACTATATAGACATGTATAGTGTAATTGATGACTATATAGACACGTATAGTGTAATTGATGACTATATAGACATGTATAGTGTAATTGATGACTATATAGACATGTATAGTGTAATTGATGACTATATAGACATGTATAGTGTAATTGATGACTATATTGACTCGGTCTCAACCTTTAAGTCTTTACTGAAGACTCATCTCTTCAGTGGGTCATATGATTGAGTGTAGTCTGGCCCAGGAGTGTGAAGGTGAACGGAAAGGCCCTGGAGCAACAAACTGCCCTTGTTGTCTCTGCCTGGCCGGTTCCCCTCTTTCCACTGGGATTCTCTGCCTCTAACTCTATTACAGGGGCTGAGTCATTGGCTTACTGGTGCTCTTTCTTGCAGTCCCAAGGTGGGGTGCGTCACTTGAGTGGGTTGAGTCACCGATGTGATCTTCCTGCCTGGGTTGGTGCCCCCCCCTTGGGTTGTGCCGTGGCGGAGATCTTTGTGGGCTATACTCGGCCTTGTCTCAGGATGGTAAGTTGGTGGTTGAAGATATCCCTCTAATGGTGTGGGGGCTGTGTTTTGGCAAAGTGGGTGGGGTTATATCCTTCCTGTTTGGCCCTGTCTGGGAGTATCATCGGATGGGGCCACAGTGTCTCCTGACACCTCCTGTCTCAGCCTCCAGTATTTATGCTGCAGTAGTTTATGTGTCGGGGGGCTAGGGTCAGTTTGTTATATCTGGAGTACTTCTCCTGTCTTATCCGGTGTCCTGTGTGAATTTAAGTATGCTCTCTCTAATTCTCTTTCTCTCTTTCTTTCTTTCTCTCTCTTGGAGGACCTGAGCCCTAGGACCATGCCTCAGGACTACCTGGCATGATGACTCCTTGCTGTCCCCAGTCCACCTGGCTGTGCTGCTGCTCCAGTTTCAACTGTTCTGCCTGCGGCTATGGAATCCTGACCTGTTCACCGGACGTGCTACCTGTCCCAGATCTATTATTTGACCATTCTGGTCATTTATGAACATTTGAACATCTTGGCCATGTTCTGTTATAATCTCCACCCGGCCCATCAGAAGAGGACTGGTCACCCCTCATAGCCTGGTTCCTCTCTAGGTTTCTTCCTAGGTTTTGGCCTTTCTAGGGAGTTTTTCCTAGCCAACGTGCTTCAACACCTGCATTGCTTGCTGTCTGGGGTTTTAGGCTGGGTTTCTGTACAGCACTTTGAGATATCAGCTGATGTACGAAGGGCTATATAAATACATTTGATTTGATTTGATTTATACTGTAATTGATTACTATATAGACATGTATAGTGTAATTGATAACTATATAGACATGTATAGTGTAAATGATGACTATATAGACACACATAGTGTAATTGTTGACTATATAGACATGTATAGTGTAATTGTTGACTATATAGACATGTATAGTGTAATTGATGACTATATAGACATGTATAGTGTAATTGTTGACTATATAGACATGTATGGTGTAATTGATGACTATATTGACACACATAGTGTAATTGATGGCTATATAGACACGTATAGTGTAAATCATGACTATATTGACATGTATAGTGTAATTGATGACTATATAGACATGTATAGTGTAATTGATGACTATATAGACATGTATAGTGTAATTGATGACTATATAGACTATAATATGACTAAATAGACATGTATAGTGTAATTGATGACTATATAGACATGTATAGTGTAATTGATTACTATATTGACATGTATAGTGTAATTGATTACTATATAGACATGTATAGTGTAATTGATTACTATATAGACATGTATAGTGTAATTGATGACTATATAGACATGTATAGTGTAATAGACATGATAGTGTACTATATAGACATGTATAGTGTAATTGATGACTATATAGACATGTATAGTGTAATTGATGACTATATAGACATGTATAGTGTAATTGATTACTATATAGACATGTATAGTGTAATTGATGACTATATAGACATGTATAGTGTAATTGACTATATAGACATATATGTAATTGATGACTATATAGACATGTATAGTGTAATTGATGACTATATAGACATGTATAGTGTAATTGATTGACTATATAGACATGTATAGTGTAATTGATGACTATATAGACATGTATAGTGTAATTGATGACTATATAGACATGTATATAGACATGTAATTGATGACTATATGTATAGACATGTATGTATAGTGTAATTGATGACTATATAGACATGTATAGTGTAATTGATGACTATATAGACATGTATAGTGTAATTGATGACTATATAGACATGTATAGTGTAATTGATGACTATATAGACATGTATAGTGTAATTGATGACTATATAGACATGTATAGTGTAATTGATGACTATATAGACATGTATAGTGTAATTGATGACTATATAGACATGTATAGTGTAATTGATGACTATATAGACATGTATAGTGTAATTGATGACTATATAGACATGTATAGTGTAATTGATGACTATATAGACATGTATAGTGTAATTGATGACTATATAGACATGTATAGTGTAATTGATGACTATATAGACATGTATAGTGTAATTGATGACTATATAGACATGTATAGTGTAATTGATGACTATATAGACATGTATAGTGTAATTGATATAGACTATATAGACATGTATAGTGTAATTGATGACTATATAGACATGTATAGTGTAATTGATTACTATATAGACATGTATAGTGTAATTGATGACTATATAGACATGTATAGTGTAATTGATGACTATATAGACATGTATAGTGTAATTGATATAGACATGTATAGTGTAATTGATGACTATATAGACATGTATAGTGTAATTGATGACTATATAGACATGTATAGTGTAATTGATTACTATATAGACATGTATAGTGTAATTGATTACTATATAGACATGTATAGTGTAATTGATGACTATATAGACATGACATGTATAGTGTAATTGATGACTATATAGACATGTATAGTGTAATTGATGACTATGTATAGTGTAATTGATGACTATATAGACATGTATAGTGACTATAGTGTAATTGATGACTATATAGACATGTATAGTGTAATTGATGACTATATAGACATGTATAGTGTAATTGATGACTATATAGACATGTATAGTGTAATTGATGACTATATAGACATGTATAGTGTAATTGATGACTATATAGACATGTATAGTGTAATTGATGACTATATAGACATGTATAGTGTAATTGATGACTATATAGACATGTATAGTGTAATTGATGACTATATAGACATGTATAGTGTAATTGATGACTATATAGACATGTATAGTGTAATTGATGACATATATAATTGATGACATATAGACATGTATAGTGTAATTGATGACTATATAGACATGTATAGTGTAATTGATGACTATATAGACATGTATAGTGTAATTGATGACTATATAGACATGTATAGTGTAATTGATGACTATATAGACATGTATAGTGTAATTGATGACTATATAGACATGTATAGTGTAATTGATGACTATATAGACATGTATAGTGTAATTGATTACTATATAGACATGTATAGTGTAATTGATGACTATATAGACATGTATAGTGTAATTGATGACTATATAGACATGTATAGTGTAATTGATGACTATATAGACATGTATAGTGTAATTGATGACTATATAGACATGTATAGTGTAATTGATGACTATATAGACATGTATAGTGTAATTGATTACTATATAGACATGTATAGTGTAATTGATTACTATATAGACATGTATAGTGTTTGATATTTACTTTAAAAGCTCTAACAAAGGCCAAGAGAACAAGAAACACTTTTTCAATAACACAACAGAACTCACCTTTGGGTAAAAAAAATAATAATTCTGTTTTCAAAGATGTAACCTACAATGTAATATTTGTGATAATTATAAGGAGAACAAAAACTGCATAGCCTACATTTGAACACCACCACAGAAGCTTCGCTATTTGACATCTCCCCAATTAAGTAGCCTAGTTTTGTTGTTTGGCTAGTTGAAGAGAACAAGGGCCTATGGCTCACACCCACCTCTTCCAAAGCATTGGGGAAATGTGTGCATCTAATTCTACTAGATCGGGTATTCTCAAACTAAACATTTTTATCCTCACATTTTCAAACAGTCCATTTATATTTTCCAACGGGGCTATACATTTGGGTGAGGTTTTTTCTCGCCTGAGTAGCCTGGATGAAATCAAATTAAACCATCTAGTGTTCAGCGAAATAACAACACAATGTCAAATACAGGTACCCTAGTCAAATAATTAACATCCAATCACATTAACCATTACGCTCTTCTGGGAATTCCACTAACGGCCCGTATGTAGCCAAACGTAGCTGCTGCTCATGTTGGTATCTGTACTGATGGTGCAAAAGCCATGATAGAGAGGGAGACATAGTGGAGTGGTAACGCACGTGCAAGTAGTTGCTCCCAACGCCACTTGGGTACACTGCAGCATCCACCTAGAGGCTCTTGCTGCCAAGAGGCTCTTGCTGCCAAGGGAATCTTGCTGCCAAGGGAAGCCTGACAGCTTGAAAGACGTTTTGGACACTACAGTGAAAATAGTTAACTTTGTTAATAAAGCAAGGCCCCTGAACTCTTGTATTTTCTGCACTATGCAATGATAAAGGGCAGCGACCATGTAAAGCTTTTACAACATGCAGAAGTGCGCTGATTATCAAGGGGCCAAGTATTGACCTGTTTTTTTTTATTGAGAGACGAGCTTAAAGCTTAAAAACATAATTCCACTTTGACATTATGGTGTATTGTGTGTAGGCCAGTGCCAAAAAAACTATATTGAATCCATATTAAATTCAGCCTGTAACACAAACAAATGTGGTAAAAATCAAGGGGTGTAAATACTTTCTGAAGGTGCTGTACGTGTTCCTGAGAGTCTCCTCTTTCCTTGAAGGGGTTATCATATTTTGAGGTTTTAAAAAGATAGAGACACATTTGTAAGAAGAAAAAAAGAAACAACTCTGTTTATTACAACCTCATCTAGCGGCTACCGGAGGTTCCATGAACCAAGCTCAATTTTATTTATTTTATTTCAGAGCTTCTCTCTCTCCCTCCCTCTCTCAGAATCACGTAATTCGCCTAACACATTGACTTAGTGAATAGGTTCTGCCAGCAACAGACAATGTACAGACAGAAGACAGACATATAGTCAACATACAGAATATACAATATAAATACAGTAAACCAAAAACTCTGGAGTAGAAGTATATTGATTGGCACACAGTACACTAAGCACATCTTTCTGATTCATATGCCATTTAACATTGTTATCCAAAGCAACTTAAAGTAGTGGGTGCATACTTTTTCTTATTTGTGGCCCCAACAATGGGAATCAGACAAACTATCCTAATGTTGAAAGCACCATACTCTGCCAGCTGAGCCACACAGGTCCACGTGTGGGTCTGGGCTTTGACATTTTGGCGGATGGCCACTTCTCTGGGGTTTGACAAGCCTTCCTGCCACCGTGTCACAAAGCACTTCCAATCTCTCAACCAGAGTGGCTCTTATGTAAAACAGCTAAATGCCACCATGGGCCATTAGTCCTTCATTGATTCTGGAGTTCTCCGCGCCCTCAGTAAAGTAGTAAGGTAAACAGTAACCCTGTGTGGCTAGGAGAGAAACCCAAACACCAGGAAGAGGGGGACAATGGAGCTGCTATAAGAGAAAACCCAAACACCAGGAAGAGGGGGACAATGGAGTTGCTACGCTATTGGATTTGGTGTTCAGGGGACTTTGTCAAACCTGCTCCTGAGGCAGTACTAGACTATCAAAAATATTTTCTCTCTCTCTCTCTCTCTCTCTCTCTCTCTCTCTCTCTCTCTCTCTCTCTCTCTCTCTCTCTCTCTCTCTCTCTCTCTCTCTCTCTCTCTCTCTCTCTCTCTCTCTCTCTCTCTCTCTCTCTCTCTCTCTCTCTCTCTCTCTCTCTCTCTCTCTCTCTCTCCTTGCAGTGCGTTGACCTCAGTCAGTCAGTCAGCTTTGGGCCGGTCTGAACCAGTCCCAGCACTGACACCTTCACACAGGTGCTGTATAACCACTAACTCGGACATGCAACACTTTTATTTGCTGTCAACATACCAACGAGGCATACATTGTATAGGTATGTACTGTCAACATACCAACGAGGGATACATTGTATAGTGGTGTAATGTGAGGTCTTTTATGATGTAAACGATAGAGGAACCCAGTCAAGAGACAGGCTGTAAACATATCCTGTTCTTCTATAACCTATTTATAGTCAAGTCAAGGGAGGTCCATTTATGGTTGACCAGGGGTGTGGTGTGCTGGGGACATGTCGGGGCATGTCAAGCCGCTGCCAAGCCAGGACCGGTGAGGGCTGGCTGGGATGAGGGCTGTCGATAAGAAGGGTGGTGGCGGTGGATGAAGGGGAGGTTATGGGGGTTGGTGGCTCTGTGGATCATGTTGATTCTATAATCATCCTCAGGAGGCAATGATTGCATGTAAGGATGAATCCTAAGTTTTCACTCTTGTCCCTTATGCAGGCCTTTCTGACCTCTGATCTACCTGATTAGCATTCTATAACATATCGCACCTCGTTTATCCATTAATCAACCTTGAGCTCTTCCCAGAAAACAAATGCAATTAAATGGACGTTATCAAGAGAATGTTATTCAAAATGAAGAGAATTTTATTCAAAACCAAGAGAATGTTATTCAAAACCAAGAGAATCTTAGTCAAAACCAAGAGAATGTTAGTAAAACCAAGAGAATGTTATTCAAAACCAAGAGAATGTTAGTCAAAACCAAGAGAATGTTAGTCAAAACCAAGAGAATGTTAGTCAAAACCAAGAGAATGTTAGTCAAAACCATTGCATATCAGCTTCAGTAGTGTCGATGGGAGATTTGTCAAGACATGTTCAACCGAAGGCTGCATAACAAGATCTGGTGAGGGATGGGGGTAGGGCGTGGGTGAGGTTAAGATTGTGCGTGCACATGTGTGTGTGTACATGCATGTAAAGAGGTGGGTTGTGTGTAGGGCGATGAGCTGTAGTTTCTCCAGTCTCTCAGAACCCTGGGGGCAGAAGAGCAATAAGTGTGAAGCATTACTGGCGTGTTATGTGGCAGGAATGACAGGTGGATCAAACCCAAAACACGTGTTTAAAGAAAACCAGTCACACCAATTCACCAAAGTAGAGGACAATGAAGTGTCCATTTCTTTCATTATCGCGGCTCATAAAAAGTGACAACCAGCCAACACTGCCTGGGGACGTAGTGACAGCATCACAGAAACACAGAGAGAACATGAGCTTTTTCACCAAATTAATTGGGAGCTGAGAAACTGTAGTTTCGAGAGCGGAGAGCGCTTACAGTTGCCATGGCGATGTCAACAGATCTACCCACCACCGTTCACCGAGTGGGTGCGTTCAATCGGCATCAGCATATCAAAACAAGAGAGACGGAAAAGACACCATCTCGCTGTAAAGCAGAGCTGCGTCCCAAATGGAACCCTATTCCATACATAGTGCTCTACTTTTGACCAGGGCTCACTACTATTAACCAGGGCTCACTACTATTAACCAGGGCTCACTACTATTAACCAGGGCTCACTATTATTAACCAGGGCTCACTACTATTAACCAGGGCTCACTACTTTTGGCCAAGGCTCACTACTTTTGACCAGATCCCTGGCTATGTAGGGAATAGGGTGCCTTTTGTGATGCATCCAGGGAAAGCACATTCGTACAGGGAGAACCAATGAAACGAGACTGTAGGCGTGAATATAGTCTTCATATCCCTGTCCCAGTGTATGTCATGAGGCCCGTGATGTTGATAAAATAATGGATTTATTGATATAGAAAATGTGGTCTTACTCTAGTACATCCCTCCATGTGGTTTGGTACCAAGATGACAACAGATCTGTCTTCCGTCGCACTATTCTTTCTGTTCTCTTTTCTCTCATCCTCTTTTCCTCTCCTTCACTCCCTCCTCTCCTTCTCCCTATTCTACATTTCCCTTTTCTCAAAACTCCTTCCCCCTTCCCTCCATCTCTCCCTCCCTTTCTCCTGTAGCCTTGTTCTGGTGTGAGGCTAAGCCCAGGCTGCCAGTCATGGGATGGGATAAGCAGATGAGAGCCACACTCACAGTGGGTGGCTGACTGGCACAAGGACATTTGCACTGGAGGGAGGGGGATCCGAGTACAGTTCAGTGCAGTGAAATAGCAGTGCAAGACAACACAGGGCCGTAAGCCTATATTTCAGTCAAATCCAGAGACATTCTCACAGTATAGCATGAGTGGTACTGTGAAGTACTGAACACTGACCATTAAAGCACAAGCAGTGCAATCTTAGACCACATTGAGGATCATCTCCAACAGTAGCACTCTGCCTGCCGTACAAGTCACCTCTTCCTGTCTGCGCTACTTTGCATGGGAGAGCCCAGACTCCATGCTGAGACATGTCCTAAATAATCCCAGCCAATAACTACAGTCCACTCCTCCATCAGAACACTTGTTACTCTCCGTAGATATAAGGGACTGAATGTTTGCATCTGATTCCATGTCTGCATCAGCCTAAATTTCAGCTGAATGGGAGCATGTAAAATGTCAATATATTGATGATTTTCTCAAGTGAAATTGGTTTATTAAAGATTGGAGACATGCAGGCTCCAACCGCTCTGAAACTGGGTTTACTATGTGTGTGTACATGTTGTTGGAGAAGTGATGACTGTTTTCACATCTTGTTGTTGGAGAAGTGATGACTGCTTTCACATCATGTTGTTGGAGAAGTGATGACTGCTTTCATATCATGTTGGAGAAGTGATGACTGCTTTCACATCATGTTGGAGAAGTGATGACTGCTTTCACATCATGTTGTTGGAGAAGTGATGACTGCTTTCACATCATGTTGTTGGAGAAGTGATGACTGTTTTCACATCATGTTGGAGAAGTGATGACTGCTTTCACATCATGTTGTTGGAGAAGTGATGACTGCTTTCACATCATGTTGTTGGAGAAGTGATGACTGCTTTCACATCATGTTGTTGGAGAAGTGATGACTGCTTTCACATCATGTTGTTGGAGAAGTGATGACTGCTTTCACATCATGTTGTTGGAGAAGTGATGACTGCTTTCACATCATGTTGGGAAGTGATGACTGCTTTCACATCATGTTGTTGGAGAAGTGATGACTGCTTTCACATCATGTTGGAGAAGTGATGACTGCTTTCACATCATGTTGGGGAAGTGATGACTGCTTTCACATCATGTTGGGGAAGTGATGACTGCTTTCACATCATGTTGGAGAAGTGATGACTGCTTTCACATCATGTTGTTGGAGAAGTGATGACTGCTTTCGCATCATGTTGTTGGAGAAGTGATGACTGCTTTCACATCATGTTGGAGAAGTGATGACTGCTTTCACATCATGTTGTTGGAGAAGTGATGACTGCTTTCACATCATGTTGGAGAAGTGATGACTGCTTTCACATCATGTTGTTGGAGAAGTGATGACTGTTTTCACATCATGTTGGAGAAGTGATGACTGCTTTCACATCATGTTAGAGAAGTGATGACTGCTTTCACATCATGTTGTTGGAGAAGTGATGACTGTTTTCACATCATGTTGGAGAAGTGATGACTGCTTTCACATCATGTTGTTGGAGAAGTGATGACTGCTTTCACATCATGTTGTTGGAGAAGTGATGACTGCTTTCACATCATGTTGGAGAAGTGATGACTGCTTTCACATCATGTTGGAGAAGTGATGACTGCTTTCACATCATGTTGGAGAAGTGATGACTGTTTTCACATCATGTTGGAGAAGTGATGACTGCTTTCACATCATGTTGTTGGAGAAGTGATGACTGCTTTCACATCATTTCACATCATTTAGCATGATTTGTATTGGTTTGATTAAATCCCGTTCACATTCTCTCTCACTCATAACAGAGGCCCTGAGGTCCAGCCATGCACTTATTTTAAACATAAATAGAGATACACACACACACACACACACACACACACACACACACACACACACACACACACACACACACACACACACACACACACACGTCCCATCACTGAAGATCATTTATCTTCATGACATGACAATGGGGTGGATTCCAGTGTACAGTACCTGGGTCCATCTTCCAAACAAACTACACTCAATAACAGATCATCAATCCTTCCGGTACTGTTTGTGGAACATATCCAGTCTGCTGTGATGGTATTGGAAGCTGACCTTGACTCTGTACGTTGGTCTCTTGTGAGCTCTATTATTATCTCTACAAGACCAAAGTAATGAGTTGAAGGCTGTTGGGTGGTCTCTGCAGACTTACCCAAATCCAGCAGGACAACTATAATATCACACTGATTTAAAAGTGCACTCCGCAGTTTTTCCCTAGTGGTTGCATGACACATTACTACATTCACCTTCGTAGCGAAGACAAAACACACTCAGAGATACCAAATGAACTCCAATCAGAGCGCCTGTTCCTCCTCTTCTTCCTGTACTTACTTTACTATTTGTATATTTTACAACTTTTAATTTTACTTCAATAGATTCCCAAAGAAAATAATGTACTTCTACTCCATACGTTTTCCCTGAAACCCAAAAATACTTATTACATTTTGAATGCTTAGCATGACAAAATGGTTAAGTACACACACTTATCAAAAGAAAATCCTTGGTCATCCCTACTGCCTCTGAGCTGGCGGACTCACTAAACACACATGCTTTGGTGTGTGTCCCTGGGTATCAGTAAATAAATACAAAATTACAGTAAGATGGTCCCGTCTGGGTTGCTTAATATAAGGAATTAATATAAGGAATACTTAAGTATATTTGAGCAATTACATTTACTTTTGATATTTAAGTATATTCAAAACCAAATGATTTTACTCATGTAGTATTTTATTCATTTTCTATTAAGGTATCTTTACTTTTACTCAAGTATGACAATTGGTTACTTTTTCCACCACTGCCCTTCAGTCCTCTAAATGATAAACAAACAAGTTTCAGGGCCACATTGTTTAACGACAATAGAAGCGAGAGAGGAGTGAGTACCTTCACACAGATCAAACTCCTCAATCCACACAACTGGGTGGGGTATGCATGTAAAGTCAACACAGTGGAAGACAGGACATACAGTAAGGCTGAGGGATGTGCCTATAATCTAGAAGTCAATCCTCCCAGGAAAAACAACAAAGGCAAGGGCAGACCCGTCTTCTATAGGATATGACATGAAGTCATAGAGGACTGCTCCGTGGAAGAGCTCTGACGATGACAAGCCTCCTCGCTCTGTTAATTAAATGAGCTACGGCGGTTGCAGCACTCAGGAAATGACCTGTGTGTTCACACTGTCAATATACTATATGAATGAGAGAGAAAGAGAGGGAGGACAAACACACATACAGAGGGAGGGAGAAAGAGGGGGAGAGAGTGAAAGTTGAGAAACTTGAGATGGTGAGAAAGTGAGAGAGGGAGAAAAAGTGAAATGGCAGTCAAAGGTGGAGGGATTGAGTGTAAAAGAGAAATAGAGAGAGTGTGAGAGTGTGTGTGTGTGAGAGAGAGAGAGAGAGAGAGAGAAAGACGGACAGACCTAAACATAACCCCCTCCACAGCTTCCATAAAAAAAGAAGAGAGAAAGAGAGAGAGAGAGAGAGAGAGAGAGAGAGAGAAAGGCAGACCTAAACATAACCCCCTCCACAGCTTCCATAAAAAAAGAAGAGAGAGAGAGAGAGAGAGAGAGAGAGAGAGAGAGAGAGAGAGAGAGAGAGAGAGAGAGAGAGAGAGAGAGAGAGAGAGAGAGAGAGGTATAGCGGAGGAGGAGAGAGTAAATGTCACAGCTCTGTGTGGATGGATGCTGGGGGGACGTCTCCTCAACCTCCCCTCCCCTGAAGAATACATTAGAGAAGATATATAACAGTGACGTGGCCACATTGCGAGCACCTTCGGCCAAATGTTCCACAAGACAGCCCCATTAATAACCATCTCTGAAAACAAGATGGGTGTGAAGATTGTGTAACTCTGAGGAGACCAGGTGTCATTGGCTACAGGATTGTGGTGGGTCACTGCAGAGGTGAGAGCTGAGAATGTTGTTGGGGTCAGAGTCATCAGTGGATTGACAACCCAGTACAGTAAGTCCCAGAAGGAGACGGTGAGAGAGAGAGAGAGAGAGAGAGAGAGAGAGGAGAGAGAGAGAGAAGAAAGAAAGAGAGAGAGAGAAAGCCCATTTCGTTCACACACACATCTACTAGGCCACTCACACATACACACACACACACACACTGATTGAGATGTGCATGCACACAAATACATTATGATGGATATTTAATCTAAATTGGGGCATTACTGCATGACCTTGAAGATCCACCCACCCCTAAGTGCCTCTCCCCTCACCCCAGAGGATGTCCCAAACATATCCAGAGACCAGGTCTCAATCCTGGCTAGAATACCTGTTCATACCCTCCCTCCCCTATCCTGTCCTGGAGCTGAGCTCAGGGAGCTGCTCAGATGGCCAGACCCAATGCTGAGCAGCAAGTGCAAGTCATCACATTTACCAGATTGGATTTTTTGCCGCAGGGTGTGTTCCGCTTAAATTAGATTCCCGTCCACAAAGTGTACACCTTCTCTCTATCCGGAAGGTGACGGAGGAAGTTAATTGGCTATTTTAGTTGGAAAGCCGGGGCTGTTGATCAAGTCTTGGCGAGCTGTGTTTTGCCCTCTGAGAAAATAAATCCCACTTTGAGATGACTATCCTGTACTTTCAGCTATTGTTTTGTTTATAGGTTTCAAGTACAGTGATACCCCAAATCTACCACCAGCCTAGATTCAATCTCCCAAATTAATTAATCAAATCAACCAATAAACAATGACTAGCCCTAGAGCCTACTGTAACCCCCTGCACCCTCCAATTGTATTGCAGGTGAGATTCCTAAAGCCTTATTATTTACTGTTAAGCCTGCTCCCTGGCTATTCCCTGTCTGTACCATTGTTTCTCTCTCCAGTCTCTCCCTCTCTTATCCCACGGGAGGCCAAAGCAGTTCTGTTCTAGGGTCAAAGGACATTTGCTTCTTCGATACGGCCACCCTTTGTTTAGACTGCTCGTGTGAAAATGGAGAGGGGGACTAGAACAGAGTGTTCAGAAGGACGAGGTGTGATCTCTGTGGTCTTAGCTGTGCCATGGAAAGCCTTTCAGGGGCTGAAATCATAAAGGAATTGACGGGAAGAGACAAAAGGGAGTGGGACTCAAGGAGAGAGGAAGCAAGAATAAGGTGAAGAGGGAGTGGGACTCAAGGAGAGAGGAAGCAAGAATAAGGTGAAGAGGTAGTGGGACTCAAGGAGAGAGGAAGCAAGAATAAGGTGAAGAGGGAGCGGGACTCAAGGAGAGAGGAAGCAAGAATAAGGTGAAGAGGGAGTGGGACTCAAGGAGAGAGGAACCAAGAAAGAGAGGAAGAGGGAGTACGACTCAAGGAGAGAGGAAGCAAGAATGACGGGAAGAGGTAGTGGGACTCAAGGAGAGAGGAAGCAAGAATAAGGTGAAGAGGGAGTGGGACTCAAGGAGAGAGGAAGCAAGAATAAGGTGAAGAGGGAGTGGGACTCAAGGAGAGAGGAACCAAGAAAGAGAGGAAGAGGGAGTGGGACTTAAGGAGAGAGGAACCAAGAAAGAGAGGAAGAGGGAGTGGGACTTAAGGAGAGAGGAACCAAGAAAGAGAGGAAGAGGGAGTAGGTCTTAAGGAGAGAGGAACCAAGAAAGAGAGGAAGAGGGAGTGGGACTTAAGGAGAGAGGAACCAAGAAAGGAAAGGGAAAGGGGGGATATCTAGTCAGTTGTACAACTGAATGCATTCAACTGTGTTGGTTTTTGTTGCTAAACAACCATAGATAGCAAATCCTGTTCTGTCCACTGTTGAGGCTGGTGACGTGTGTGGTCAAGATGCCAGCTCCCCAGTCAGTGGTTACTACTGTGGTTCCAGATTGGAGAGCGGTGAGGGGTGGCAGGTTGCCTAGCGGTTAAGAGCGTTGGGCCAGTAACCAAAAGGCCGCTGGTTGAAATTGCTCCTGTATATCGCTCTGGATAAGAGTGTCTGCTAAATAACTCTAATGTAAAGGTACAATAGTTGTGGAATAACAAGAACTGGTGTATAAATATAACAGAATGTCTGGTCCAGCGACGGTGGGTTTGTGTCCATAGGCGATGTAGTTACCGGTGATGTCTGGTGAGGACCTGCCTTACAACAGGCCTACAAGCCCTCAGTTCAGCCTCTCTCAGCCTATTGCGCATAGTCTGAGCACTGATGGAGGGATTGTGTGTTCCTGGTGTAAATCGGGCAGTTGTTGTTGCCATCCTGTACCTGTCCCGCAAGTGTGATGTTCGGATTTACCGATCCTGTGCAGGTGTTGTTACACGTGGTCTGCCACTGCGAGGACGATCAGCTGTCCATGCTGTCTTCCTGTAGCGCTGTCTCAGGCGTCTCACAGAATGGACATTGCAATTTATTGCCCTGGCCACCTCTGCAGTCCTCATGCCTCCTTGCAGCATGCCTAAGGCACGTTCACGCAGATGAGCAGGGACCCTGGGCATCTTTCTTTTTGTGTTTTTCAGAGTCAGTAGAAAGGCCTCTTTAGTGTCCTAAGTCTTCATAACTGTGACCTTCATTGCCTACCGTCTGTAAGCTGTTAGTGTCTTAATGGCCGTTCCACAGGTGCATGTTCATTCATTGTTTTTGGTTCATTGAACAAGCATGGGAAACAGTGTTTAAACCCTTTAATTGAAGATCTGTGAAGTTATTTGGATTTTTACGAATTATCTTTGAAAGACAGAGTCCTGAAAAAGGGATGTTTCTTTTTTTGTTGAGTTTAGATGTGTTTGAGAACTTGTTTGACTCTGCTTTGGGCCAGTTCTGGGCAGTGAGTAGTGTGGTGTGTGTCTGGCTTGGTCTGTCTGGCCTCTGGATGTGTGGTGTCAAGGCTAGGTCTCCCCCCAGGTGTTTTGGTCTGGCCTGTGTGAGTGGGTGTTAGTGTGAGTGTGTCTGTGTGTCTAGGTGTGTGTGTGTGTGTGTGTGTGTGTGTGTGTGTGTGTGTGTGTGTGTGTGTGTGTGTGTGTGTGTGTGTGTGTGTGTGTGTGTGTGTGTGTGTGTGTGTGTGTGTGTGTGTGTGTGTGTGTGTGTGTGTGTGTGTGTGTGTGTGTGTGTGTGTGTGTGTGTGTGTGTGTGTGTGTGTGTGTGTGTGTGTGTGTGTGTGTGTGTGTGTGTGTGTGTGTGTGTGTGTGTGTGTGTGGCAGACTGAGCAGGCTGTTGGGGAGATTTACCTGCAGGGGCTGTCAGGATAATCAGGGCAGCCTTGATCAGGGGAAACCATGGGAAGCCAAACACACACACACGAGACTGACGCACAACCTGGTCCTAGAGACAGACACACACACACACACACACACACACACACATACATACACATACAACCTAGACAGAAACACAACCTAGACAGACAGACACACACACACAAACAATCTAGGCAAACATTGCCCACAAAAATAAGTTGTGCCAGACAGACACAGATATGCCTAGCTTCTCATTGACGACCAAGCAGAAAGTCCTTAAGCTCAACAAGGCATAGCTGCTGTAGGGGTGGGCAACTCCAGTCCTGGAGGGCCTGATTGGTGTCACAGTTTTGCCCCAGCTAACACACCTGACTCCAATAATCACATAATCATGATCTTCAGTTTACAATGCAATTTGATTAATCAGCTGTGTTTGCTGGGATGGAGAAAAAGTGTGACACCAATCCGGCCCTGGAGGGCTGGAGTTGCCCACACCTGTGAGGTAAGGGCCTGAGGAAATGTCACACACAGTCTTGTATAACTAACCTTGTGGGGACACAACATTCAGTTCCATTCAAAATCCTATTTTCCCTAACCCCTTACCCTAACCCTAACCTTAACCCGAACCCAAAAACCTAACCTTAACCATAACCCTAAACCTAACCCCAGCTCCTAATCCTAAAACTAACCCCAGCTCCTAACCATTAACATAATTCTAACACTAATTCTAACCTTAACCCTAAACCCCTAGAACTAGCATTGACCTCATAGGTCAACTGTCCACAGTTGGTCAAATTTTTGTTTGTTTACTATTCTTGTGGGACTTCAGGTCCACCCACACGCACTCGCGCGAACACCCTTTTCCTGTGTACCATTCAGTGATGCCGTGATGTGTGGCTTAGACAATGCTAAGACTGATAGTGTGATTGTTTAAAAGTGCTCCTTCAAATGCTAGCTTTGCAGGACTCTTCATCTCTAACTTCAAGCATATGTGCACGGCTGCACGCACACAAACCACGAGGGCCAGATTACAAGCCACACCCCCATGAGGGCTAGACAGACACACACACACAGCTCTAGGCCAAATCTCCCAGTGTACCCAGCACACAGCAGAACAAGGCCACTTGTCTGTCTTGTCTGGCCAGACTTACGTTTTCTGTATTTTATGAGGTCACTTCTGAGGCTGGCCTGACACCACATGATTAGCTTAGGCAAAACAGAAGCCTTTGGTTAGTGGACTGTGAAAATGTTCTCTTTAAATGTAACAGTGCTGGACTTTGAAGATTTTAAAAAGTGTTTATTGTTGGATTCTGCTTTGGTTTTTGTCATTGAGGACGTGTGTGTGTGTGTGTGTGTGTGTGTGTGTGTGTGTGTGTGTGTGTGTGTGTGTGTGTGTGTGTGTGTGTGTGTGTGTGTGTGTGTGTGTGTGTGTGTGTGTAGGGAGGGGCAGGGTAGTCTGGCTGTAATAAAATGATCCTAATTGGTTCAGGCATTAGCATTCTGGTTCCATTATTCAAGGGAAGCCCTTTGTGTGAAATCAATTGTGTTCAAATATTAAAATATATTTTTTAAACAGAACCTAGCCATAGTCTATCGATGAAAGGTTTGTTTCCTATTCCGTGCTAGTTTACTGAAGAAAAAATATGCTGTGGAAATCAAGGATTTCCTAACAATGATTCCGAACTTAAGCGGCATTACACAATATGTTATTCAACAACTAGGCTAATCATTCCTCTCCACCACCCACCCCCACCCCCCACCCACACACACACACACACACACACACACACACACACACACACACACACACACACACACACACACACACACACACACACACACACACACACACACACACACACACACACACACACACACACACCACTAATACGATTGAAACTCAATAATACATCAACTGAGCTGAGCAGTGAATTGTATAATGTTGCAAACATAGGTTTGACTATGCGACTGGGCTTTGAGAGATATAGTAGCCTGAAGTCACAGATTAGATTGAGCGTTACAAGATGAGGCTTTCGATTGTGTTTTAAATCAGTGTGGCTTTTTGAGAAAAGGTTGTGGCTGTTTGAGAAAAGGTTGTGGCTTTTTGAGAAAAGGTTGTGGCTGTTTGAGAAAAGGTTGTGGCTGTTTGAGAAAAGGTTGTGGCTGTTTGAGAAAAGGTTGTGGCTGTTTGAGAAAAGGTTGTGGCTTTTTGAGAAAAGGTTGTGGCTGTTTGAGAAAAGGTTGTGGCTGTTTGAGAAAAGGTTGTGGCTTTTTGAGAAAAGGTTGTGGCTGTTTGAGAAAAGGTTGTGGCTGTTTGAGAAAAGGTTGCGGCTGTTTGAGAAAAGGTTGTGGCTGTTTGAGAAAAGGTCTGTGGGTGTTTGAGAAAAGGTCTGTGGGTGTTTGAGAAAAGGTCTGTGGGTTCGCACCTACGCAGGATTTATCTGGATTATTGCCAGGTCTTCCATGGAGCTTTATAGTCAATTATAAACCACGAATTACCGAAGTAGTCATCTAATAAATCCCGATGTCGGACAAATGTGTTAAATGTTCCATTCTAATGTAGTGAGCCATAAGGGAGACTACCACTGTTAAAGGTGCACCATGCAGAAATCGCTCCGCCATTTCCTGGTTGCTAAAATTAGAATAATTTGCCCAATTTCAGTTTACACAACAAAACAAGCAAGTATAGTATAGAGAATCATTGTACCATCTAAAACACTGTGAAATATATTTTCCACAACCAAAAACATTGTATTTTCAGCTGTTTGAAGCTGGTATACAAAACCAAAAGTAAAAGACGCAAAAACTAAACTTAAGAATGGGAAGCATAGAAATAACGCACATAGAACAGATTTACAGCTTCTTAGACTTGGTTTTAATGAGAATGACAGATCTATAACTAACACTTCTATGCAAATTTGGTTAGCTCGCCCAAAACTTTACATATTGCAGCTTTAAAATGCTACTGTGGTAATTAAGAGACCTTATGGGTGGACGAAAACACCAAAAACATCACAAAGATGCCACAACACAAACAAAATACCTTGGTTGTATACATTCAACAAGCCTATCTACAGTATTGAAATCTGTCTCACACCATGTAGCCCTACACATCTACACCACACACACACATCCCGACAGACTTCCATGACATCATCCCATTCACCATGACAGCCGGCAAGAAATCAACCCACACAGCCTGTAGGACCTGAAGAAACAACAAGCCATCTGTTTGCTGAAGATAAAAGACACAGCATTGCAATGCTGCCGTCTTAATGTGGCCTTCTCTATGGAAGCTCCATGTAATGGCGTCCTTGGGCCAGCTAAGTATTCCTGAGACAGGCATGGAACCGAGCTATGTACGGCAAACACACACACACACACACACACACACACACACACACACACACACACACACACACACACACACACACACACACACACACACACACACACACACACACACACACACACACACACACACACACACACACACACACACACACACACACACACACACACACACACACACACACACACACACACACACACACACACGTGCCAGGACTGGACCTGACGGATCTATTGCCATGGTGACAACCCATCAAGGGGGGACGTCGTTGCCTTGACGTACGCTGCAGTTTACCTTTTGTTCTCAGTAATTAAAAGGGGATTATCTGTTTTTCTCCAGGGACGCAATTAAGCCCACTCTCTTGTCTATGTACAGTAAAGGACTACCCTTCAAGAGTTTGAAATCACCCCCCTGCTTTACCGAGTCATTTACTATCAGAGGACAGAGACATAATAAGGCATTGTGCGGCAATGCCATTGAAGTGCCAGCTAGAGGTCATTCAAAAAAATGTCAAACATTGATAAATAATGAATATACTATTGTCAAGTGCAGTGGGTTGCCAGGTAATGACAAGGACCAGTGAGGCAAGGTGAGAGTTCTGTGAGTCAGGTGAGCCACAGGTCACCACCGGGAGCTGAGAGTTTTGGAACGAGGTCATCAGGTAAGTGGGGGGGGGGTCCCATGGAAGGCACCGGGACCGGGTTTGGGAAACCCTGCTATATGACAATCTGATTCTGAGCATTTAATTCCCATCTGCAACATTTTGACCCACTAAATGTCCCCAAAATGTAGTATTGTAAAAAAGGTCATCATTATGAGGTGATCACTGCCAGATGTTAGGGTTGCCAGGTCAGTTGCCAGGTCACCCTCTGTGTGAGCCTTGCCAGGTGAGGTGGGGTTGAAACTCTGTAGCCTGTATATTCAGCCATAGCTTTGCAGAGCTCCCAAGCAAGCCACATAGATAACAATGTCTGCAAAGAAGGGAATTGAGGAGTCGTTCTGCCTTTTCCGAGAGGCGTTTTGAATAGGGATTAGAGGGGGAAGCGTGCATGAGAGAGGATGACCTACTTTTAATGGGAATTCTAATTTAGTGTGGGAGCTCAGAGGAAAAATGAAAGCCGAGAAGATATAAGTCATTTTCCAACCAGTTGTGCTCTTTTAACACATTTTTAATAAAGGGGCTCAATATGAACGTAAATGGAGGATTCTGGGGGATTCCTTTAGGCCCTTTTTTCAAAACCCTTCATCTTTGGTAGAAATCGCTTCTATTAAAGGCTCTAACATTTCAGATGACGGCAATTCAGGCACAGCGAATCAATCTTTCCCTCCGATTTGTTTGCATTCCCACCGTAATGGACCCTCTATATACAAAAGTAATTCATCTGCGGTGGCAGTGAACCTATTGGACGGGATGTTCAATCTATCTTTCCTGGACCGTACCTTCAAAACATGCATTTTTCTAATACTGGTGTAATTAAATGTCATATTTCAAGGGACTGGAGATGAATACGCCAGAAAGACACGGAGGTAAAAACATGAAACAAATATTGACCTGAGGGACAAACATCCGAGGCTGCGGCAACTGGCTCACTTGTCTCGCTGTGGTTTCCCCTTTAAGAAATGGCAAAACGGGGCTTGTCAATTATAGACATTGCCTGGTGTGACTGGGGGAAGACTAGCTGAACACGTCAGCATGAGTCCGACTCACCTCCGCCTCACTAGGTACAGTAATGCATTCAACTATGATGCACCCTTGGAGAAATATAGCCTAACTGCATAGGTATACACTACCCTGCATGCACCAATGTACTGCATTGTTGGGAAGGGCTCACAAGTTAAGCATTTTACTCTACTTGTGCATGTGATAAATAAAACTTGAACATTTAAAACTAGAAGCACACAGATGTCAGCAGTCATCCAATCCAAAACCACCCTATACACACCATTCCATCCAATCCAAAACCACCCTATACACACCATTCCATCCAATCCAAAACCGCCCTATACACACGATTCCATCCAACCCAAAACCACCCTATACACACCATTCCATCCAATCCAAAACCGCCCTATACACACGATTCCATCCAATCCAAAACCGCCCTATACACACCATTCCATCCACTCCAAAACCGCCCTATACACACCATTCCATCCAACCCAAAACCACCCGATACACACACCATTCCATCCAACCCAAAACGTTCTTATACACACCATTCCATCCAATCCAAAACCGCCCTATATACACCATCTATATCCAAAACTTTCCTATACACACCATTCCATCCAATCCAAAACTTCCCTATACACACCAAAGCATCCCATTCAAATGCACACACTCCGTGCTCAAACAAACAGAGAGACAGACAGACACACGTGTGCAGTAAAAACTCCCTCCTGCTAAAATGGAGAATGTGTGTTAAATTCATTGTGTTAATCTTTTTCATTCGAATGCAGGCTTCCATTCTGCTTGGGCAGAACTCAGGGTCCCATGAGAGCTGGAGAGGATAGATTGAGGGTTGGACAGGATAGAACACTGTGTTCGCATTCAAAATGACTCATCCTTCACTCACATACACCCCCCCCAACACACACACACCCACCTACCCTCCCACACACACACCCACACAAACACCGACCCACCCATCCACACAAACCAAAAACAACATAAACACAACAAAACAAATACTATCTATAATCACACAGAGGCAAGGGATACGAACACATTTGGACTCGTCTTGAGGACCCATTAAAAAGTGAGACGATCAAATCCCTTAAAATCCAGATTGGCATTGACACCCCAACGTCGGGGACATTCTTTACATTTTAAAGTAAACATGGTGCATGTTTCTTCCCAGCCATTCATTAGCTCATCTTCAGTGTTAGGGCCCTGACCAGATGTACTCCGCCTAATGCAATTCCCTCATAGATTGGGTCTGCCTCCGGAGAGCCTAATGTGGAAACTTCCATTCAGGAAGGACACCGAGCCTCTTGCAGGGGCAAAGGCGGGCCGAGTGCGAAATCCAAATCGATGGCGCAACTCTACCAGTCTGAAAGAGAATCTCTCTTGGTTAAAGATTTCTCTCCCTCCCTCTCTTCTTCGCTCCCCTTCACGGGAAATGGAGAGCTGAGAGTGGGTGATGTCATCGTCAGGATCGATAGGATGAGAACTCTTAATGTGATTTCTGTTGGAATCATCATAAGCCCTCTGGGTCCTCAGGGGAGCTTAACGGTCTGATTGACACTCCCCCTTTACTGAAGACCACGATGAGAAGAGGTACAGGGGTCAGAGTGGGTGGGGATACAGCTGTGCTGTGCACATGCACTTGAAACGCATTCAAATGAGGAGAGCGGGAGGATCGATAGCAACAAGATGAGAGTATTGCAAAATATATAACCTGTGAAAATCTCCTGTGTGATTTTCCTCATCTTTCTTGCATACTCTCAATTCCTCTTCTTTCTCTCACAGTGGAAAGGTGAAAGGGATTGTGTAACGCTCTTTGTGGCTGCAGCCAGTCCCCTTCCCTTCGTTTGACCTCCAGACGTATACATTAGAGATCAATCCAACAGACACTTTAGAGCAGGCAGCAGGTGGGGCAGCTATCAACACCACCAAGGACCCGTGTGGGAGAATAGCATAACCCAAAGGCCCAACATCGCCTCGACGTGCGGGAATGCTTGTGACACAGACTCGACAGACCAGACCAGCGTTTGGAGATCGAGAAGTCAAATAAAGAAGTGAAAAATTCTTCCTTAGTTGATCATTTTCTCAAACTCTAAAGGCACAAACTAGATTGGAGACAATGTTTTAAGTAGTTGAACATGTTATTACTCCAAACTCGTGAAAGTGACAAACTAACACATTTTCATTTTTGTCAACAACAAAAAAAGTTAGATCAAAAAAGCGGCTTTGATTTGACAGTCTGCACACAAGGGCGTCGTTAAGGGGGAAACATGAATGATTCATGGGGCCCTATCACTGATCTGACAGTGGCTCCGGGCATAACCACTATGCCCCCCTCAAAAATGAAATCGGGTTTCCAGAAAAGGAAAGAAAGGAAACAGAGGCAGATACAGCAAATTTCAGGAAAAAAATTACTCACTACGTTTTTTCCCAGAAAAAAAAACAGGGAGAAGGATTTGAGTGGTAAGTCAGTGCAGACTGCATGCCGAACTGAGTAGCCAAACTAGCCAATATAGCTAGCTTGATAGCTTGCTAGCTACAGGTAGCTGCCTACCGTGGACTCACTCGTCTCGGTCAGAGCAGTAATTATTAACATGATGATGATGAGCTACCCCTACCAGCTATGACTAGCTAATTAGCTATTATTTAGATATCATTATAACCGTATTCTCCAATATTTGTGTGATATTTGTTCGCTAGCTAGATTAAAATTAAAACCTAACATGTAGCCTACCTATCCATACTCCAGATGCTACTACTACTGCTGTAGACAATGATCCCAATGTGTCTACTACATGAAGTTGAAACAGTGGACCTTGGAGGCGAGGCAGTTGTTTTGTAGCAGCTGCAGCATAACTAGACCATTTTAAAAGTTAGGCACATGATGACTTAGAAACACTTAAATAGGTATTATATTTGATGTGTATACTATTCAAACGTGTTTTCTTTCAGTAGTAGATGTTTAGTATGGTATTTTTATTTTATTTTAATTTCACCTTTATTTAACCAGGTAGGCTAGTGGAGAAAACAAGTTCTCATTTGCAACTGCGACCTGGCCAAGATAAAGCAAAGCAGTTTGACACATATAACAACACAGAGTTACACATGGAATAAACAAACATACAATCAATAATACAGTAGAAAAATGTATATACAGCATGTGCAAATGAGGTAGGTTAAGAGAGGTAAGACAATAAATAGGCCATGGTGGCGAAGTAATTACAATATAGCAATTAAACCCTGGAATGGTAGATGTGCAGAAGATGAATGTGCAAATAGAGATATTGGGGTGCAAAGGAGCAAGATAAATTAGTAAATACAGTATGGGGATGAGGTAGATTGGATGGGCTATTCACAGATGAGCTATGTACAGGTGTAGTGATCTGTGAGCTGCTCTGACAGCTGGTGCTTAAAGCTAGTGAGGGAAATAAGAGTCTCCAGCTTCAGTGATTTTTGCAGTTCGTTCCAGTCATTGGCAGCAGAGAACTGGAAGGAGAGGTGACCAAAGGAAGAATTGGCTTTGGGGGTGCCCAGTGAGATATACCTGCTGGAGCGCGTGCTATGGGTGGGTGCTGCTATGGTGACCAATGAGCTGAGATAAGGCAGGGCTTTACCTAGCAGAGACTTGTAGATGACCTGGAGCCAGTGGGTTTGGAGACGAGTATGAAGCAAGGACCAGCCAACGAGAGTGTACCGGTCACAGTGGTGGGTAGTATATGGGCCTTGGTGACAAAACGGATGGCACTGTGATAGACTGCATCCAATTTGTTATTGTAACCTTTGTAGGAACGAACATTAACCCTAAAATTCCCTTTGTTTACGCACTTCCTAGTATCTAGAGGGCCCCAGGTAGGCAGAATGTCAGCAGAAAGCTGTCAGACAGACTGATGCAGAGGAGAGCAGGGAGGAGAAAGAGTAGTTAAAGAGTAGCAGCAGTGCCAGTGAAGGAATGACAGAAGAGATTGAACAAGCAAGTAATAAGAGAAAGGAAGAGTATGGATAGATTCGAAGTGAGGAAGATGAGCTTTTATATGATCCAGCACTGTGGCCAGAGAAAGTACAATACCATGAAAGAGAAGCTATTGTTCGCAGACTAGCCAACAGGTGTGGTGAGGAGACAGAACTGTATAAAATCGTGCCCCCAGACTCAGAAGGCAAGCCAGTCCCCAACTATTTACAGTGCAGTAAACGGAAGAGCAAAGGTGCAGAGAGTGTTAAGGCATTAATTGCATTCTATGTGTTCTTTTTTTCTCATGAGCAAACCATTACCCAGTTCTCTGAATAGTAAGGATGGCTATTAGATATCTTCAGTGAAATGGAGGAGAATGTATGACAAACTACCAGAGCATGAGGATGGTGTGTCTCACAACAACTGTAACTGGAAATGGAAAAATCTGCAGCCTTCCGTAACAGCTACAAATCAAATCAAATGGTATTAGTCACATGCGCCGAATACAACAGGTGTAGACCTTACAGTGAAATAGTTACTTACGAGCCCCTAACCAACAATGCAATTCAAAAAATGAATAATAAATGAATACGAATCAGAAATAAAAGTAACAAGTAATTAAAGAGCAGCAGTAAAATAACAATAGTGAGACTATATTGGGGGGGGGGGGGGTACCGGTACAGAGTCAATGTGCAGGGGCACCGGTTAGTTGAGGTTAGTTGAGGTAAGTTGAGGTAATATGTACATGTAATATTTACATGAGGTAATATGCACATGTAGAGTTATTAAAGTGACTATGCATAGATGATAACAACAGAGCGTAGCAGAGGTGTAGAAGAGGGGGGCAATGCAAATATTCTGGGAGGCCATTTGATTAGATGTTCAGGAGTCGTATGGCCTGGGGGTAGAAGTTGTTTAGAAGCCTCTTGGACCTAGATTTGGCGCTCCGGTACTGCTTGCTGTGTGGTAGCCGAGAGAACAGTCTATGACTAGGGTGGCTGGAGTCTTTGACAATTTTCGGTCCTTCCTCTGACACCGCCTGGTATAGAAGTCCTGGATGGCAGGAAGCTTGGCCCCAGTGATATACTGGGACGTACGCACTACCCTCCGTAGTGCCTTACGGTCGGAGGCCGAGCAGTTCCTATAGCAGGCAGTGATGCAACCAGTCAGGATGCTCTCGATGATGTAGCTGTAGAACCTTTTGAGGATCTGAGGGCCCATGCCAAATATTTTCTCCTGAGGGGGAATAGGTTTTGTTGTGCCCTCTTCACGACTGCCTCGGTGTGCTTGGACCATGTTAGTTTGTTGGTGATGTGGACACCAAGGAACTTAAAGCTCTCAACCTGCTCCACCACAGCCCCATTGATGAGAATGGGTATAGACAGTCAACTGCAGAAACAAATCCGGTCAGAAATGTATAAAAACAGAGCACTTGTAGAAAGGATTTTGGATGTGACACTGTACTTAGCATCTATGAATCTGCCTTTCTGGGGGAAATCCCTCAATCTTGATGATGTGCATAATGGACATTACCTAGGCTTACTGGAACTGTTGTTGAATTATGACCCACTATCACATCAGCACTTACAGAAAGTCAGGGACAAAAATTAGGAGCACAACTGACTCATGACCTCAGCCCTGAGATCTACAATGTGCCAAGACAGGTTGAACAGCTTTGCCATCCTTTCAATTGAAAACCAGTTATCTAGAAAATGTAACTCAGGAATGCCCACATAATGTCTTGACACTGCAGTTGCAGTTGCACAGATGCTTGTTCTCTGTAGGTACCACATATATGCCTGCAGTCCACATAGTTCAGGAACATTTAACATTTGGGGTATGTTATTTAGGCATATATTTAGTTATTATGCATAGGGCAGAAGAGGGTTAGCCTTGTTTATAAAAATTGGTAATACATGATTTGATCTGAAACATCATTGGTCATTTCTTCATTTAAACTGACTACAATACCATATATTGAAGAATAAATCACCAATTGTGTAGTTATTTATTAATAAAGCATCATAAAAATCTCATGACAGACAGCTTTTGTTAACATTAGGAAGCAAAAATGTTTGCAATACTGTTAATATTGGTCAAAGGATGAAGGTGGAAACTAGAATCTGCACAATTGTAGTATAGAGCAGCAGAAGCTTCTAGTTAGTGCATTTAATACCACATATTGTTCAGTACGTTATTTTAATCTGCAACATTCTGATTTCTATGTTAGGGGCCCGGTAGTTTTTTTTCTTTCATGGGGCCCCCAAAATTATGGCAACACCCCTGCCTGCACATGTGCAGTTCAGCGCGTGACGACTGTTAGTCCCGATGGCATGTTTCTGTGAATGAGCTTAGCTAGCCGCCGTCGCCATGACATCACCTACAAGCGTTATCGGGGATTTCTATCGGAGATGCAGTTTCTACATCTTCATGCAAAACCATCTTTGATAGCGTGCATGTTAGGGTTGTGTCGTTTAAACCCATTTGGGATCCTTAACCAAATGCTTTAAATTACAGTGCAGTGACCACAAAACTGCCACTAACAGCATCATCAAGGCTAAAATAAACATTTAACAAACACCTAATGCAACAATGCTGTAAGTCGGATATATGAATCTTTCTGATTATTTGCCATTGTCATTGATTGACAGTTGGAAAAAAAGAGAGTGAGACAGGGAAGCGACAACAGCAAAGTCCTGTGTGGGGATGAAATGCTGACTTTGCAAGGTGTAACTGAGCTACAGTGGCAGCACAGGTGCTGAAAAAGCGGCACCGTGAGACCCAACCTGTTGCTGGCAGCATTGTGAAAAGGGACGGAGTGAGAAAATGATTGCAGTTGATATGCAGCCATGGTCAATGGTAGAGGATGTCGGCTTCAATACCCTAAATGGCATATCTAGAACCAGACTACAAGATGCTCTGTCGATGGAGAAATTGTACAATGATTTGCTCTGCAAACACAAAGCGCGAGCTCTCAAACCCTATATGTGGCGTTAACAACAGATTTTTGGACGTCTATGAACACGCTGTCGTACATCACTGCAAAGAGCCATCACATTGACGGGACATGAAGCTCCATGTACTGACAACTGAGAACATGGAGTAGAGGCACAGAGAAACTAAAACGGCCTTAATAACATGGTTGCTGAGTGGGGGGGGGGGGCAGTAAACTGGGTGCTGTCTAGCTGGTAGTTATCCAGGGCTTTGAGACATGCATGAACTGCATCGCCCCTTAGAGGTCACATAACAGAATGTTGAATTCATGTCATTTTATGATATTTTTTCCTTCAACTTTTAAACAAGAAAAAAAAATGGCAGTTTAACGTTAAGAATTGTTTTATATTTGTCACATACCTAGTGCATGTGAGCTCTGTGTGTATTATGTGTCAGTGTGACAGTGTGTAAGAGCGTGTACGGGTTTGTGTATGTATGTTTTTGAAACACACAGTGCTAGAGAATTAAAAAATTCCTTTGGCACATATGAAAACACGCTCTCATTCCCTCCCTCCCTTTCTCTCACTCTCTCTCCCTCACTCTCACATGGAGTCATTATTTCTTGCTTGCATACTCACACACAAAGCTACCCTAACACCCACATAATCATAATCATTTTAATTTCTAAAATGTGTAGAATGCTTTCAATATATAGAATAATCTAATCTCAAAGCGCATAAAATCAAATTGAAAAACCAAATTGAAAAAAAATAGACACCGAGACAGGCAACTGAAACAAAGAAGAGATCTGACACTACAAGGGACAAGGACACCAAGGAGCACAGCTGTCAACAGAACACCTTCCTAAAGAGAAAAGTCTTAAGGCCCATTTTAAAGGAACCCAGCGTCTGTGGTGCCTTCAGGTGGTCCGGGAGGGCATTCCAAAAATACACAAACACAAACGCACAGACACACAGACAGTTGTATTGGCGGAATAAAATACCTTAATAAATACTTAATGGACTGGCAAGGGCCTTGAGAGAAAGTGCAGAAGAGAGAGAGAGCAATATTAGAGATTTTATGATATGATGGCTACACTGACTCATAAAAGCCCCTGGCCTGCCAAAATGGAGAGAGAGAGAGAAAGAGAGAGAGAGAGAGAGAGAGAGAGAGAGAGAGAGAGAGAGAGAGAGGGGGGGAGAGAGAGAGAGAGAGAGACAGAGAGAGAGGGAGAGGGAGAGAGAGAGAGAGAGAGGGGGGGGGGTCCAACGACAGCCAGAGAGCGCTGACAGTTTCTGAGGGATGTGTGGAGGAGTTAATCTGTAGGGAGAAACCGAAGGCATTTTGACTAAAAGGGTAAATCCAGGAAAGAGCAACGGGGAAAATATGCACAGAGATTACAGTGTGAGATTTGTGGGTTTAAAACGGTTTTAAAGGGGAAGTTGTTGTTTTTTGACAACCAATTCTCTATTTTTGATGTAAAAGGCATGTTATAGGAGGGTCCATATACCTTTGTGATTTCACGTTTTAGAGAAACTTAGCTCAAACAGCAAATCACTTCCTCATCCAAAGACACCCAAATTCATCCTTTTGGAAATGGCAAAACTGTGTGTGTGTGTGTGGAGGGGCTTGTATTAACAAACCCCTGGGTAACGGAAATCCCTAAAAGTTCCCACAATGACAGTAAAACAAGGAAAATTCTCCCTCATGGGGACATTTCCCAGAACCCCACAAGGACAAAGGCTATTTTAGGCTTAAGTGCTAGGTTTAGGATTAGAATTAGGGTTAGGAGGATAGTTTTATGGTTAGGAGTTAGGGTTAAGATAAAGGTTTGATTTAGGGTTAGAGAAAAGAGGATTTGGTATGTAGATCAATTTTAGGTCCCCACTAGGATAGTAAAACATATTGTTTGTTTGTTTGTTTGTTTGTTTGTTTGTTTGTTTGTTTGTTTGTTTGTGCGTGCGTGTGCGTGTGTGTGTGTGACCCCAGTGATAATAAAAGGACAAAAACACATATTGGTTCGGTGCGTTTTTTCCCCTGAACTCTGACGCTTTTACCCCCTTAGTTGGGTTTGTTTGGAACACTATAACACTGTAGTGAACACTATCTGCACTCAGAGCGCACTAAACAACACACCGTGGTCCGCCAATTAAAATGGTAGTCTCGGTCCGATTCAATTAATGCCTGGTGGGGTTCACTGCATGTGAGTATGCAGTCTGGACAAAACACAGGAAATGAAACACAGAATTATTATTGGTTGTTTGACTCATGACTCGAGAGCTCTGAAACCTTCTGTGTGTAGCAAGGCATCCACGAGCACATCCATGCAGATTAAGGGAGACAGGGGCTGTACAGCGGATACATGCTATTGACTACAGACTATTCACGTGGCAGTTAAAGAGTCTTTCGCGCTGCTTCCTCCTGTATATTGTTGGAAGATTGAGACACACAAGTGATGCTTCATGATAATCATAAATGGATTTAACTTTACATTTTACTTTACATAAACAAATGACCTTGCTGTTAGGAAAAATGTACTTACTGTGACTGAGATATGTGGTTGTCCCACCTAGCTATCTTAAGATGAAGACACTAACTGTAAGTTGCTCTGGATAAAAGCATCTGCTAAATTACTCAAATGTAAGAAATATAAATGTTTGGTTTAGGAATTTTTGTTCGTTTGACATTTGGCAATGTGGAACTAAAATAATAGTTGAACTCTGATTCAAACTACAGCTCAAAACTACGTGTGGAAACATCCGTACATCCTCCTTCACATTATCAACAGCACACATGGTCCAACTAAAACATGATTTCCACTTTTAACCCCTCTGACTCGGAGAGGTGTGGTGGGCTGCGACATTTTGGGTGCCCAGGGAGCTGTTGTTGATGGGGGTTACCTGCCTTGCTCAAGGGCAGACCGACAGATTTTTCACCTTGTCAACTCTTGGATTCAAACTGGCAACCTTTCTGTTACTGACCCAATGCTCTAACCGCTAGGCCACCTGCCACCCAGATGCTCTCTGTATGGCAGCAGTGGATGGCATCGGCAGTTGTCAATAACATTTGAGCATAGCGAGACAATGAATGCGGCCTTTCTCCTCTGTCCGGCGCAAGACGTTAACGGGGGGGTGGGGGGGGGGGGGGGGTGCTTGTGCCACTGGGGCAGCAGTGTGACATCATTCAAACCTTCAGCAGATCAACAAGGACATCCCAACCACCAAGTCACGACACTGAAGGGCCCCTCACAAAAGACGGAGTCTCAAAGTCCAACATGCAGGGGCGGCCGGAGGACTGGATTGACCCATGTTGCAGACATCATCAACAATGGCATTTCTATGTGACTCCATAACAACCACCAAACCACCCCCTTCAGCCACCACTAGTACTACCACTACTACTAACCCCTCCAGCTCTTCACCCCTCACATCTGTCTTCACAATAGCAGGCCTGTGGCTCGGCGCCGCCCTCGGCCCCCACCAAACTGTCTCCTGAGCTTCCACGAGTTCAATGGGTTCAATGGGCTATGATGGTACCAGCTACTGTAGTCAACAGGACGGGCTGAACCAGAGAAGAGCTGGGCGGGCTGGCCCAGAGAGAGGCGAGAGTGGGCACGTGAGAAAGACACAGGTGGGTGCCTGCAGATCATCACGAGACCAAATACAAAACCCTTGTATTGGGGAACATGTTAAAAAAATAAATGCGGTACCAAGAACTACTCTATATCAACATTTCTGAGATTTGCATAGAAACTCGACACGGGACTCTCTCAGTTCCTTTATAGTTCCTTTAAATTAAGTCTCAGAGCAAAACAGAACCGAGCATTTTACCAAAATAGAACACAATCAAAACTGCTTACATTCAAAGGGGGACATCAATGGAGAACGTGCATAAAGATGACAAATTCAGATATGACCTCATTGTTTTAGTGCTGTCCAATTCGTTTTTGGTTCAATATGGTTCAATGTGCCACTGAATCAGCACAATCAGTTTATCAAATAGCTGGCGTCTTGAAGCTAAAATTGGGATCATGCATACTGTGCTAATGGTTTTACAAAGATAACGGAGAGCAACGTACAATACGTCTAACTTAGCAAAAGGAGGAATTTGTGGTAAGTACATGGGGCAGCAATATTTATACACCTCCGCTATTCAGGAAACACAAAAAACAGTGGGCTAAGAAAAAGCCGACCTTTGCATGAACCCTGTTACACTGACAAAAAATGGCAGCCTTGCAAAGTGACAGTTTTTCTCCATGCAAATCACTGTCTCCCATGCAGGTCCAGTGAGACTGCCTCAATGGGAGACACTATCTGTTGTGTTTGCATGTCCTGGAAAGAGAACCATGGGAAAAACAGCCCCAGGACTAAGCAGTTTGTTGGAAAAAACAAGCCAAATGTCTCAGATGACCTCAGAGATGTTTTAAAAACAACAAATTGGGCCGGTGCATGACTGAGGCTGACGCTCCCCTGGGATGGACAGCATTCAACTGCTTATCCTTAAAACCATTCATGGTACCAAAACATGCCCTTAGTGTTATCTGTTGGTCCCTAAAGTAACACCACTCAAGGCCAATAATGAGGTGTGTGTGTGTGTGTGTGTGTGTGTGTGTGTGTGTGTGTGTGTGTGTGTGTGTGTGTGTGTGTGTGTGTGTGTGTGTGTGTGTGTGTGTGTGTGTGAAAGAGAATGTGTTCGCTCCTTCCTGCTACCATACGTGTGTGTTGCGCCCTGTTGATTGGCATAAACAGTCTCCTCTGAGAGAACCATTTGACAACGATGATCTCCCTATCCAAACCAAACGAATAGCGAATCAGTCTTGCCCCTGCTTGTATTCCGAATAGAGCAAATACAACACGACCTCTGATTAACCAACCCAAGAGAGGTATGTGATATGTAAACACTGGAGATGAACTGGCATGAGTCACGCTCTAACTTCCTCTTTTGCTCTGCTGTTAACACTGTTCTGCCCATGCAAATACACAAAGACTTGTCCCAGTCCTGTTTGTGCTGTTACAGATCTGGGACCAGACGTAAGAATGTAGAGTAAGAGGCCCAAAGCCCTGTTAAGACACTTTATGTTTCCACTTTATGTGGATATGTGGATGGGTCAGTTACCTGTATGTGGATGGGTCAGTTACCTGTATGTGGGTAGGTCAGTTACCTGTATGTGGATGGGTCAGTTACCTGTATGTGGATGGGTCAGTTACCTGTATGTGGATGTGTCAGTTACCTGTATGTGGGTGGGTCAGTTACCTGTATGTGGATGGGTCAGTTACCTGTATGTGGATGTGTCAGTTACCTGTGTGTGGATGGGTCAGTTACCTGTATGTGGATGAGTCAGTTACCTGTGTGTGGATGGGTCAGTTACCTGTATGTGGATGTGTCAGTTACATGTATGTGGGTGGGTCAGTTACCTGTATGTGGATGGGTCAGTTACCTGTATGTGGATGGGTCAGTTACCTGTATGTGGATGGGTCAGTTACCTGTATGTGGATGGGTCAGTTACCTGTATGTGGATGGGTCAGTTACCTGTATGTGGATGGGTCAGTTACCTGTATGTGGATGGGTCAGTTACCTGTATGTGGATGGGTCAGTTACCTGTATGTGGATGGGTCAGTTACCTGTATGTGGTTGGGTCAGTTACCTGTATGTGGATGTGTCAGTTACCTGTATGTGGATGGGTCAGTTACCTGTATGTGGATGGGTCAGTTACCTGTATGTGGGTGGGTCAGTTACCTGTATGTGGATGGGTCAGTTACCTGTATGTGGGTGGGTCAGTTACCTGTATGTGGGTGGGTCAGTTACCTGTATGTGGATGTGTCAGTTACCTGTATGTGGATGGGTCAGTTACCTGTATGTGGATGGGTCAGTTACCTGTATGTGGATGGGTCAGTTACCTGTATGTGGGTGGGTCAGTTACCTGCATGTGGGTGGGTCAGTTACCTGTATGTGGGTGGGTCAGTTACCTGTATGTGGATGGGTCAGTTACCTGTATGTGGATGGGTCAGTTACCTGTATGTGGATGGGTCAGTTACCTGTATGTGGATGGGTCACAGAACTGGACAGTATGGGAGGGCTAAAGAGGCCTAATTGAGTCATGCATCATGGTGAGCTACAACCTGTCTCTTTGTGAAAATGGCTACAAAAGGAGAGAAAGAAACTTGAGCTGGGCTGGTGGTGTAACAGTGTAGCACATAGCCCTGAAGGTTTCATATGAAGATGGTCACCATCAGTGGAAAGATACAACTCTATCTTCAGGCATTTGCTCACTTTTTCTGTGTTCACAACTCTCAATAATACTACCGATGCTGCTTGACTCCGAAAATCAACCTTCTGTTGAGTCGACCATGATAGTGTTTGGTAGTGTGTGTGTGTCACTGTGTCAGCTTAATATATAGAATAACAAACATTGGCTCAGTTCACACACAACTGGGTAGAGAGAGCGTGGGACATTTTTTTATCTTAAATCGCAGTGTGTTTACAGCGAGTCAAACGTGACTGGAGACTGACTCATAAATGCTACAGTTTCTCTGTTACTATGACTGGCATCTGGCCATAACAGCTGTTAGGCTCAGAGCCAGACCTGGGTTTAAATACCATTTTAAATCGTTCAAATATTTTCAGTTTATGCTTTAGCTTGCCTGGAGTACCAGGAGGGTGGGGTTTCTACTTTTGGGACAGTTCTATTGGTTTTATCGCAACAGGCAAGCTCAATCGAGCACAGACAAAGTATTTAAAATGATTTCAAATAGTATTTGAACCCAGGTCTGCTCAGCGAGATATTGTCCAAACCAGTTCTGCCGCCCTCATGATCTGACCTTCGCCCCGTGGAAACCATAAATACCTCTGGTAGCAAACACACAAGTCTCAGACCATACCAGACCAGGTCATCTCAAAATACCATGCAAATATTTTCTTCCTGTGCTATCTAGCGTTCCTTTCTCACTCTCTCTCTCCATCACTCTGAGAAGACAAGGTTACTTTAGCTCTTCCCTCGCTTTCTCCTTCCCCTTGCGACCCCCCTCTCATCTCCTCTCCTACCCTATTTTAGCGGACAAGGCAATTCCTCCTCTCACTTCTGTCTTCCTACCTACACCTCCAGAAATGACTGACTGACTGACTGACTGACAGGCAGACAGACAGGCAGGCAGGCAGGCAGGCAGGCAGGCTGACTGACTGACTGACTGACCTACATGACAGTGGTTTTGGCCGGTGGGTCAGCTGATCCCGCTCCAGCTGCTTAGTGAAAGGGAGGCAAGCATGCAGGGGGAACAAAGGGCCTCATTCACGGCCCG
>NC_088238.1:18638395-18908395 GCF_036934945.1 Oncorhynchus masou masou | reverse complement strand
AAAGGGAACCACTTCACATTAGACTACTGAGATGTACCCAGTGGGAGATGCATTATAGGGAACCCCTTTAGACTACTGAGATGTACCCAGTGGGAGATGCATTATAGGGAACCCCTTTAGACTACTGAGATGTACCCAGTGGGAGATGCATTATAGGGAACCCCTTTAGACTACTGAGATGTACCCAGTGGGAGATGCATTATAGGGAACCCCTTTAGACTACTGAGATGTACCCAGTGGGAGATGCATTATAGGGAACCCCTTTAGACTACTGAGATGTACCCAGTGGGAGATGCATTATAGGGAACCCCTTTAGACTACTGAGATGTACCCAGTGGGAGATGCATTATAGGGAACCCCTTTAGACTACTGAGATGTACCCAGTGGGAGATGCATTATAGGGAACCCCTTTAGACTACTGAGATGTACCCAGTGGGAGATGCATTATAGGGAACCCCTTTAGACTACTGAGATGTATCCAGTGGGAGATGCATTATAGGGAACCCCTTTAGACTACTGAGATGTACCCAGTGGGAGATGCATTATAGGGAACCCCTTTAGACTACTGAGATGTACCCAGTTGGAGATGCATTATAGGAAACCCCTTTAGACTACTGAGATGTACCCAGTGGGAGATGCATTATAGGGAACGCCTTTAGACTACTGAGATGTATCCAGTGGGAGATGCATTATAGGGAACCCCTTTAGACTACTGAGATGTACCCAGTGGGAGATGCATTATAGGGAACTCCTTTAGACTACTGAGATGTACCCAGTTGGAGATGCATTATAGGGAACCCCTTTAGACTACTGAGATGTACCCAGTGGGAGATGCATTATAAGGAACACCTATAGGCTACTGAGATGTACCCAGTGGGAGATGCATTAAAGGGAACCCCTTTAGACTACTGAGATGTACCCAGTGGGAGATGCATTATAGGGAACCCCTTTAGACTACTGAGATGTACACAGTGGGAGATGCATTATAGGGAACCCCTTTAGACTACTGAGATGTACCCAGTGGGAGATGCATTATAGGGAACCCCTTTAGACTACTGAGATGCTTTATAGGGAACCCCTTTAGACTACTGAGATGTACCCAGTGGGAGATGTTTTATAGGGAACCCCTTTAGACTACTGAGATGTACCCAGTGGGAGATGCATTATAGGGAACCCCTTTAGACTACTGAGATGCTTTATAGGGAACCCCTTTAGACTACTGAGATGTACCCAGTGGGAGATGCATTAAAGGGAACCCCTTTGGACTACTGAGATGCATTATATGGAACCCCTTTAGACTACTGAGATGTACACAGTGGGAGATGCATTATAGGGAACCCCTTTAGACTACTGAGATGTATCCAGTGGGAGATGCATTAAAGGGAACCCCTTTAGACTACTGAGATGCTTTATAGTGAACCCCTTTAGACTACTGAGATGTACCCAGTGGGAGATGCTTTATAGGGAACCCCTTTAGACTACTGAGATGTACCCAGTGGGAGATGCATTATAGGGAACCCCTTTAGACTACTGAGATGTACCCAGTGGGAGGTGCATTATAGGGAACCCCTTTAGACTACTGAGATGTACCCAGTGGGAGATGCATTATAGGGAACCCCTTTAGACTACTGAGATGTACCCAGTGGGAGGTGCATTATAGGGAACCCCTTTAGACTACCGAGATGCATTATAGGGAACCCCTTTAGACTACTGAGATGTACCCAGTGGGAGATGCATTTTAGGGAACCCCTTTAGACTACTGAGGTGCATTATAGGGAACCCCTAGAGGCTACTGAGATGTATCCAGTGGGAGGTGCATTATAGGGAACCCCTTTAGACTACTGAGATGTACCCAGTGGGAAATGCATTATAGGGAACCCCTTTAGACTACTGAGATGTACCCAGTTGGAGATGCATTATAGGGAACCCCTTTAGACTACTGAGATGTACCCAGTGGGAGATGCATTATAAGGAACCCCTATAGGCTACTGAGATGTACCCAGTGGGAGATGCATTAAAGGGAACCCCTTTAGACTACTGAGATGTACCCAGTGGGAGATGCATTATAGGGAACCCCTTTAGACTACTGAGATGTACACAGTGGGAGATGCATTATAGGGAACCCCTTTAGACTACTGAGATGTATCCAGTGGGAGATGCATTAAAGGGAACCCCTTTAGACTACTGAGATGTACCCAGTGGGAGATGCATTATAGGGAACCCCTTTAGACTACTGAGATGCTTTATAGGGAACCCCTTCAGACTACTGAGATGTACCCAGTGGGAGATGCTTTATAGGGAACCCCTTTAGACTACTGAGATGTACCCAGTGGGAGATGCATTATAGGGAACCCCTTTAGACTACTGAGATGTACCCAGTGGGAGATGCATTATAGGGAACCCCTTTAGACTACTGAGATGTACACAGTGGGAGATGCATTATAGGGAACCCCTTTAGACTACTGAGATGTATCCAGTGGGAGATGCATTAAAGTGAGGCCCTTTAGACTACTGAGATGTACCCAGTGGGAGATGCATTATAGGGAACCCCTTTAGACTACTGAGATGCTTTATAGGGAACCCCTTTAGACTACTGAGATGTACCCAGTGGGAGATGCTTTATAGGGAACCCCTTTAGACTACTGAGATGTACCCAGTGGGAGATGCATTATAGGGAACCCCTTTAGACTACTGAGATGCTTTATAGGGAACCCCTTTAGACTACTGAGATGTACCCAGTGGGAGATGCATTAAAGGGAAGCCCTTTGGACTACTGAGATGCATTATAGGGAACCCTAATTAGACTACTGAGATGTACACAGTGGGAGATGCATTATAGGGAACCCCTTTAGACTACTGAGATGTATCCAGTGGGAGATGCTTTATAGGGAACCCCTTTAGACTACTGAGATGTACCCCGTGGGAGATGCTTTATAGGGAACCCCTTTAGACTACTGAGATGTACCCAGTGGGAGATGCATTATAGGGAACCCCTTTAGACTACTGAGATGCTTTATAGGGAACACCTTTAGACTACTGAGATGTATCCAGTGGGTGATGCATTATAGGGAACCCCATTAGACTACTGAGATGTACCCAGTGGGAGATGCATTATAAGGAACCCCTTTAGACTACTGAGATGCTTTATAGGGAACCCCTTTAGACTACTGAGATGTACCCAGTGGGAGGTGCATTATAGGGAACCCCTTTAGACTACTGAGATGCATTATAGGGAACCCCTTTAGACTACTGAGATGTACCCAGTTGGAGATGCATTATAGGGAACCCTTTATACTACTGAGATGTACCCAGTGGGAGATGCATTATAAGGAACCCCTATAGGCTACTGAGATGTAGCCAGTGGGAGATGCATTAAAGGGAACCCCTTTAGACTACTGAGATGTACCCAGTGGGAGATGCATTAAAGGGAACCCCTTTAGACTACTGAGATGCTTTATAGTGAACCCCTTTAGACTACTGAGATGTACCCAGTGGGAGATGCTTTATAGGGAACCCCTTTAGACTACTGAGATGTACCCAGTGGGAGGTGCATTATAGGGAACCCCTTTAGACTACTGAGATGTACCCAGTGGGAGATGCATTATAGGGAACCCCTTTAGACTACTGAGATGTACCCAGTGGGAGGTGCATTATAGGGATCCCCTTTAGACTACCGAGATGCATTATAGGGAACCCCTTTAGACTACTGAGATGTACCCAGTGGGAGATGCATTATAGGGAACCCCTTTAGACTACTGAGGTGCATTATAGGGAACCCCTAGAGGCTACTGAGATGTATCCAGTGGGAGGTGCATTATAGGGAACCCCTTTAGACTACTGAGATGTACCCAGTGGGAGATGCATTATAGGGAACCCCTTTAGACTACTGAGATGTACCCAGTTGGAGATGCATTATAGGGAACCCCTTTAGACTACTGAGATGTACCCAGTGGGAGATGCATTATAAGGAACCCCTATAGGCTACTGAGATGTACCCAGTGGGAGATGCATTAAAGGGAACCCCTTTAGACTACTGAGATGTACCCAGTGGGAGATGCATTATAGGGAACCCCTTTAGACTACTGAGATGTACACAGCGGGAGATGCATTATAGGGAACCCCTTTAGACTACTGAGATGTATCCAGTGGGAGATGCATTAAAGGGAACCCCTTTAGACTACTGAGATGTACCCAGTGGGAGATGCTTTATAGGGAATCCCCTTTAGACTACTGAGATGTACCCAGTGGGAGATGCATTATAGGGAACCCCTTTAGACTACTGAGATGCTTTATAGGGAACCCCTTCAGACTACTGAGATGTACCCAGTGGGAGATGCTTTATAGGGAATCCCTTTAGACTACTGAGATGTACCCAGTGGGAGATGCATTATAGGGAACCCCTTTAGACTACTGAGATGTACCCAGTGGGAGATGCATTATAGGGAACCCCTTTAGACTACTGAGATGTACACAGTGGGAGATGCATTATAGGGATGTCATGTCTTGTTATGTCTGTTCCTGTCCTTTCTCTTCACTCTGTCTCTCTCTGCTGGTCTTTTTAGGTTACCTTCTCTGTCTCTCATTCTTCAGCTGTTATACATCTCCCCTAACTAGCTCATTCACTCTTTCACACCTGTTCTCTCTTCCCCCTCTGATTAGGTCTCTATTTCTCTCTCTGTTCCTGCTACTTTCAGTGTCTGATTCTTGTTTGTGTTTTTGATGCCAGAAGCAAGCTGTCGTCGCGTTTGCTTCCACCTTGTCCTATCCTGTCGGAGTCTGCCTGGCAGGTGCATCCTGCATTATACTAACGTTCTTTTTGTTCCATTGACTACGTTGGAAGAGGATTTATGCCATTCCTGTTTTTTCATTAAAGAACTCTGTTTTCTGTTAAAACCGCTTTTGGGTCTTCACTCAAGTACATAACAAGGGAACCCATTTAGACTACTGAGATGTATCCAGTGGGAGATGCATTAAAGGAAGCCCTTTAGACTACTGAGATGTACCCAGTGGGAGATGCATTATAGGGAACCCCTTTAGACTACTGAGATGCTTTATAGGGAACCCCTTTAGACTACTGAGATGTACCCAGTGGGAGATGCTTTATAGGGTACCCCTTTAGACTACTGAGATGTACCCAGTGGGAGATGCATTATAGGGAACCCCTTTAGACTACTGAGATGCTTTATAGGGAACCCCTTTAGACTACTGAGATGCTTTATAGTGAACCCTTTAGACTACTGAGATGTACCCAGTGGGAGATGCATTATAGGGAACCCCTTTGGACTACTGAGATGCATTAAAGGGAACCCCTTTAGACTACTGAGATGCTTTATAGTGAACCCCTTTAGACTACTGAGATGTACCCAGTGGGAGATGCATTATAGGGAACCCCTTTAGACTACTGAGATGTACCCCGTGGGAGATGCATTATAGGGAACCCCTTTAGACTACTGAGATGTACCCCGTGGGAGATGCTTTATAGGGAACCCCTTTAGACTACTGAGATGTACCCAGTGGGAGATGCATTATAGGGAACCCCTTTAGACTACTGAGATGTACCCAGTGGGAGATGCATTAAAGGGAAGCCCTTTGGACTACTGAGATGCATTATAGGGAACCCTAATTAGACTACTGAGATGTACACAGTGGGAGATGCATTATAGGGAACCCCTTTAGACTACTGAGATGTATCCAGTGGGAGATGCTTTATAGGGAACCCCTTTAGACTACTGAGATGTACCCCGTGGGAGATGCTTTATAGGGAACCCCTTTAGACTACTGAGATGTACCCAGTGGGAGATGCATTATAGGGAACCCCTTTAGACTACTGAGATGCTTTATAGGGAACACCTTTAGACTACTGAGATGTATCCAGTGGGTGATGCATTATAGGGAACCCCATTAGACTACTGAGATGTACCCAGTGGGAGATGCATTATAAGGAACCCCTTTAGACTACTGAGATGCTTTATAGGGAACCCCTTTAGACTACTGAGATGTACCCAGTGGGAGGTGCATTATAGGGAACCCCTTTAGACTACTGAGATGCATTATAGGGAACCCCTTTAGACTACTGAGATGTACCCAGTTGGAGATGCATTATAGGGAACCCCTTTATACTACTGAGATGTACCCAGTGGGAGATGCATTATAAGGAACCCCTATAGGCTACTGAGATGTAGCCAGTGGGAGATGCATTAAAGGGAACCCCTTTAGACTACTGAGATGTACCCAGTGGGAGATGCATTAAAGGAACCCCTTTAGACTACTGAGATGCTTTATAGTGAACCCCTTTAGACTACTGAGATGTACCCAGTGGGAGATGCTTTATAGGGAACCCCTTTAGACTACTGAGATGTACCCAGTGGGAGGTGCATTATAGGGAACCCCTTTAGACTACTGAGATGTACCCAGTGGGAGATGCATTATAGGGAACCCTTTAGACTACTGAGATGTACCCAGTGGGAGGTGCATTATAGGGATCCCCTTTAGACTACCGAGATGCATTATAGGGAACCCCTTTAGACTACTGAGATGTACCCAGTGGGAGATGCATTATAGGGAACCCCTTTAGACTACTGAGGTGCATTATAGGGAACCCCTAGAGGCTACTGAGATGTATCCAGTGGGAGGTGCATTATAGGGAACCCCTTTAGACTACTGAGATGTACCCAGTGGGAGATGCATTATAGGGAACCCCTTTAGACTACTGAGATGTACCCAGTTGGAGATGCATTATAGGGAACCCCTTTAGACTACTGAGATGTACCCAGTGGGAGATGCATTATAAGGAACCCCTATAGGCTACTGAGATGTACCCAGTGGGAGATGCATTAAAGGGAACCCCTTTAGACTACTGAGATGTACCCAGTGGGAGATGCATTATAGGGAACCCCTTTAGACTACTGAGATGTACACAGCGGGAGATGCATTATAGGGAACCCCTTTAGACTACTGAGATGTATCCAGTGGGAGATGCATTAAAGGGAACCCCTTTAGACTACTGAGATGTACCCAGTGGGAGATGCTTTATAGGGAATCCCTTTAGACTACTGAGATGTACCCAGTGGGAGATGCATTATAGGGAACCCCTTTAGACTACTGAGATGCTTTATAGGGAACCCCTTCAGACTACTGAGATGTACCCAGTGGGAGATGCTTTATAGGGAATCCCTTTAGACTACTGAGATGTACCCAGTGGGAGATGCATTATAGGGAACCCCTTTAGACTACTGAGATGTACCCAGTGGGAGATGCATTATAGGGAACCCCTTTAGACTACTGAGATGTACACAGTGGGAGATGCATTATAGGGATGTCATGTCTTGTTATGTCTGTTCCTGTCCTTTCTCTTCACTCTGTCTCTCTCTGCTGGTCTTTTTAGGTTACCTTCTCTGTCTCTCATTCTTCAGCTGTTATACATCTCCCCTAACTAGCTCATTCACTCTTTCACACCTGTTCTCTCTTCCCCCTCTGATTAGGTCTCTATTTCTCTCTCTGTTCCTGCTACTTTCAGTGTCTGATTCTTGTTTGTGTTTTTGATGCCAGAAGCAAGCTGTCGTCGCGTTTGCTTCCACCTTGTCCTATCCTGTCGGAGTCTGCCTGGCAGGTGCATCCTGCATTATACTAACGTTCTTTTTGTTCCATTGACTACGTTGGAAGAGGATTTATGCCATTCCTGTTTTTTCATTAAAGAACTCTGTTTTCTGTTAAAACCGCTTTTGGGTCTTCACTCAAGTACATAACAAGGGAACCCATTTAGACTACTGAGATGTATCCAGTGGGAGATGCATTAAAGGGAAGCCCTTTAGACTACTGAGATGTACCCAGTGGGAGATGCATTATAGGGAACCCCTTTAGACTACTGAGATGCTTTATAGGGAACCCCTTTAGACTACTGAGATGTACCCAGTGGGAGATGCTTTATAGGGTACCCCTTTAGACTACTGAGATGTACCCAGTGGGAGATGCATTATAGGGAACCCCTTTAGACTACTGAGATGCTTTATAGGGAACCCTTTAGACTACTGAGATGCTTTATAGTGAACCCCTTTAGACTACTGAGATGTACCCAGAGGTAGATGCATTATAGGGAACCCCTTTGGACTACTGAGATGCATTAAAGGGAACCCCTTTAGACTACTGAGATGCTTTATAGTGAACCCCTTTAGACTACTGAGATGTACCCAGTGGGAGATGCATTATAGGGAACCCCTTTAGACTACTGAGATGTACCCCGTGGGAGATGCATTATAGGGAACCCCTTTAGACTACTGAGATGTACCCCGTGGGAGATGCTTTATAGGGAACCCCTTTAGACTACTGAGATGTACCCAGTGGGAGATGCATTATAGGGAACCCCTTTAGACTACTGAGATGCTTTATAGGGAACCCCTTTAGACTACTGAGATGTATCCAGTGGGTGATGCATTATAGGGAACCCCATTAGACTACTGAGATGTACCCAGTGGGAGATGCATTATAAGGAACCCCTTTAGACTACTGAGATGCTTTATAGGGAACCCCTTTAGACTACTGAGATGTACCCAGTGGGAGGTGCATTATAGGGAACCCCTTTAGACTACTGAGATGCATTATAGGGAACCCCTTTAGACTACTGAGATGTACCCAGTTGGAGATGCATTATAGGGAACCCCTTTATACTACTGAGATGTACCCAGTGGGAGATGCATTATAAGGAACCCCTATAGGCTACTGAGATGTAGCCAGTGGGAGATGCATTAAAGGGAACCCCTTTAGACTACTGAGATGTACCCAGGGGGAGATGCATTATAGGGAACCCCTTTAGACTACTGAGATGCTTTATAGGGAACCCCTTTAGACTACTGAGATGTACCCAGTGTGAGATGCATTAAAGGGAACCCCTTTGGACTACTGAGATGCATTATAGGGAACCCCTTTAGACTACTGAGATGTATCCAGTGGGAGATGCATTAAAGGGAACCCCTTTAGACTACTGAGATGCTTTATAGGGAACCCCTTTAGACTACTGAGATGTACCCAGTGGGAGATGCTTTATAGGGAACCCCTTTAGACTACTGAGATGTACCCAGTGGGAGATGCATTAAAGGGAACCCCTTTGGACTACTGAGATGCATTATAGGGAACCCCTTCAGACTACTGAGATGTACCCAGTGGCCGATGCATTAAAGGGAACCCCTTTAGACTACTGAGATGTACCCAGTGGGAGATGCATTATAGTGAACCCCTTTGGACTACTGAGGTGCATTATAGGGAACCCCTAGAGGCTACTGAGATGTATCCAGTGGGAGGTGCATTATAGGGAACCCCTTTAGACTACTGAGATGTACCCAGTGGGAGATGCATTATAGGGAACCCTTTAGACTACTGAGATGTACCCAGTTGGAGATGCATTATAGGGAACCCCTTTAGACTACTGAGATGTACCCAGTGGGAGATGCATTATAAGGAACCCCTATAGGCTACTGAGATGTACCCAGTGGGAGATGCATTAAAGGGAACCCCTTTAGACTACTGAGATGTACCCAGTGGGAGATGCATTATAGGGAACCCCTTTAGACTACTGAGATGTACACAGCGGGAGATGCATTATAGGGAACCCCTTTAGACTACTGAGATGTATCCAGTGGGAGATGCATTAAAGGGAACCCCTTTAGACTACTGAGATGTACCCAGTGGGAGATGCTTTATAGGGAATCCCTTTAGACTACTGAGATGTACCCAGTGGGAGATGCATTATAGGGAACCCCTTTAGACTACTGAGATGCTTTATAGGGAACCCCTTCAGACTACTGAGATGTACCCAGTGGGAGATGCTTTATAGGGAATCCCTTTAGACTACTGAGATGTACCCAGTGGGAGATGCATTATAGGGAACCCCTTTAGACTACTGAGATGTACCCAGTGGGAGATGCATTATAGGGAACCCCTTTAGACTACTGAGATGTACACAGTGGGAGATGCATTATAGGGATGTCATGTCTTGTTATGTCTGTTCCTGTCCTTTCTCTTCACTCTGTCTCTCTCTGCTGGTCTTTTAGGTTACCTTCTCTGTCTCTCATTCTTCAGCTGTTATACATCTCCCCTAACTAGCTCATTCACTCTTTCACACCTGTTCTCTCTTCCCCTCTGATTAGGTCTCTATTTCTCTCTCTGTTCCTGCTACTTTCAGTGTCTGATTCTTGTTTGTGTTTTTGATGCCAGAAGCAAGCTGTCGTCGCGTTTGCTTCCACCTTGTCCTATCCTGTCGGAGTCTGCCTGGCAGGTGCATCCTGCATTATACTAACGTTCTTTTTGTTCCATTGACTACGTTGGAAGAGGATTTATGCCATTCCTGTTTTTTCATTAAAGAACTCTGTTTTCTGTTAAAACCGCTTTTGGGTCTTCACTCAAGTACATAACAAGGGAACCCATTTAGACTACTGAGATGTATCCAGTGGGAGATGCATTAAAGGGAAGCCCTTTAGACTACTGAGATGTACCCAGTGGGAGATGCATTATAGGGAACCCCTTTAGACTACTGAGATGCTTTATAGGGAACCCCTTTAGACTACTGAGATGTACCCAGTGGGAGATGCTTTATAGGGTACCCCTTTAGACTACTGAGATGTACCCAGTGGGAGATGCATTATAGGGAACCCCTTTAGACTACTGAGATGCTTTATAGGGAACCCCTTTAGACTACTGAGATGCTTTATAGTGAACCCCTTTAGACTACTGAGATGTACCCAGTGGGAGATGCATTATAGGGAACCCCTTTGGACTACTGAGATGCATTAAAGGGAACCCCTTTAGACTACTGAGATGCTTTATAGTGAACCCCTTTAGACTACTGAGATGTACCCAGTGGGAGATGCATTATAGGGAACCCCTTTAGACTACTGAGATGTACCCCGTGGGAGATGCATTATAGGGAACCCCTTTAGACTACTGAGATGTACCCCGTGGGAGATGCTTTATAGGGAACCCCTTTAGACTACTGAGATGTACCCAGTGGGAGATGCATTATAGGGAACCCCTTTAGACTACTGAGATGTACCCAGTGGGAGATGCATTAAAGGGAAGCCCTTTGGACTACTGAGATGCATTATAGGGAACCCTAATTAGACTACTGAGATGTACACAGTGGGAGATGCATTATAGGGAACCCCTTTAGACTACTGAGATGTATCCAGTGGGAGATGCTTTATAGGGAACCCCTTTAGACTACTGAGATGTACCCCGTGGGAGATGCTTTATAGGGAACCCCTTTAGACTACTGAGATGTACCCAGTGGGAGATGCATTATAGGGAACCCCTTTAGACTACTGAGATGCTTTATAGGGAACACCTTTAGACTACTGAGATGTATCCAGTGGGTGATGCATTATAGGGAACCCCATTAGACTACTGAGATGTACCCAGTGGGAGATGCATTATAAGGAACCCCTTTAGACTACTGAGATGCTTTATAGGGAACCCCTTTAGACTACTGAGATGTACCCAGTGGGAGGTGCATTATAGGGAACCCCTTTAGACTACTGAGATGCATTATAGGGAACCCTTTAGACTACTGAGATGTACCCAGTTGGAGATGCATTATAGGGAACCCCTTTATACTACTGAGATGTACCCAGTGGGAGATGCATTATAAGGAACCCCTATAGGCTACTGAGATGTAGCCAGTGGGAGATGCATTAAAGGGAACCCCTTTAGACTACTGAGATGTACCCAGTGGGAGATGCATTAAAGGGAACCCCTTTAGACTACTGAGATGCTTTATAGTGAACCCTTTAGACTACTGAGATGTACCCAGTGGGAGATGCTTTATAGGGAACCCCTTTAGACTACTGAGATGTACCCAGTGGGAGGTGCATTATAGGGAACCCCTTTAGACTACTGAGATGTACCCAGTGGGAGATGCATTATAGGGAACCCCTTTAGACTACTGAGATGTACCCAGTGGGAGGTGCATTATAGGGATCCCCTTTAGACTACCGAGATGCATTATAGGGAACCCCTTTAGACTACTGAGATGTACCCAGTGGGAGATGCATTATAGGGAACCCCTTTAGACTACTGAGGTGCATTATAGGGAACCCCTAGAGGCTACTGAGATGTATCCAGTGGGAGGTGCATTATAGGGAACCCCTTTAGACTACTGAGATGTACCCAGTGGGAGATGCATTATAGGGAACCCCTTTAGACTACTGAGATGTACCCAGTTGGAGATGCATTATAGGGAACCCCTTTAGACTACTGAGATGTACCCAGTGGGAGATGCATTATAAGGAACCCCTATAGGCTACTGAGATGTACCCAGTGGGAGATGCATTAAAGGGAACCCCTTTAGACTACTGAGATGTACCCAGTGGGAGATGCATTATAGGGAACCCTTTAGACTACTGAGATGTACACAGCGGGAGATGCATTATAGGGAACCCCTTTAGACTACTGAGATGTATCCAGTGGGAGATGCATTAAAGGGAACCCCTTTAGACTACTGAGATGTACCCAGTGGGAGATGCTTTATAGGGAATCCCTTTAGACTACTGAGATGTACCCAGTGGGAGATGCATTATAGGGAACCCCTTTAGACTACTGAGATGCTTTATAGGGAACCCCTTCAGACTACTGAGATGTACCCAGTGGGAGATGCTTTATAGGGAATCCCTTTAGACTACTGAGATGTACCCAGTGGGAGATGCATTATAGGGAACCCCTTTAGACTACTGAGATGTACCCAGTGGGAGATGCATTATAGGGAACCCCTTTAGACTACTGAGATGTACACAGTGGGAGATGCATTATAGGGATGTCATGTCTTGTTATGTCTGTTCCTGTCCTTTCTCTTCACTCTGTCTCTCTCTGCTGGTCTTTTTAGGTTACCTTCTCTGTCTCTCATTCTTCAGCTGTTATACATCTCCCCTAACTAGCTCATTCACTCTTTCACACCTGTTCTCTCTTCCCCCTCTGATTAGGTCTCTATTTCTCTCTCTGTTCCTGCTACTTTCAGTGTCTGATTCTTGTTTGTGTTTTTGATGCCAGAAGCAAGCTGTCGTCGCGTTTGCTTCCACCTTGTCCTATCCTGTCGGAGTCTGCCTGGCAGGTGCATCCTGCATTATACTAACGTTCTTTTGTTCCATTGACTACGTTGGAAGAGGATTTATGCCATTCCTGTTTTTTCATTAAAGAACTCTGTTTTCTGTTAAAACCGCTTTTGGGTCTTCACTCAAGTACATAACAAGGGAACCCATTTAGACTACTGAGATGTATCCAGTGGGAGATGCATTAAAGGGAAGCCCTTTAGACTACTGAGATGTACCCAGTGGGAGATGCATTATAGGGAACCCCTTTAGACTACTGAGATGCTTTATAGGGAACCCCTTTAGACTACTGAGATGTACCCAGTGGGAGATGCTTTATAGGGTACCCCTTTAGACTACTGAGATGTACCCAGTGGGAGATGCATTATAGGGAACCCCTTTAGACTACTGAGATGCTTTATAGGGAACCCCTTTAGACTACTGAGATGCTTTATAGTGAACCCCTTTAGACTACTGAGATGTACCCAGTGGGAGATGCATTATAGGGAACCCCTTTGGACTACTGAGATGCATTAAAGGGAACCCTTTAGACTACTGAGATGCTTTATAGTGAACCCCTTTAGACTACTGAGATGTACCCAGTGGGAGATGCATTATAGGGAACCCCTTTAGACTACTGAGATGTACCCCGTGGGAGATGCATTATAGGGAACCCCTTTAGACTACTGAGATGTACCCCGTGGGAGATGCTTTATAGGGAACCCCTTTAGACTACTGAGATGTACCCAGTGGGAGATGCATTATAGGGAACCCCTTTAGACTACTGAGATGCTTTATAGGGAACCCCTTTAGACTACTGAGATGTATCCAGTGGGTGATGCATTATAGGGAACCCCATTAGACTACTGAGATGTACCCAGTGGGAGATGCATTATAAGGAACCCCTTTAGACTACTGAGATGCTTTATAGGGAACCCCTTTAGACTACTGAGATGTACCCAGTGGGAGGTGCATTATAGGGAACCCCTTTAGACTACTGAGATGCATTATAGGGAACCCCTTTAGACTACTGAGATGTACCCAGTTGGAGATGCATTATAGGGAACCCCTTTATACTACTGAGATGTACCCAGTGGGAGATGCATTATAAGGAACCCCTATAGGCTACTGAGATGTAGCCAGTGGGAGATGCATTAAAGGGAACCCCTTTAGACTACTGAGATGTACCCAGTGGGAGATGCATTATAGGGAACCCCTTTAGACTACTGAGATGCTTTATAGGGAACCCCTTTAGACTACTGAGATGTACCCAGTGTGAGATGCATTAAAGGGAACCCCTTTGGACTACTGAGATGCATTATAGGGAACCCCTTTAGACTACTGAGATGTATCCAGTGGGAGATGCATTAAAGGGAACCCCTTTAGACTACTGAGATGCTTTATAGGGAACCCCTTTAGACTACTGAGATGTACCCAGTGGGAGATGCTTTATAGGGAACCCCTTTAGACTACTGAGATGTACCCAGTGGGAGATGCATTAAAGGGAACCCCTTTGGACTACTGAGATGCATTATAGGGAACCCCTTCAGACTACTGAGATGTACCCAGTGGCCGATGCATTAAAGGGAACCCCTTTAGACTACTGAGATGTACCCAGTGGGAGATGCATTATAGTGAACCCCTTTGGACTACTGAGATGTACCCAGTGGGAGATGCATTATAGGGAACCTCTTTAGACTACTGATGTGCATTATAGGGAACCCCTTTAGACTACTGAGATGTACCCAGTGGGAGATGCATTAAAGGGAACCCCTTTAGACTACTGAGATGCATTATAGGGAACCCCTTTAGACTACTGAGATGTACCCGGTGGGAGATGCATTAAAGGGAACCCCTTTAGACTACTGAGATGTACCCAGTGGGAGATGCATTATAAGGAACCCCTTTAGACTACTGAGGTGCATTATAGGGAACCCCTTTAGACTACTGAGATGTACCCAGTGGGAGATGCATTATAGGGAACCCCTTTAGACTACTGAGATGTACCCAGTGGGAGATGCATTATAGGGAACCCCTTTAGACTACTGAGATGTACCCAGTGGGAGATGCATTATTGGGAACCCCTTTAGACTACTGAGCTGTACCCAATGGGAGATGCATTATAGGGAACCCCTTTAGACTACTGCGATGTACCCAGTGGGAGATGCATTATAGGGAACCCCTTTAGACTACTGAGATGTACCCAGTGGGAGATGCATTATTGGGAACCCCTTTAGACTACTGAGATGTACCCAGTGGGAGATGCATTATAGGGAACCCCTTTTGACTACTGAGATGCATTATAGGGAACCCCTTTAGACTACTGCGATGTACCCAGTGGGAGATGCATTACAGGGAACCCCTTTAGACTACTGAGGTGCATTATAGGGAACCCCTTTAGACTACTGAGATGTACTCAGTGGGAGATGCATTATAGGGAACCCCTTTAGACTACTGAGATGCATTATAGGGAACCCCTTTAGACTACTGAGGTGCATTATAGGGAACCCCTTTAGACTACTGAGGTGCTTTATAGGGAACCCCTTTAGACTACTGAGATGTACCCAGTGGGAGATGCATTAAAGGGAACCCCTTTGGACTACTGAGATGCATTATATGGAACCCCTTTAGACTACTGAGATGTACACAGTGGGAGATGCATTATAGGGAACCCCTTTAGACTACTGAGATGTATCCAGTGGGAGATGCATTAAAGGGAACCCCTTTAGACTACTGAGATGCTTTATAGTGAACCCCTTTAGACTACTGAGATGTACCCAGTGGGAGATGCTTTATAGGGAACCCCTTTAGACTACTGAGATGTACCCAGTGGGAGATGCATTATAGGGAACCCCTTTAGACTACTGAGATGTACCCAGTGGGAGGTGCATTATAGGGAACCCCTTTAGACTACTGAGATGTACCCAGTGGGAGATGCATTATAGGGAACCCCTTTAGACTACTGAGATGTACCCAGTGGGAGGTGCATTATAGGGAACCCCTTTAGACTACCGAGATGCATTATAGGGAACCCCTTTAGACTCTGAGATGTACCCAGTGGGAGATGCATTTTAGGGAACCCCTTTAGACTACTGAGGTGCATTATAGGGAACCCCTAGAGGCTACTGAGATGTATCCAGTGGGAGGTGCATTATAGGGAACCCCTTTAGACTACTGAGATGTACCCAGTGGGAGATGCATTATAGGGAACCCCTTTAGACTACTGAGATGTACCCAGTTGGAGATGCATTATAGGGAACCCCTTTAGACTACTGAGATGTACCCAGTGGGAGATGCATTATAAGGAACCCCTATAGGCTACTGAGATGTACCCAGTGGGAGATGCATTAAAGGGAACCCCTTTAGACTACTGAGATGTACCCAGTGGGAGATGCATTATAGGGAACCCCTTTAGACTACTGAGATGTACACAGTGGGAGATGCATTATAGGGAACCCCTTTAGACTACTGAGATGTATCCAGTGGGAGATGCATTAAAGGGAACCCCTTTAGACTACTGAGATGTACCCAGTGGGAGATGCATTATAGGGAACCCCTTTAGACTACTGAGATGCTTTATAGGGAACCCCTTCAGACTACTGAGATGTACCCAGTGGGAGATGCTTTATAGGGAACCCATTTAGACTACTGAGATGTACCCAGTGGGAGATGCATTATAGGGAACCCCTTTAGACTACTGAGATGTACCCAGTGGGAGATGCATTATAGGGAACCCCTTTAGACTACTGAGATGTACACAGTGGGAGATGCATTATAGGGAACCCCTTTAGACTACTGAGATGTATCCAGTGGGAGATGCATTAAAGGGAAGCCCTTTAGACTACTGAGATGTACCCAGTGGGAGATGCATTATAGGGAACCCCTTTAGACTACTGAGATGCTTTATAGGGAACCCCTTTAGACTACTGAGATGTACCCAGTGGGAGATGCTTTATAGGGAACCCCTTTAGACTACTGAGATGTACCCAGTGGGAGATGCATTATAGGGAACCCCTTTAGACTACTGAGATGCTTTATAGGGAACCCCTTTAGACTACTGAGATGTACCCAGTGGGAGATGCATTAAAGGGAACCCCTTTGGACTACTGAGATGCATTATAGGGAACCCTAATTAGACTACTGAGATGTACACAGTGGGAGATGCATTATAGGGAACCCCTTTAGACTACTGAGATGTATCCAGTGGGAGATGCTTTATAGGGAACCCCTTTAGACTACTGAGATGTACCCCGTGGGAGATGCTTTATAGGGAACCCCTTTAGACTACTGAGATGTACCCAGTGGGAGATGCATTATAAGGAACCCCTTTAGACTACTGAGATGCTTTATAGGGAACACCTTTAGACTACTGAGATGTATCCAGTGGGTGATGCATTATAGGGAACCCCATTAGACTACTGAGATGTACCCAGTGGGAGATGCATTATAAGGAACCCCTTTAGACTACTGAGATGCTTTATAGGGAACCCCTTTAGACTACTGAGATGTACCCAGTGGGAGGTGCATTATAGGGAACCCCTTTAGACTACTGAGATGCATTATAGGGAACCCCTTTAGACTACTGAGATGTACCCAGTTGGAGATGCATTATAGGGAACCCCTTTATACTACTGAGATGTACCCAGTGGGAGATGCATTATAAGGAACCCCTATAGGCTACTGAGATGTAGCCAGTGGGAGATGCATTAAAGGGAACCCCTTTAGACTACTGAGATGTACCCAGTGGGAGATGCATTAAAGGGAACCCCTTTAGACTACTGAGATGCTTTATAGTGAACCCCTTTAGACTACTGAGATGTACCCAGTGGGAGATGCTTTATAGGGAACCCCTTTAGACTACTGAGATGTACCCAGTGGGAGGTGCATTATAGGGAACCCCTTTAGACTACTGAGATGTACCCAGTGGGAGATGCATTATAGGGAACCCCTTTAGACTACTGAGATGTACCCAGTGGGAGGTGCATTATAGGGATCCCCTTTAGACTACCGAGATGCATTATAGGGAACCCCTTTAGACTACTGAGATGTACCCAGTGGGAGATGCATTATAGGGAACCCCTTTAGACTACTGAGGTGCATTATAGGGAACCCCTAGAGGCTACTGAGATGTATCCAGTGGGAGGTGCATTATAGGGAACCCCTTTAGACTACTGAGATGTACCCAGTGGGAGATGCATTATAGGGAACCCCTTTAGACTACTGAGATGTACCCAGTTGGAGATGCATTATAGGGAACCCCTTTAGACTACTGAGATGTACCCAGTGGGAGATGCATTATAAGGAACCCCTATAGGCTACTGAGATGTACCCAGTGGGAGATGCATTAAAGGGAACCCCTTTAGACTACTGAGATGTACCCAGTGGGAGATGCATTATAGGGAACCCCTTTAGACTACTGAGATGTACACAGCGGGAGATGCATTATAGGGAACCCCTTTAGACTACTGAGATGTATCCAGTGGGAGATGCATTAAAGGGAACCCCTTTAGACTACTGAGATGTACCCAGTGGGAGATGCATTATAGGGAACCCCTTTAGACTACTGAGATGCTTTATAGGGAACCCCTTCAGACTACTGAGATGTACCCAGTGGGAGATGCTTTATAGGGAATCCCTTTAGACTACTGAGATGTACCCAGTGGGAGATGCATTATAGGGAACCCCTTTAGACTACTGAGATGTACACAGCGGGAGATGCATTATAGGGAACCCCTTTAGACTACTGAGATGTATCCAGTGGGAGATGCATTAAAGGGAACCCCTTTAGACTACTGAGATGTACCCAGTGGGAGATGCATTATAGGGAACCCCTTTAGACTACTGAGATGCTTTATAGGGAACCCCTTCAGACTACTGAGATGTACCCAGTGGGAGATGCTTTATAGGGAATCCCTTTAGACTACTGAGATGTACCCAGTGGGAGATGCATTATAGGGAACCCCTTTAGACTACTGAGATGTACCCAGTGGGAGATGCATTATAGGGAACCCCTTTAGACTACTGAGATGTACACAGTGGGAGATGCATTATAGGGATGTCATGTCTTGTTATGTCTGTTCCTGTCCTTTCTCTTCACTCTGTCTCTCTCTGCTGGTCTTTTTAGGTTACCTTCTCTGTCTCTCATTCTTCAGCTGTTATACATCTCCCCTAACTAGCTCATTCACTCTTTCACACCTGTTCTCTCTTCCCCCTCTGATTAGGTCTCTATTTCTCTCTCTGTTCCTGCTACTTTCAGTGTCTGATTCTTGTTTGTGTTTTTGATGCCAGAAGCAAGCTGTCGTCGCGTTTGCTTCCACCTTGTCCTATCCTGTCGGAGTCTGCCTGGCAGGTGCATCCTGCATTATACTAACGTTCTTTTTGTTCCATTGACTACGTTGGAAGAGGATTTATGCCATTCCTGTTTTTTCATTAAAGAACTCTGTTTTCTGTTAAAACCGCTTTTGGGTCTTCACTCAAGTACATAACAGAAGAATCAGACCAAGAATGGACCCAGCGGCTCCGGACCCTTTTCACTCCGCCGTCGAGATCCAGGGAGCGATGCTAGGCAGACACGAGGAGGAATTGTCTGCTGCTCGACATGCCGTTGAGACCCTGGCCGTCCAAGTCTCCGACCTCACAAGACAGGTTCACCAACTCCACCTCGATCCACCGCCCACTTCCAGGGTTTCCGAGTCTCCGGAGCCCAGGATCAACAACCCGCCGTGTTACTCTGGGGAGCCCACTGAGTGCCGCTCATTCCTCACTCAGTGTGATGTGGTGTTCTCTCTCCAGCCCAACACTTACTCCAGGAGCGCAGCCCGCATCGCCTACGTCATTTCTCTCCTTACCGGACGGGCGCGTGAGTGGGGCACGGCAGTCTGGGAGGCGAGGGCTGAGTGTATTAACCAGTATCAAGACTTTAAGGAGGAGATGATACGGGTTTTTGACCGTTCTGTTTTTGGGGAGGAGGCTTCCAGGGCCCTGTCTTCCCTATGTCAGGGGAATCGATCCATAACGGATTATTCTATTGAGTTTCGCACTCTCGCTGCCTCAAGTGACTGGAACGAGCCGGCTTTGCTCGCTCGTTTTCTGGAGGGTCTCCTCGTCGAGGTTAAGGACGAGATCCTCTCCCGGGAGGTTCCTTCCAGTCTGGACTCCTTAATAGCTCTCGCTATTCGCATAGAGCGACGGTTTGATCTTCGTCGCCGAGCTCGTGGAAAGGAGCTCGCGTTCTCCGTTGCTCCCCTCTCCACATCACTGCCACCTGCCGCATCACTGCCACCCTCCTCCGCCGGCTCGGATGCTGAGCCTATGCAGCTGGGGGTATCCGCATCTCGGCCAAGGAGAAGGAACGGAGAATCACCAATCGCCTCTGTCTCTACTGCGGCTCCGCTGGTCATTTTGTCACCTCATGTCCAGTAAAAGCCAGAGCTCATCAGTAAGAGGAGGGCTACTGGTGAGCGCAACTACTCAGGCCTCTCCTTCTGGATCACGCACTACTTTTCCGGTCCATCTCCGCTGGCCCGGTTCATCTGCTTCCTGCAGTGCCTTGATAGACTCTGGGGCGGAGGGCTGTTTTATGGACGAGACCTGGGCTCGGGAACATGACATTCCTCTCAGACAGTTAGGGAGCCCACGGCCTTGTTCGCTTTAGATGGTAGTTCTCTCCCCAAGATTCAGCGTGAGACGCTGCCTTTAACCCTCACTGTCTCTGGTAATCATAGCGAAACCATTTCTTTTTTAATTTTTCGTTCACCTTTTACACCTGTTGTTTTGGGTCATCCCTGGCTAGTGCGCCATAACCCTTCTATTAATTGGTCTAGTAATACTATCCTATCCTGGAATGTTTCTTGTCATGTGACCTGTTTAATGTCTGCTATCCCTCCTGTTTCCTCTGTCTCTTCTTCACAGGAGGAGCCTGGCGATTTGACAGGGGTGCCGGAGGAGTATCACGATCTGCGCACGGTGTTCAGTCGTTCCAAGGCCACTTCTCTCCCTCCACACCGGTCGTATGACTGTAGTATTGATCTCCTTCCGGGAACTACTCCCCCGGGGTAGATTATACTCTCTGTCGGCTCCCGAACGTAAGGCTCTCGAGGATTATTTGTCGGTTTCGCTCGACGCCGGTACCATAGTCTCCTCCTCCTCTCCCGCCGGAGCGGAGTTTTTTTTTGTTCAGAAGAAGGACGGGTCCCTGCGCCCATGCGTGGATTATCGAGGGCTGAATGACATAACAGTTAAGAATCGTTATCCGCTTCCTCTTATGTCTTCAGCCTTCGAGATCCTGCAGGGAGCCAGGTTTTTCACCAAATTGGACCTTCGTAACGCCTACCATCTCGTGCGCATCAGGGAGGGGGACGAGTGGAAGACGGCGTTTAACACTCCGTTAGGGCACTTTGAATACCGGGTTCTTCCTTTCGGCCTCGTTAACGCTCCAGCTGTCTTTCAGGCACTAGTTAACGACGTCCTGAGAGACATGCTGAACATTTTTGTTTTCGTTTACATGGACGATATCCTGATTTTTTCACCGTCTCTCTCGATTCATGTTCAGCACGTGCGACGCGTCCTCCAGCGCCTTTTGGAGAACTGTCTTTATGTGAAGGCTGAGAAGTGCATTTTTCATGCCGCCTCTGTCCCTTTCTCTCGGTTCCGTTATTTCCGCTGAGGGCATTAAGATGGATCCCGCTAAGGTCCAGGCTGTCATTGATTGGCCCGTTCCTAAGTCACGCGTCGAGCTGCAGCGCTTTCTGGGCTTCGCTAATTTCTATCGTCGTTTCATCCGTAATTTCGGTCAGGTGGCAGCTCCCCTCACAGCCCTTACTTCTGTTAAGACGTGCTTTAAGTGGTCCGTTTCCGCCCAGGGAGCTTTTGATCTTCTTAAGAATCGTTTTACATCCGCTCCTATTCTTGTTACACCTGACATCTCTAGACAGTTTGTTGTTGAGGTTGACGCGTCAGAGGTGGGCGTGGGAGCCATTCTTTCTCAGCGCTCTCTCTGACGGCAAGGTCCATCCTTGCGCGTTTTTCTCTCATCGCTTATCGCCGTCAGAACGTAACTATGATGTTGGTAATCGCGAACTGCTCGCCATCCGCTTAGCCCTAGGCGAATGGCGACAGTGGTTGGAGGGGGCGACCGTTCCTTTGTCGTTTGGACTGACCATAGGAACCTTGAGTACATCCGTTCAGCCAAACGACTTAATGCGCGTCAGGCTCGTTGGGCTCTGTTTTTCGCTCGTTTCGAGTTTGTTATTTCTTATCGTCCGGGCTCAAAGAACACCAAGCCTGATGCTTTATCTCGTCTCTTCAGTTCTTCTGAGGTCTCCACCGACCCCGAGGGGATTCTCCCTGACGGGCGTGTTGTCGGGTTGACTGTCTGGGGAATTGAGAGGCAGGTAAAGCAAGCACTCGCTCACACTCCGTCGCCGCGAGCTTGTCCTAGGAACCTTCTGTTCGTTCCCGTTCCTACTCGTCCGGCCGTTCTTCAGTGGGCCCACTCTGCCAAGTTAGCCGGCCACCCCGGCGTTCGGGGGTACGCTCGCTTCCATTCGCCAGCGTTTCTGGTGGCCCACTCGGGAACGTGACGCGCGTCGATTTGTCGCCGCTTGTTCGGTCTGCGCGCAGACTAAATCTGGGAACTCTCCTCCTGCCGGCCGTCTCAGACCGCTTCCCATTCCCTCTCGACCGTGGTCTCACATCGCTTTAGATTTTATCACCGGACTGCCTTCATCAGCGGGGAAGACAGTTATTCTTACGGTTGTCGATAGATTCTCTAAGGCGGCTCATTTCATTCCTCTCGATAAGCTCCCTTCTGCTAAGGAGACGGCTCAGATCATTATCGAGAATGTTTTCCGAATTCATGGCCTTCCGTCTGACGTCGTTTCCGACAGAGGCCCGCAGTTCACGTCTCAATTTTGGAGGGAGTTTTGCCGTTTGATTGGGGCTTCCGTCAGTCTCGTCCGGCTTTCATCCCCAGTCTAACGGTCAAGCCGAACGGGCCAATCAGACTGTTGGTCGCATTTACGCAGTCTTTCTTTTCGTAACCCTGCGTCTTGGTCAGAACAGCTCCCCTGGGCAGAGTACGCCCACAACTCGCTTCCCTCGTCTGCTACCGGTCTATCCCCTTTTCAGTGTAGCCTCGGGTACCAGCCTCCGCTGTTCTCATCTCAGCTCGCCGAGTCCTGCGTCCCCTCCGCTCAGGCTTTTGTCCAGCGTTGCGAGCGCACCTGGAAGGGGGTCAGGTCGGCACTTTGCCGTAATAGGGCGCAGACTGTGAGGGCCGCTAATAAGCATAGGACCAAGAGTCCTAGATATTGTTGCGGTCAGAGAGTATGGCTCTCCACTCAGAACCTTCCCCTCAAGACAGCTTCTCGCAAGTTGGCCCCGCGGTTCATTGGTCCGTTCCGTATTTCTCAGGTCATTAATCCTGTCGCAGTGCGACTTCTTCTCCCGCTATCTTCGTCGCGTTCACCCGGTCTTCCATGTCTCCTGTGTTAAGCCCGTTCTTCGCGCCCCCGCTCGTCCCTCCCCCCCCCCATCCTTGTCGAGGGCGCACCCATCTACAGGGTTCGTAAGATTTTGGACATGCGCCCTCGGGGCCGTGGTCATCAGTACCTAGTGGATTGGGAGGGGTACGGTCCTGAGGAGAGGAGTTGGGTTCCCTCTCGGGACGTGCTGGACCGTTCGCTGATCGATGATTTCCTCCGTTGCCGCCAGGTTTCCTCCTCGAGTGCGCCAGGAGGCGCTCGGTGAGTGGGGGGGGGACTGTCATGTCTTGTTATGTCTGTTCCTGTCCTTTCTCTTCACTCTGTCTCTCTCTGCTGGTCTTTTTAGGTTACCTTCTCTGTCTCTCATTCTTCAGCTGTTATACATCTCCCCTAACTAGCTCATTCACTCTTTCACACCTGTTCTCTCTTCCCCCTCTGATTAGGTCTCTATTTCTCTCTCTGTTCCTGCTACTTTCAGTGTCTGATTCTTGTTTGTGTTTTTGATGCCAGAAGCAAGCTGTCGTCGCGTTTGCTTCCACCTTGTCCTATCCTGTCGGAGTCTGCCTGGCAGGTGCATCCTGCATTATACTAACGTTCTTTTGTTCCATTGACTACGTTGGAAGAGGATTTATGCCATTCCTGTTTTTTCATTAAAGAACTCTGTTTTCTGTTAAAACCGCTTTTGGGTCTTCACTCAAGTACATAACAAGGGAACCCATTTAGACTACTGAGATGTATCCAGTGGGAGATGCATTAAAGGGAAGCCCTTTAGACTACTGAGATGTACCCAGTGGGAGATGCATTATAGGGAACCCCTTTAGACTACTGAGATGCTTTATAGGGAACCCCTTTAGACTACTGAGATGTACCCAGTGGGAGATGCTTTATAGGGTACCCCTTTAGACTACTGAGATGTACCCAGTGGGAGATGCATTATAGGGAACCCCTTTAGACTACTGAGATGCTTTATAGGGAACCCCTTTAGACTACTGAGATGCTTTATAGTGAACCCCTTTAGACTACTGAGATGTACCCAGTGGGAGATGCATTATAGGGAACCCCTTTGGACTACTGAGATGCATTAAAGGGAACCCCTTTAGACTACTGAGATGCTTTATAGTGAACCCCTTTAGACTACTGAGATGTACCCAGTGGGAGATGCATTATAGGGAACCCCTTTAGACTACTGAGATGTACCCCGTGGGAGATGCATTATAGGGAACCCCTTTAGACTACTGAGATGTACCCCGTGGGAGATGCTTTATAGGGAACCCCTTTAGACTACTGAGATGTACCCAGTGGGAGATGCATTATAGGGAACCCCTTTAGACTACTGAGATGTATCCAGTGGGTGATGCATTATAGGGAACCCCATTAGACTACTGAGATGTACCCAGTGGGAGATGCATTATAAGGAACCCCTTTAGACTACTGAGATGCTTTATAGGGAACCCCTTTAGACTACTGAGATGTACCCAGTGGGAGGTGCATTATAGGGAACCCCTTTAGACTACTGAGATGCATTATAGGGAACCCCTTTAGACTACTGAGATGTACCCAGTTGGAGATGCATTATAGGGAACCCCTTTATACTACTGAGATGTACCCAGTGGGAGATGCATTATAAGGAACCCCTATAGGCTACTGAGATGTAGCCAGTGGGAGATGCATTAAAGGGAACCCCTTTAGACTACTGAGATGTACCCAGTGGGAGATGCATTATAGGGAACCCCTTTAGACTACTGAGATGCTTTATAGGGAACCCCTTTAGACTACTGAGATGTACCCAGTGTGAGATGCATTAAAGGGAACCCCTTTGGACTACTGAGATGCATTATAGGGAACCCCTTTAGACAACTGAGATGTATCCAGTGGGAGATGCATTAAAGGGAACCCCTTTAGACTACTGAGATGCTTTATAGGGAACCCCTTTAGACTACTGAGATGTACCCAGTGGGAGATGCTTTATAGGGAACCCCTTTAGACTACTGAGATGTACCCAGTGGGAGATGCATTAAAGGGAACCCCTTTGGAATACTGAGATGCATTATAGGGAACCCCTTCAGACTACTGAGATGTACCCAGTGGGAGATGCATTATAGTGAACCCCTTTACTGACTACTGAGATGTACCCAGTGGGAGATGCATTGGGAGATGCATTATAGGGAACCTCTTTAGACTACTGATGTGCATTATAGGGAACCTCTTTAGACTACTGAGATGTACCCAGTGGGAGATGCATTAAAGGGAACCCCTTTAGACTACTGAGATGCATTATAGGGAACCCCTTTAGACTACTGAGATGTACCCGTGGGAGATGCATTAAAGGGAACCCCTTTAGACTACTGAGATGTACCCAGTGGGAGATGCATTATAAGGAACCCCTTTAGACTACTGAGGTGCATTATAGGGAACCCCTTTAGACTACTGAGATGTACCCAGTGGGAGATGCATTATAGGGAACCCCTTTAGACTACTGAGATGTACCCAGTGGGAGATGCATTATAGGGAACCCCTTTAGACTACTGAGATGTACCCAGTGGGAGATGCATTATTGGGAACCCCTTTAGACTACTGAGCTGTACCCAATGGGAGATGCATTATAGGGAACCCCTTTAGACTACTGCGATGTACCCAGTGGGAGATGCATTATAGGGAACCCCTTTAGACTACTGAGATGTACCCAGTGGGAGATGCATTATTGGGAACCCCTTTAGACTACTGAGATGTACCCAGTGGGAGATGCATTATAGGGAACCCTTTTGACTACTGAGATGCATTATAGGGAACCCCTTTAGACTACTGCGATGTACCCAGTGGGAGATGCATTACAGGGAACCCCTTTAGACTACTGAGGTGCATTATAGGGAACCCCTTTAGACTACTGAGATGTACTCAGTGGGAGATGCATTATAGGGAACCCCTTTAGACTACTGAGATGCATTATAGGGAACCCCTTTAGACTACTGAGGTGCATTATAGGGAACCCCTTTAGACTACTGAGGTGCATTATAGGGAACCCCTTTAGACTACTGAGATGTACCCAGTGGGAGATGCATTATAGGGAACCCCTTTAGACTACTGAGATGCATTATAGGAACCCCTTTAGACTACTGAGATGCATTATAGGGAACCCCTTTAGACTACTGAGATGTACTCAGTGGGAGATGCATTATAGGGAACCCCTTTAGACTACTGAGATGCATTATAGGGAACCCCTTTAGACTACTGAGGTGCATTATAGGGAACCCCTTTAGACTACTGAGGTGCATTATAGGGAACCCCTTTAGACTACTGAGATGTATCCAGTGGGAGATGCATTATAGGGAACCCCTTTAGACTACTGAGATGTACTTAGTGGGAGATGCATTATAGGGAACCCTTTAGACTACTGAGATGTACCCAGTGGGAGGTGCATTAAAGGGAACCCCTTTAGACTACTGAGATGTACTTAGTGGGAGATGCATTATAGGGAACCCTTTAGACTACTGAGATGTACCCAGTGGGCGATGCATTATAGGGAACCCCTTTAGACTACTGAGATGTACCCAGTGGGAGATGCATTATAGGGAACCCCTTTAGACTACTGAGGTGCATTACAGGGAACCCCTTTAGGCTACTGAGATGCACCCAGGAGGAGCTACATTATAGAAGCTCGGCTATAATGGAATCCAGGGATAAGGGAGATGGATAGAGAGAGGAGGCAGCGGTTCCCTGATTCCTCATTACTCTTCACTAACGCCGTTCACACTGATAAACACACTGCAATGAGAACAATGTAATTAGTGAGGGGCTGGGAAGAGTAAGGCAGCAGAGCACATTGGTTTTGTTCAAGTTATGTATTACTTCACATTGTTATTATATTATTCACATAATAATACAGGCTGTTGATATATTGCAGCTCGGACCTACACCCTGACAGTCTGTTCTCAAACACCAACTCTAACAGTGGCTACAAGCCAGTGAGAAGTGACCACCTGCTACTTTCCATGGAAAAAGCAGCTCTGTCATCAGCCATTGTATACCAGGCAAACACTGTTGGATATTTATAACCCAGAGATACTGGCTGTGGCACCCTGTTTTCCACAGATGCAGCAGTGTTACTGGGAACTGGCCCTACCTATTATACGTGAACAGGCTAGGGTAGGAAGTCCTACTCAGGGACATGACAGTTGATGAGCTTGTTGTAGAGTTAAGCAAATATTCCTCATGTAAGGTCATGCCTAAAACAACAGGGCCTAATCGATGGCCTGAAAACGGATCTGGGTGAAGTTTTACCATTAGTGGGTTTAGGAATAAACTGCTTCAAGGTTATCAGCATTCTTAGTCACATGAGGGGATGATCATAGCACCCCAGTGTGTGTGCCTGGTGAGTCCAGGGAATGGAGATGAGTGTTGTTTTGGATAGGGATCTAGAGAGAGAGAGAGGCAGGGTGACAATCAGTTTGAGTGGATTAGCAGGAGGCCTGGTAGGGGTGCTGGGGCTCCTGACGTTGCCAACCAAGTCACAGATGCGATAACAGCATGTGTGTATGTGTGTGTGTGTGTGTGTGTGTGTGTGTGTGTGTGTGTGTGTGTGTGTGTGTGTGTGTGTGTGTGTGTGTGTGTGTGTGCGTGCGTGCGTGCGTGTGTGTGTGCGTGTGTGTGTGTGTATGTGAGAGACACACAGGGGATCGGCAGAAATAGAAGGACTCAGGTCTCTGATACACAGAGTGCCTCCTCAAAGCAGGGAGCACAAAACACAGCTTGTTGGTAACAACCCTGGCCTTTTGTGGACATCTCCATCAATAGAGGTCTGAAACAACCACCGGACACGAGGCCAAAGACAAAGCATCACTGCAGAGGACGTGCAGAGTGCTCATTGGTCATCCTCTCCGCTACAGTCAACCAGGTGATGTTCCTTGAAGAAATGAATCACTTTGATGATCAAGAGTTTGATGATGTAATGGAAGCAGCAGGTGCCGGGCTGAAAGGTGAAACCAGACACGACACTGTTGATGCTGACAGAGAGGGCAGACGGCATCGTATCAGTCTGGAGTCCTTTCCCTTCATCTGTAACTGGTATGAAAGCACGTAAACAGGGGAAAGCAAACGCTCTTTAGATATCCATCACATACAGTCCCAGTCAGAAGTTTGGACATGCCTACTCACTCAAGGGTTTTTCTTTATTTTCACTATGTTCTACATTATATAATAATAGCGAAGACATTAAAACTATGAAATAACCAAAAGTAACCAAAAAAGTGTTTTAAACAAATCAAAATATATTTTATATCTGAGATTCTTCAACGTAGCCACCCTTTCCCTTGATGAAAGCTTTGCACACTCTTTGCATTCTCTCAACCAGCTTCATGAGGAATGCTTTTCCAACCGTCTTAAAGGAGTTCCCAAATATCCTAAGCACTTGTTGGTTGCTTTTCCTTCACTCTGCGGTCCAACTCATCACAAACCATCTCAATTGGGTTGCGGTCGGGTGATTATCGAGGCCAGGTCATATGAATTCTAAATAAATAAAACAGTGTCACCAGCAAAGCAGCCCCACACCAACACACCTCCTCCTCCATGCTTTACGGTGGGAACCACCCTTGCAGAGATCACCCGTTCACCTACTGTGAGTCTCACAAAGACACGGCGGTTGGAACCAAAAATCTCAGATTTGGACTCATCAGACCAAAGGATAGATTTCCACAGGTCTAATGTCCATTGCTTATGTTTATTGGGCCAAGCAAGTCTCTTATTATTATTGGTGTCCTTTAGTAGCAGTTTCTTTGCAGCAATTCAACCCTCAAGGCCTGTTTCACACAGGCTCCTCTGAACAGTTGATGTTGAGATGTGTCTGTTACTTTAACTCTGTGAAGCATTTATTTGGGCTGCAGTCTGAGGTGCAGTTAACTCTAATGAACTTATCCTCTGCAGCAGAGGGAACTCTGGGTCTTCCTTTCCTGTGGTGGTCCTCATGAGAGCCCGTTTCATCATAGCGCTTGATGGTTTTGGCGACTGCACTTGAAGAAACTTTCAAAGTTCTTGACATTTTCCAGATTATCTGACCTTCATGTCTTAAAGTAATGATGGACTGTCATTTCTCTTTGCTTATTTGAGCTGTTCTTGCCATAATATGGACTTGGTTGTTTATCAAATAGGGCTATCTGTATGCCACCCCTACCTTGTCACAACTCAACTGATTGGCTCAAACGCATTAAGAAGGAAAAAAATCTACAAATGAATGTTTAACATGGCACACCTGTTACAGTGCCTTGCGAAAGTATTCGGCCCCCTTGAACTTTGCGACCTTTTGCCACATTTCAGGCTTCAAACATAAAGATATAAAACTGTATTTTTTTGTGAAGAATCAACAACAAGTGGGACACAATCATGAAGTGGAACGACATTTATTGGATATTTCAAACTTTTTTAACAAATCAAAAGCTGAAAAATTTGCCGTGCAAAATTATTCAGCCCCCTTAAGTTAATACTTTGTAGCGCCACCTTTTGCTGCGATTACAGCTTTAAGTCGCTTGGGGTATGTCTCTATCAGTTTTGCACATCGAGAGACTGAAATTTTTTCCCATTCCTCCTTGCAAAACAGCTCGAGCTCAGTGAGGTTGGATGGAGAGCATTTGTGAACAGCAGTTTTCAGTTCTTTCCACAGATTCTCAATTGGATTCAGGTCTGGACTTTGACTTGGCCCTTCTAACACCTGGATATGTTTATTTTTGAACCATTCCATTGTAGATTTTGCTTTATGTTTTGGATCATTGTCTTGTTGGAAGACAAATCTCCGTCCCAGTCTCAGGTCTTTTGCAGACTCCATCAGGTTTTCTTCCAGAATGGTCCTGTATATGGCTCCATCCATCTTCCCATCAATTTTAACCATCTTCCCTGTCCCTGCTGAAGAAAAGCAGGCCCAAACCATGATGCTGCCACCACCATGTTTGACAGTGGGTATGGTGTGTTCAGGGTGATCAGCTGTGTTGCTTTTACACCAAACATAACGTTTTGCATTGTTGCCAAAAAGTTCAATTTTGGTTTCATCTGACCAGAGCACCTTCTTCCACATGTTTGGTGTATCTCCCAGGTGGCTTGTGGCAAACTTTAAACGACACTTTTTATGGATATCTTTAAGAAATGGCTTTCTTCTTGCCACTCTTCCATAAAGGCCAGATTTGTGCAATATACGACTGATTGTTGTCCTATGGACAGAGTCTCCCACCTCAGCTGTAGATCTCTGCAGTTCATCCAGAGTGATCATGGGCCTCTTGGCTGCATCTCTGATCAGTCTTCTCCTTGTATGAGCTGAAAGTTTAGAGGGACGGCCAGGTCTTGGTAGATTTGCAGTGGTCTGATACTCCTTCCATTTCAATATTATCGCTTGCACAGTGCTCCTTGGGATGTTTAAAGCTTGGGAAATCTTTTTGTATCCAAATCCGGCTTTAAACTTCTTCACAACTGTATCTCAGACCTGTCTGGTGTGTTCCTTGTTCTTCATGATGCTCTCTGCGCTTTTAACGGACCTCTGAGACTATCACAGTGCAGTTGCATTTATACGGAGACTTGATTACACACAGGTGGATTGTATTTATCATCATTAGTCATTTAGGTCAACATTGGATCATTCAGAGATCCTCACTGAACTTCTGGAGAGAGTTTGCTGCACTGAAAGTAAAGGGGCTGAATAATTTTGCACGCCCAATTTTTCAGTTTTTGATTTGTTAAAAAAGTTTGAAATATCCAATAAATGTCGTTCCACTTCATGATTGTGTCCCACTTGTTGTTGATTCATCACAAAAAAATACAGTTTTATATCTTTATGTTTGAAGCCTGAAATGTGGCAAAAGGTCGCAAAGTTCAAGGGGGGCGAATACTTTCGCAAGGCACTGTAATTGAAATTCATTCCAGATGACTACCTCATGAAGCTGGTTTAGAGAATGCCAAGAGTGTGCAAAGCTGCTATCAAGGCAAATGGTGGCTACTTTGAAGAATCTCAAATTATTTACATTTTGTTTAACGCTTTTGTGGTTACTACATGATTCCATATGTGTTATTTCATAGTTTTGATGTCTTCACTATTATTCTACAGTGTAGAAAATAGCAAAAATAAAAACCCTTGAATGAGTAGGTGTGTCCAAACTTTTGACTGGCACTGTATGTGTTTTCAGATCAGCGCTGATGAAGTAGTAGACGGAAGGAGAGGGAGCAAGAAGAGGAAGCAAAGAAAGGAAGCAAGGAGAGGAAGCACAGAGAGGAAGCAAGGAGAGGAAGCCACTTTAGACCAACGAGATGTTGGCCCTACCCCCAACCTAGTCACCCGGGGCCTCTTCAGATACTACAGCAGACGACTGGACATCGAAACCACCAAGGACAGTTTGGGAAAGAGAGAATTGCACCAGTGGTGCACCACCAAAACCTCCCAAACAGTTGTCTGTTTCCCTGGCACCCAATGTAATAATGACGGAGGTGGTAATAGTGTTTATGGAGAATTAACAGAAAAGACCAGTGTTACCAGACTGGAAGCATTTACCACCAAGGTAATAAAGCACAGGGCTGTTTAGCTCCCCAACTGTTGAGGTAACAAAATAGCTCGTCTCCCATTCTGTAATTCAGCAACAATTCCTGTAAAGGTGTTTCGAAGCGGTGTGGTGGGCTGGTGTGAGGCTGGGTGTTGGGTAACCAGGGACAAGCGCAGCGGAGCGGTTTAGCATCATTTACACGTGATAAAAACTGGGCCTTAACTGGAAGCAGCAGGTCTGTCTGGGATGGGGTTCTCGAGCTGATACGCACAGAGGAGACATACAGGAGCATCAAGTCTAACACACACAGTAATGAGACCCATGGCCAAAATATATGTACACACAGAAACACACAGTAATGAGACCCATGGCCAAAATAGATGTACACACAGAAACACACAGTGCTGCTAGTTCATTTACGGCACCTAACTACCTGTCTAATCTAAGCCAGGTGTAATTGGTAGCTTTAAGCCCGCAGTGGGCCCTTTATCCACTATAGGCCTGTGGTGAAAAGGTTTACTGCAGAAACATCTGCAGAACAGAGGGACATTCTCCATCGCCAAGGGAGCTGCATCCTGTAGTCGAGCTCCGAGGGGGAACGTTTCATTAACAGCTATAGGTTGAGACAGAGAATACGAAGAAAATAAAAGTATTGATTTCTAAATGGTAGGCCTACCTAAAACCTTCATCAACACAAGCAAATGATTATTTTTGCAATAGCATATAAGACATTATTAGACTGTTAGAATGCATTGGCTCAGAACGGATTACTCGATGCATACTTTTTTAGTGTCAGATGTACACAATATTGTATGACAAGATCCAGCTAAAAAAAAAAGACCATATGCATTTCAGCTAAAATAACAAGCCAATGTTGATCTCCCAGGAAAGGTTAGCTAGCAATAGCAAGCTGGCTAAATGTTTCATGTTTTTTGCCATGCCCCAAAACTAATATAGTTGGTTTTGATTTTTCAACCTGCATGTCATGAACACGTCTGTTGGGGATGTACATAATCAACACGCGCGTGGCCGGTGTAGTCAGCATGTCATCAATGTATGAAATGTTTCTTAATTTCAAATGCAAACTCATTTTGGCCTTACTTGTGTTCAATTTGCAGTGTACAAATTATTACAATTATGCTCCTGCCCCCCCCCCCCCCGACCATCAAAACTCGTCCCCTCGTCCCTGTACCTCATAGACTGCTGACTCCTCCTCCACCCACACAGTAAAGACAATACTGTAGTTGTTTATCCCACACAGTAAAGACAATACTGTAGCTGTTTACCACACAGTAAAGACAATACTGTAGCTGTTTACCACACAGTAAAGACAATACTGTAGCTGTTTATCCCACACAGTAAAGACAAAACTGTAGCTGTTTACTACACAGTAAAGACAATACTGTAGCTGTTTAGCACACAGTAAAGACAATACTGTAGCTGTTTATCCCACACAGTAAAGACAATACTGTAGCTGTTTATCCCACACAGTAAAGACAAAACTGTAGCTGTTTACCACACACAGTAAAGACAATACTGTAGCTGTTTAGCACACACAGTAAAGACAGTACTGTAGCTGTTTAGCACACAGTAAAGACAGTACTGTAGCTGTTTACTACACAGTAAAGACAGTATTGTAGCTGTTTACTACACAGTAAAGACAGTACTGTAGCTGTTTACTACACAGTAAAGACAGTATTGTAGCTGTTTACTACACAGTAAAGACAGTACTGTAGCTGTTTACTACACCGTAAAAACAATACTGTAGCTGTTTATCCCACAGAGTAAAGACAGTACTGTAGCTGTTTACTACACAGTAAAAACAGTACTGTAGCTGTTTAGCACACAGTAAAGACAGTACTGTAGCTGTTTATCCCACACAGTAAAGACAATTCTGTAGCTGTTTACCACACAGTAAAGACAATTCTGTAGCTGTTTACTACACAGTAAAGACAATACTGTAGCTGTTTATCCCACACAGTAAAGACAGTACTGTAGCTGTTTACTACACAGTAAAGACAGTACTGTAGCTGTTTGGCACACAGTAAAGACAGTACTGTAGCTGTTTACTACACAGTAAAGACAATACTGTAGCTGTTTATCCCACACAGTAAAGACAGTACTGTAGCTGTTTACTACACAGTAAAGACAGTACTGTAGCTGTTTACCACACAGTAAAGACAGTACTGTAGCTGTTTACTACACAGTAAAGACAATACTGTAGCTGTTTATCCCACACAGTAAAGACAGTACTGTAGCTGTTTACTACACAGTAAAGACAGTACTGTAGCTGTTTAGCACACAGTAAAGACAGTACTGTAGCTGTTTATCCCACACAGTAAAGACAGTACTGTAGCTGTTTACTACACAGTAAAGACAGTATTGTAGCTGTTTACTACACAGTAAAGACAGTATTGTAGCTGTTTACTACACAGCAAAGACAATACTGTAGCTGTTTATCCCACACAGTAAAGACAGTACTGTAGCTGTTTACTACACAGTAAAGACAGTATTGTAGCTGTTTACTACACAGTAAAGACAGTATTGTAGCTGTTTACTACACAGCAAAGACAATACTGTAGCTGTTTATCCCACACAGTAAAGACAGTACTGTAGCTGTTTACTACACAGCAAAGACAGTATTGTAGCTGTTTACTACACAGTAAAGATAATACGGTAGTTGTTTATCCCACACAGTAAAGACAGTACTGTAGCTGTTTACCACACAGTACTGTAGCTGTTTACTACACAGTAAAGACAGTATTGTAGCTGTTTACTCCACAGTAAAGATAGTACTGTAGCTGTTTACCACACAGTGAAGACAATACTGTAGCTGTTTACTATACAGCAAAGACAGTATTGTAGCTGTTTACTACACAGTAAAGACAGTATTGTAGCTGTTTACTCCACAGTAAAGACAATACTGTAGCTGTTTACTATACAGCAAAGACAGTACTGTAGCTGTTTACTCCACAGTAAAGACAGTACTGTAGCTGTTTACTACACAGTAAAGACAATACTGTAGCTGTTTACTATACAGCAAAGACAGTACTGTAGCTGTTTACTACACAGTAAAGACAGTATTGTAGCTGTTTACTCCACAGTAAAGACAATACTGTAGCTGTTTACTATACAGCAAAGACAGTACTTAGCTGTTTACTACACAGTAAAGGCAGTACTGTAGCTGTTTATCCCACACAGAAATGACAGTACTGTAGCTGTTTACTACACAGGAAAGACAGTACTGTAGCTGTTTACTACACAGTAAATACAGTACTGTAGCTGTTTACCACACAGTAAAGACAATACTGTAGCTGTTTATCCCACACAGTAAAGACAGTACTGTGCTGTTTACTATACAGTAAAGACAGTACTGTAGCTGTTTACTATACAGCAAAGACAGTACTGTAGCTGTTTACTACACAGTAAAGACAGTATTGTAGCTGTTTACTATACAGCAAAGACAGTACTGTAGCTGTTTACTACACAGTAAAGACAGTATTGTAGCTGTTTACTACACAGCAAAGACAGTACTGTAGCTGTTTACTAAACAGCAAAGACAGTACTGTAGCTGTTTACTACACAGTAAAGACAGTATTGTAGCTGTTTACTACACAGTAAAGACAGTATTGTAGCTGTTTACTACACAGTAAAGACAGTACTGTAGCTGTTTACTACACCGTAAAAACAATACTGTAGCTGTTTATCCCACAGAGTAAAGACAGTACTGTAGCTGTTCACTACACAGTAAAAACAGTACTGTAGCTGTTTACTACACAGTAAAGACAGTATTGTAGCTGTTTACTCCACAGTAAAGACAGTATTGTAGCTGTTTACTACACAGCAAAGACAGTACTGTAGCTGTTTACTACACAGCAAAGACAGTACTGTAGCTGTTTACTACACAGTAAAGACAGTATTGTAGCTGTTTACTACACAGTAAAGACAGTATTGTAGCTGTTTACTACACAGTAAAGACAGTACTGTAGCTGTTTACTACACCGTAAAAACAATACTGTAGCTGTTTATCCCACAGAGTAAAGACAGTACTGTAGCTGTTCACTACACAGTAAAAACAGTACTGTAGCTGTTTAGCACACAGTAAAAACAGTACTGTAGCTGTTCACCACACAGTAAAGACAGTACTGTAGCTGTTTATCCCACACAGTAAAGACAATTCTGTAGCTGTTTACCACACAGTAAAGACAATTCTGTAGCTGTTTATCCCACACAGTAAAGACAGTACTGTAGCTGTTTACTACACAGTAAAGACAGTACTGTAGCTGTTTACTACACAGTAAAGACAATTCTGTAGCTGTTTACTACACAGTAAAGACAATACTGTAGCTGTTTATCCCACACAGTAAAGACAGTACTGTAGCTGTTTACTACACAGTAAAGACAGTACTGTAGATGTTTATCCCACACAGTAAAGACAATACTGTAGCTGTTTACTACACAGTAAAGACAATACTGTAGCTGTTTATCCCACACAGTAAAGACAATACTGTAGATGTTTACTACACAGTAAAGACAATACTGTAGCTGTTTACTACACAGTAAAGACAGTACTGTAGCTGTTCACCACACAGTAAAGACAATACTGTAGCTGTTCACCACACAGTAAAGACAGTACTGTAGCTGTTTACTACACAGTAAAGACAATACTGTAGCTGTTTATCCCACACAGTAAAGACAGTACTGTAGCTGTTTACTACACAGTAAAGACAGTACTGTAGCTGTTTACCACACAGTAAAGACAGTACTGTAGCTGTTTACTACACAGTAAAGACAATACTGTAGCTGTTTATCCCACACAGTAAAGACAGTACTGTAGCTGTTTATCCCACACAGTAAAGACAGTATTGTAGCTGTTTACTACACAGTAAAGACAGTATTGTAGCTGTTTACTACACAGCAAAGACAATACTGTAGCTGTTTATCCCACACAGTAAAGACAGTACTGTAGCTGTTTACTACACAGTAAAGACAGTATTGTAGCTGTTTACTACACAGTAAAGACAGTATTGTAGCTGTTTACTACACAGCAAAGACAGTACTGTAGCTGTTTATCCCACACAGTAAAGACAGTACTGTAGCTGTTTACCACGCAGTACTGTAGCTGTTTACTACACAGCAAAGACAGTATTGTAGCTGTTTACTACACAGTAAAGATAATACGGTAGTTGTTTATCCCACACAGTAAAGACAGTACTGTAGCTGTTTACCACACAGTAAAGATAGTACTGTAGCTGTTTACCACACAGTAAAGACAATACTGTAGCTGTTTACTATACAGCAAAGACAGTACTGTAGCTGTTTACTACACAGTAAAGACAGTATTGTAGCTGTTTACTCCACAGTAAAGATAGTACTGTAGCTGTTTACCACACAGTAAAGACAATACTGTAGCTGTTTACTATACAGCAAAGACAGTACTGTAGCTGTTTACTACACAGTAAAGACAGTATTGTAGCTGTTTACTCCACAGTAAAGACAATACTGTAGCTGTTTACTATACAGCAAAGACAGTACTGTAGCTGTTTACTCCACAGTAAAGACAGTACTGTAGCTGTTTACTACACAGTAAAGACAATACTGTAGCTGTTTACTATACAGCAAAGACAGTACTGTAGCTGTTTACTACACAGTAAAGACAGTATTGTAGCTGTTTACTCCACAGTAAAGACAATACTGTAGCTGTTCACCACACAGTAAAGACAGTACTGTAGCTGTTTACTACACAGTAAAGACAATACTGTAGCTGTTTATCCCACACAGTAAAGACAGTACTGTAGCTGTTTACTACACAGTAAAGACAGTACTGTAGCTGTTTACCACACAGTAAAGACAGTACTGTAGCTGTTTACTACACAGTAAAGACAATACTGTAGCTGTTTATCCCACACAGTAAAGACAGTACTGTAGCTGTTTATCCCACACAGTAAAGACAGTATTGTAGCTGTTTACTACACAGTAAAGACAGTATTGTAGCTGTTTACTACACAGCAAAGACAATACTGTAGCTGTTTATCCCACACAGTAAAGACAGTACTGTAGCTGTTTACTACACAGTAAAGACAGTATTGTAGCTGTTTACTACACAGTAAAGACAGTATTGTAGCTGTTTACTACACAGCAAAGACAATACTGAAGCTGTTTATCCCACACAGTAAAGACAGTACTGTAGCTGTTTACCACGCAGTACTGTAGCTGTTTACTACACAGCAAAGACAGTATTGTAGCTGTTTACTACACAGTAAAGATAATACGGTAGTTGTTTATCCCACACAGTAAAGACAGTACTGTACACAGTAAAGATAGTACTGTAGCTGTTTACCACACAGTAAAGACAATACTGTAGCTGTTTAGCAAAGACAGTACTGTTAGCAGAGCTGTTTATCACAGTAAAGACAGTATTGTAGCTGTTTATTCAGTAAAGATAGTACTGTAGCTGTTTACCACACAGTAAAGACAATACTGTAGCTGTTTACTATACAGCAAAGACAGTACTGTAGCTGTTTACTACACAGTAAAGACAGTATTGTAGCTGTTTACTCCACAGTAAAGACAATACTGTAGCTGTTTACTATACAGCAAAGACAGTACTGTAGCTGTTTACTCCACAGTAAAGACAGTACTGTAGCTGTTTACTACACAGTAAAGACAATACTGTAGCTGTTTACTATACAGCAAAGACAGTACTGTAGCTGTTTACTACACAGTAAAGACAGTATTGTAGCTGTTTACTCCACAGTAAAGACAATACTGTAGCTGTTTACTATACAGCAAAGACAGTACTGTAGCTGTTTACTACACAGTAAAGGCAGTACTGTAGCTGTTTATCCCACACAGAAATGACAGTACTGTAGCTGTTTACTACACAGGAAAGACAGTACTGTAGCTGTTTACTACACAGTAAAGACAGTACTGTAGCTGTTTACCACACAGTAAAGACAATACTGTAGCTGTTTATCCCACACAGTAAAGACAGTACTGTGCTGTTTACTATACAGTAAAGACAGTACTGTAGCTGTTTACTATACAGCAAAGACAGTACTGTAGCTGTTTACTACACAGTAAAGACAGTATTGTAGCTGTTTACTATACAGCAAAGACAGTACTGTAGCTGTTTACTACACAGTAAAGACAGTATTGTAGCTGTTTACTACACAGCAAAGACAATACTGTAGCTGTTTACTATACAGCAAAGACAGTACTGAAGCTGTTTACTACACAGTAAAGACAGTATTGTAGCTGTTTACTCCACAGTAAAGACAGTATTGTAGCTGTTTACTACACAGCAAAGACAGTACTGTAGCTGTTTACTACACAGCAAAGACAGTACTGTAGCTGTTTACTACACAGTAAAGACAATACTGTAGCTGTTTACTATACAGCAAAGACAGTACTGTAGCTATTTACTATACAGTAAAGACAGTATTGTAGCTGTTTACTACACAGTAAAGACAGTACTGTAGCTGTTTACTACACACAGTAAAGACAGTACTGTAGCTGTTTACCACACATTAAAAGATTTTACTGTAGCTGTTTACTACACAGTAAAGACAGTACTGTAGCTGTTTACTACACAGCAAAGACAGTACTGTAGCTGTTTACTACACAGTAAAGACAATACTGTAGCTGTTTACTATACAGCAAAGACAGTACTGTAGCTATTTACTATACTTCAAAGACAGTATTGTAGCTGTTTACTACACAGCAAAGACAGTATTGTAGCTGTTTACTACACAGCAAAGACAGTACTGTAGCTGTTTATTCTACACAGTAAAGGCAGTACTGTAGCTGTTTATCTCACACAGTAAATACAGTATTGTAGCTGATTACCTCACATAGTAAAGGCATTACTGTAGCTGTTTATCTCACACAGTAAAGACAGTACTCTAGCCGTGCATCATGCATTAAGTGAGAGAGGAAATTTATTTTACAGCCTGTTTTTTTTCCTCAAGAGGTGTTTTTTCAAAACATGATTTCCAGAGAGAGAGAGAGAGAGAGAGAGAGAGAGAGAGAGAGAGAGAGAGAGAGAGAGAGAGAGAGAGAGAGAGAGACAGAGAGACCAACCAACTCTCAACCAACCATGGGGGTTTTACAATGGTTGAGAAGATGACAGGCTTGATATTGGGGCAGTGTGGTGGTACTGTAAACAGAGACTCTGAATGAGCTGATTTTCTGCCATGCAGATACACACAATGTCTAACGAATGGAGACTGTATTTTCTTTTGTCTTTGAGACTCTTTGGCTGTTCACGTTAACAAGATGTGCCATTGGCAATTATGTTCTCTATTCAAAACACTTGAATAGTTTCTAAAGCAGTGTGGATTCATCATCAGACTTGTGTGTTATGTTAATGAAATACTGAATATAATGGATTGAATTGGCAAGTATCACAAATTGAGCTGGTGTTCCTATTTGGACAGCTTTAGCCAAACAGCGTTCTATCTCCATATATGCTACTTCCTGTAGCATATGCTATTTGATACTGGGTGCAGGTCCTGGGCAATAGATGAAAACACATGAACGCACGTATGAACACACACACCACCATGTGGTACCACTTAGAGTGGTGGTTCCAATGTCACAGAAGTAACGCTAAGGCAAAACACACTGTGTTTTCATTCAGTCTATTAGCCATTTAAACTTCTGCTCCCCGCCCCTGTCAATCTCTCAACACACACACGTTTACAGATCTTGTGTTTACTGGGAGGGGGAGGGGGATGGGGGTGAACCCGCCTCGGCTCCACTAACACCAGGTGTTTCAGTGTTCCTGTTGGAGGCCTGAGGAGAGAGCTAGATCTCAGATAAAGATGCAAAACAGCAGGCTCACAGAGTTCAGGGACCTCTGCTCTCAACACAGCCGAACGTCAACAACAACTGGGTGGGACACGACAGAAATGGAGCAGGACGCCGTAAATACACACACACACACACACAGTGACTTGAGATCAGTCAGATACTTCATATATACACAGACCATAATAAAAGTTGGGCTACATTCCTCTGTTCCACTGTCCTGTTTTACAAAAGTCAAAGACTGATTGTTTGTTTCCCTTTCCTAGTTAATCTTATTCAAATCTAAAGAGCTTTTAAAAGCTTCATTCCGTCTCAAGTCGACCTAGTTCTAAATAAAATAGAATTCTCAGGATGAATAAGTTTAGGCAGTATGTGTGTGCATGAGTGTACATGCATGTGAACGCAAACACAAGCCAATGAGATTAAATCAACTCGAACTGCAAGTCGGTTGATATTTAAGGGGCCCGTGGCTGGGAAGCGCTAGGGGTTATTTTTTACCGAAAGCCATAGGTAACTCATCTGGCACGACAAGGCAACAGACCCTCAGGAGGGTTGAGTGTGTGTGTCTGAGGGGGAGACATGGAGGTGGGTTACAAGAGGGTGTAGACACAGGTTAAACTCACACACCTGGCCTTTTTATGGAAACCAAAACAAGGAACATAAGGGACAGAAGACAGGGGCACTTTTGTGCTGAAGGGGGCTGTGAAAAGCCATCAACTAGTCTGCACTTTAAATACCCCTAGTATAGTTGTCAGGGGTTTGCTATGGCTGGCCAGGTCTCAAGTCATACGTTATTAAGCACCTTTTTTTCAATTTTTGCCTAAAATGACATACCCAAATCTAATTGCGTGTGTCACTCAGGCCGTGAAGCAAGGATATGCAGATTCTTGGTACCATTTGAAAGTTTGTGGAAATGTGAAAGGAATGTAGGAGAATATAACACAATATATCTGGTAAAAGATAATACAAAGAAAAAAACATGCATTTTATAGTACCATCATCTTTGAAATGCAAGAGAAAGGCCATAATGTATTATTCCACCCATGTGCAATTTATATTTTGGCCACTAGATGGCAGCAGTGTATGCGCAATGTTTTAGACTGATCCAATGAACCATTGCATTGGTGGTCAAAATTTTGACTCAAGACTGCCCAAATGTGCCTAATTTGTTTATAAATAACTTTTCATGTTCAAAATTGTGCACTCTCCACAAACAATAGCATGGTATTATTTCACTGTAACAGCTACTGTAAATTGGACAGTGCAGTTAGATTAACAAGAATGTAAGCTTTCTGACAATATCCGACCTGTCTATGTCCTGGGAAATGTTCTTGTTACCTACAACCTCTTGATAATCGCATTAGCCTATGTTAGCTCAACCGTCCCGTGGAAGGGACACCGATCCCAAAGAAGTTGACTGGCCTCAGATTGCGCTACCTCATCTTCCTGGATTGAAAATCTTTGATTAGAAGAGATTATGTTTACTGTCACAATATTAAAGCAAAGAAGGATGAGGGGCTCCAGACAATAACAACTTGGCATATATCACTCTGAATAAAGCTTGTCTAAATACCAGGGTCTTATTCACTAGGCACGAAATGGAAGCAAACAGGCCAAAACTGGGAAGCAGGCTCTCTATGTGAACTTTTTTGTTCTGGTGCACTTAAATGATTAGAACCCTGGAGTGTAGCACATGAATGAGTGAGCCTAGCTTCCTGATGAAGACATCATAGCAGAGACAGATAGACTCCAGGTTTCATACCACTGTATGTTGCTACCAAGTGGAGTCCACATACTGTACTATACGCTATAGCCAGTAGTTCCAGGAAGTGAGTTCACAACTAATAATAGCCAGTCTGGAGCCTCCTCCCTGAAAATAGGCTTAAAACCTTTTGTAACTCTTGGGACCAACCAAAACATACACTGGAAAATGGAATTTAAAAGATCAGGAAAACTAATCTGATTGTTTTTAGAGCTAAGGACCCACTGAGAATATGTCAGGAAGTGACACCATTTCATGGGGTCTGTGTTTCCATGAAATATGTTTTTGGCTGAGTTTCTGCTCCTAGAACTTAATAGAATGGGCTGAATCCAGCAATCCAAATAAACCGATCACTGTCAATGTCTCCTCCAAGGCACGTACTTCACTCAACCTCCCCATATGGACACCAAAGCCAGACCACTCGACACATGACATGGAACAACACACTAGTAAATGTTGGCACAGCGCTGAGGAAATGTTACTGGATGTTACACTTATCGCAGGCATTTGGCTGATATCGTTCATTATAATAAGTAGCCTATACTATAGAAATGTGAAGTTTGAAATGAAATAAGTTTGCTAATATGGGTTAATGGGACAAATGATGGCTACAACCATCAAACTAGTAGTAGTACTTTGAAGGATAATACAATAAAATAAAACTGCACATTGTTATAAATGTATAGTTCTATTCATCGTTATCGCATGAATGCAGGCAATTTATCACAATATGGATTGTTTTACATATCGCCCTGCTCTAAATGCACACAGATGTTGTTTCCAGGAATGATTAAGTACAGGACAGTGGACACTAGCCTCTAAACCAGGGTTCACCAACTGGCAGCCTGTGAGTGTTAAATAATGTTTTAAATCTTCATTGTTTGATATAAAATACTGTAAAACCCCCAAGGAAATCAGCTCCAAGTGATCTGTTCCCAATATTCCCATGCACATTATGGTATATAAATGTATACAAGGTCTTAATTATTATATTTTAGTCAAATATATCTGTGTGTGCTTCTTGTGGTCAATTTGCAGTCTACAAATGATTTGTATTTATGTTCTGGCCCCCCAACCATTGGTGGTTAAATCTAATTGACGATCCCTGTTCTAATACAAATACATGATGTACTGCTGCACTCTCTCCAGTCTAACCACTGACCATCTCCCCTTGCAGTTCCTCTTCTTGGTGAGGCAGGGGGGAGCACCAAAAGAGGAGGTGAGGCAGTTTCTACTAGTAGAAGATGCTGAGATGGGGGATGGACGGGACTATTTTCAGCAGGCCCTGAGCCACTTCAAATTCCTGACCCTGTTTTTACATCTGAGGTAAAGTGACACCGTGACACAATGCACATATGTGAACGCATATACACATGGTCACTCACTGATCTGGTGTGGGGCTGAGAGAGAATAGGCTGTCAGCAGAATCTCCCAGAGAAACACAGGGAGCGTAAACACAGCTGGCTGAATCAGGGGCTTTGGAGGGCGTCACGTCTGAGGGAGAGGGGGAAATGGCAGAAGGGTCACGGGGAAGAGTAAAAGAAACAGGAGTGGTATTAAGAATTTTGGGAGACAAGAGGCAATGGAGTTGGAAAAAACTGCCTTGTGTTGTGATCAGGAGTTACTTGTTTATTTTGAAACCTACAGCACACAATGTTTTACAACAGTAGGTTTTAAAGGACAATAGAATAGAATTTTCTTCCTTTTCTCTTTTTTGCCTAGGAAAATCTGGTATCGTGGTGTCCCGATACTGGTACCATGCTATATGAATCCACTGCTGTTTAAGACATGCAAATACGGTTGAAGTCAGAAGTTTACATACACCTTAGCCAAATACATTTAAACTCAGTTTTTCACAATTCCTTACATTTAATCCTATTAAAATGTCCCTGTCTTGGGTCAGTTAGGATCACCACTTTATTTTAAGAACATGAAATGTCAGAATAATAGTAGATAGAATGATTTATTTCAGCTTTTACTTCTTTCATCACATGCCCAGTGTGTCAGAAGTTTACATACAATCAATTAGTATTTGGTAGCATTGCCTTTAAATTGTTTAACTTGGGTAAAACGTTTCGGGTAGCCTTCCACATGCAGTTTTTTTTTGGCACATTCCTCCTGACAGAACTGGTGTAACGGAGTCAGGTTTGTAGGCCTCCTTGCTCGCACATGCTTTTGCAAACCGTAATCTGGCTTTATTATGCAGGTTTTGGAGCGGTGGCTTCTTCCTTGCTGAGCGGCCTTTCGGGTTATGTTGATATAGGACTCGTTTTACGGTGGATAAAGATACTTTTGTACCTGTTTCCTCAAGCGTCTTCACAAGGTCCCTTGTTGTTGTTCTGGGATTGATTTGCACTTTTCGCACCAAAGTACATTCATCTCTAGCAGACAGAGTGCATCTCCTTCCTGAGCAGTATGATGGCTGCATGGTCCTAAGGTGTTTATACTTGCATACTATTGTTTGTACAGATGAATGTGGTGCCGCATTGGGAACTTGCTCCCAAGGATGAACCAGACTTGTGGAGGTCTACAATTCTTTTTCTGAAGTCTTGGCTGATTTCTTTTGATGTTCCCATGATGTCAGGCAAAGAGGCACTGAGTTTGAAGGTAGGCCTTGAAATACATCCACAGGTACACCTCCAATTGACTCAAAGTCAAAATCAAATCAAATCAAATTTTATTTGTCACATACACATGGTTAGCACATGTTAATGCGAGTGTAGCGAAATTCTTGTGCTTCTAGTTCCGACAATGCAGTAATAACCAACAAGTAATCTAACTAACAATTCCTAAACTACTGTCTTATACACAGTGTAAGGGGATAAAGAATATGTACATAAGGATATATGAATGAGTGATGGTACAGAGCAGCATAGGCAAGATACAGTAGATGGTATCGAGTACAGTATATACATATGAGATGAGTATGTAAACAAAGTGGCATAGTTAAAGTGGCTAGTGATACATGTATTACATGTATAGTATGTCAATTAGCCTATCAGAAGCTTCTAAAGCCATGACATTCTTTTCTGGAATTTTTCAAGCTGTTTAAAGGCACAGTCAACTTAGTGTATGTAAACTTTTGACCCACTGGAATTGTGATAAAGTGAATCATAAGTGAAATGATCTGTCTGTAAACAATTGTTGTAAAAATTACTTGTGTCATGCACAAAGTAGATGTCCTAACCGACTTGCCAAAACTATAGTTTGTTAACAAGAAATTTGTGTAGTAGTTGAAAAACGAGTTTTAATGACTCCAACCTAAGTGTGAGTAAACTTCCGACTTCAACTGTACATTTCTTATGTGTTTACAATAGGTAATATACAACATATACTGGTGGCAAATTGCATCATACACTTAAATAGGATGCACACTCAGGGGCACTCATAGGCCTAGTCATACAGAAATAAACGTATTCCGTCACCATAAAACTAGACATGTGCCCCCTACAACAGATGATGCCTCAACAGCAGAGCCTCAAGGAAAGAAGTTTAGAGGCGGACCGTTAATAGGTCAATAGGTTAATAGGTCAATGGCGCCCCCTGTCTTACAATACTGCCTGGACGAGTTGTACGGTCTGAGAGACGTTTTTTAAGCAACTAATAAGAGACAAATCAGATCTAGTCTGAACTGTGCGATGTAGTAGGGAGTTGTTGTTTCCAACAGGTTAATATTCTAAATAGTTTAGCGCATAAAACGTGGTAATTAACTACAATGACGATATTCCATTGTGTGGTCTGGGATTATTTTATGCCTGCTACGGAAGAAGTAGAAGAATGCGCGATTGTGGATATATAGAGCAGCTGTTGCTTCGCGAGGTATCGCTACCTGAAAATACATGATCTAAGTGGTTTATAGTTGGTATTCAGCAGTAATAAAAGTCTGCCTTATTTACTTTGAATAACTACAAAATAGTGATTGTCAGACAGGCGTATGCAGCAGTTCTATTGTCATGTCTTGTTATGTCTGTTCCTGTCCTTTCTCTTCATTCTCTCTCTCTGCTGGTCTTTTTAGGTTACCTTCTCTGTCTCTCATCCCTCAGCTGTTCTACATTTCCCCTAACTAGCTCATTCTCTCTTTCCCCACCTGCTCTCTCTTCCCCCTCTGATTAGGTCTCTATTTCTTTCTCTGTTCCTGCTACTTTCAGTGTCTGATTCTTGTTTGTGTTTTTTGATGCCAGAAGCAAGCTGTCGTCTCGTTTGCTTCCACCTTGTCCTGTCCTGTCGGAGTCTGCATGGCAGGTGCAACCTGCATTATACTACGTTCTTTTGTTCCATTGACTACGTTGGAAGAGGATTTATGCCATTCCTGTTTTTTATTAAAGAACTCTGTTTTCTGTTAAAAACGCGTTTGGGTCTTCACTCAAGTTCATAACATCTATAGAGATGAGATGACTTGGAATGAAATAAGTCATCAAATAGAACAAATGTAATATACACAACTGAAATATGTGATTAAAGTAATGTGGATAATTATGGTTAATAAGTGATAAGCTGTTATGGGCAGTCAAAACTCACTACCATCACGGGAGTTTTATTTTAAAAATGTATTCTGTGTCACAGCATTCAACCCAAATAATCGAAACCCGTGATTTCAATAATTGAACCGAAACCGAATCGACCTCAGAAAGCACTAATCGCTCAGCACTACGTGAGTCACAGGCCCGCAACATGTCAAAATGTCCAAGAGAAGCCAAGTATTTGTTCCTTGCTTTTCAAGTGGGAGCAACAAACTGGAAAAATGTAGACCTTGAACAACCATAGCTTGAACAATATCATTAGCTAAGTTTTGTTACACAGTGGTTGTGGTTTGTTACTTGTGCATGTAAAAACAAACATGCCTATTTGAAACAACACTTTATTATGATTGACCAGTGACAAACATTGGGAGAAAAACATAATATGGAGCCAGATAGCTGCCAAAAGGTTGAACATACATATCGTTAGAATCATAAGAAAACCCATACGTATTGTTAGGATAGTAAGAAACGCCATGCAGTAACCTTTAAATGAGTTCTGTAAACATTACAACTATGAAAATCTATTCTGACTTTACATCTCCCTTTACTCGCTTACAGAGCTTTTTTATATGTACACACTTTTGTCAGGGATGTGGCATCCACAAAGAACATGAACTGAACGTAGCTAGTCAATCAAGCAACTCAAGCCCAGACTTTGGAGTTGCTTTGCAATTTCATGGTTTAATTTCCTAAATAAAAGTTTAGAGCTTGTTGTAGAACGGCATTCGATAACGACGTTATACCAGTAGATGGCGTAGTATAGGCTTGGGCCTTCAGCAAATTACTTAGAATAACCACCTGAGCTGCAAAATAGAAAGTTAATATGATTTAGGCCTATTCCCCAATCTAAATATGCCATGTGTTATTTAATGGCCATATAATCACATCATTTATTTATAGCCGTGGTAACGCAGGAATTCCCAAACTGGAACGCCATCAGGTTTTTTTATTTTATTTTTCTCAAATTTTTACCCCCTTTTCTCCCCTATTTCGTGGTATCCACGGTAGTTACTATCTTGTCTCATCGCTACAACTCCTGTACAGGCTCGGGAGAGACGAAGGTCGAAAGCCATGCGTCCTCCGAAACACAACCCAACCAAGCCGCACTGCTTCTTAACACAGCGCGCATCCAACCCGGAAGCCAGCCGCACCAATGTGTCGGAGGAAACACCGTGCACCTGGCGACCTGGTTAGCGCGCAATGCGCCCGGCCCGCCACAGGAGTCGTTAGTGCGGGATGAGACAAGGACATCCCTACCGGCCAAACCCTCCCTAACCCGGACGATGCTAGGCCAATTGTGCGTCGCCCCACGGACCTCCCCGTCGCGGGCAGCCTGCAACAGAGCCTGGGCGCGAACCCAGAGTCTCTGGTGGCACAGCTAGCATCGCAGTGCTAGCCTTAGACCACTGGGTACACTGCAGCATCCACCGAGAGGCTCTTGGGTACACTGCAGCATCCACCGAGAGGCTCTTGGGTACACTGCAGCATCCACCGAGAGGCTCTTGGGTACACTGCAGCATCCACCGAGAGGCTCTTGGGTACACTGCAGCATCCACCGAGAGGCTCTTGCTGCCAAGGGAATGCCTTAGAGGTTGAAAGACGTATTGGACACTACAGTAAAAATGGTTAACTTTGTTAAAACAAGACCCTTGGCTTAATTCCATCCTGTATGTAGGCTTGTTATAGCCATCTGCGTTGCACAACCCTATCACGCAGAGGCTATATCCATAACAATAAATGAGACAGAGCAAAATATTAAGTATTGACTATACCCTGTCCTGAGTGAAATAGTCTTGAGCATTTGGGACCCCTAGGCTATTTATAGCCTATTCTTATTGCCAGATCTGTTTTCCCTATCCGCCACTGTATGTACTTCAACTATTTTGTTTAGCATTTATTTAGAGGCTATATGCTTACAAGTTGAAGGCCTATTTTTATTTGGCTAATAGACAAATAGACTTACATTAGGGTATAATGACTCTACGGCTGCATGGCTCCAGAAGGGCATCTTCTGAGTCTGAGCGGTGCTTTCGTCTTACCAGTGATTCTTCTGCTGTGTACATTCTTTTCACTGTCAAATTTGTTTTAATTATTTACTAGTTACAATGTTTTTGCTTGTCAACATGACACTTGAAAACAAACTTTTTTTTATGGAGGTTGGGTCAGTAACATCACGTGCATGACCTGCAAGTGATCTGATTAGAGCGTTGTTGGCGTGGAATCCACACAGGTGTGCCGATGTGATGTGCATTGTGTACACGTATGCATTCAAAATACATACCAACAATAGCCACAGTCAGTCATATATTTAAGCAATAAGCCCCGAAAGCATGTGGTATATGGCCAATTTCAGCTAAGGGCTGTTCTTCCACACGACACAACACGGAGTGCCTGGATACAGCCCTTAGCTGTGGTATACTGGCCATATAGTACCAACTCATGAGGTGCCTTATTGCTATTATAAACTGGTTACCAATATAATTAGAGCAGTAAAAATAAATGTTTTGTCATACCGTGGTAGACCGTCTGATGTCATCCAATCAGCATTCAGGGCTCAAACCACCCAGTTTATAACTCTTATTAAAACCAGGTGGTAAATTATTGCGGACCTTTTTGCAAAGAGAATAAGGCATTTGGTTATTATATAATAGAATCCCAGCACAACCTTGTGGAATGTTCTTAGTTTAGAAACATTAGGCTATGTAGAACGGACAGTGTCACAGTAACAAAACAAAGAGCTTTGTCTATTCATGCCATTTGAGTATGATGCAACCTCTTGAAGACAAGCCAGATTTCAGTACAGTCATCTGCATCACAAAAATATAAAACGCAACAGGTATCAGTTTCAAAGATTTTACGGAGTTAAAGTTCATGAGGAATTCAGTCAATTGAAATAAATTCATTAGGCCCTAATCTATGGGGATCTCACATGACTGGGCAGGGGCCCTGTGGAGCCAGGCACAGCCAATCAAATGAGTTTCTCCTCCCTAAAAGAGCTTTACTACAGACAGAAATATGCCTCGGCACCCCCTCATACGACCTCACACCTCCCTAAAATCAAGTCAACTTCATCTGCCAACATGATTTAAGATGTTAAAGGCATTGTGAGAGAAATACTTTCCAAATTCAGGACTTCTGTCTAAATAAATGTCACACGTACAATGAAGACAGGTGGAGCTTTATTAATCATACTCATGAATGGTAAGTTGTTTGAAATGTTTCACGACACAGATGTAAGACATTGCAACAATATGAGTCACAATAATCAGAATTGTTCCTCATTTAACTTCCTTGCAACAACATGAATGATTAACAAGTCAGTAGTTTAGTAGATGTAGAAATAATGAACATTACATAGACTTACAAATCCATAGACAGTCAGACAAGGCACATTGGTGGGATGAACTCTATTAAGAGCAGGAAGGGCACACTTGTTTTTGGAATGGCATCGATGGGGTATCGGTTTGGGCTTTTCACTTCACTCAAGGTTTTCAAATGAAACCAAAAAAACAGGACACAGATCTTTTAAAAAAGGCAATGTAGAGGATGTCATTCACTGTGTTAAATATCTTGCCAATGTCGAGACAAAAGGGGAATTCCTTCATTACAATGACTCCATAGACAAGTGGATGGGGGAACAGGTTTCAGAATAGCCTCCAATCACATTGTGTTAGGTTACATGTGCTGCCCTAAAAGCAAACAGAAACAGAATTGTATTCCTGCCATTTGACCAAAAACAGACAGTTATCCTTTGAACCAACTAGGGGACCGAGGTGAGATGTTTTAGGCAACAAGAGTTTTACATTACACTCTGAAACGTGTGCTACTTTCAGCACCAGGTGTTACCGTAGTTGAAGCACATGACATAACTGCATATGCAATAATCTCCCAATGGATTCAACTTCACACACAGAACAGGAATTAATCCACGGGTCCCCGAGTGGTGCAGCGGTCTAAGGCACTGAATATCAGTGCTTGAGGAGCCACTAGACACCCTGGTTCCATTCCAGACGGTATCACAACTGGTCCTGATTGGTAGTCCCATGGGGCAGCACACGATTGGCCCAGCATCGTCCGGGTTTGGCCGGTGTAGGCCTTCACTGTAAATAAGAATTTGTTCTTAACCGACTTGCTTCTTTAAATAAAACGTCAAATGTATTATGTGTTATATATGTAGCTTACTCCATTCCAAGTGTGACAAAATGACAGCTGGGTTGAATTGTAGCTTATATGACCACAGCTAATGAACAGTGGTAGTGGTACTGAGACCGCTCACTGAAGAAGATCCAGGGGGGGACATGATGCAATGTTGCAAAAGCCAACAGTCACTCAGCTAAAAGCTGAGAGCTTCAGCCTAGGCAGTTCTTGCATTATACGATAAGAACAAAAAAGTCAGTCGCAATGAGGTAATCAAAGCTTTAGGAGAGCCAAGTGGAAGAGATGTGATGCAGAGTTAGTAGTCTTTAAGGTAAACCAGAGATACTGGGGAAAGGAAGATCTAGCCACAAAACCTAGTCATCTTTGTACTGTATCAATCTATTTCTTGAATGGTTTTTCTAAGGCTGTCAAAGTGCCAATAAATTCCCAAGTGATTTATTAAATCAGCAAAACCAGCTAAATATTTCCCTAAAATATCGATAAGATTGTTACTGAAAGACTTAGGTACATGACCCCCATCCAAAACCAACGATCCTCATTCTATCCAAGGAAGATGCACACAAGACAAAATCCCCACTAACGTGATTTAGCTCTATGCTTCCTCATTCATTCCACTCCCAACCCACACAAAAACTAACATTAAAAAAAAAAGACCAATCAATAAAGATAAAAAGCTATAATATAAATTCACTCTTAAGTAACAAGGATCTTAAGCCACATTGCTTTCCAAGATGTTATATTACAATATCGATGTTCAAAAGTTTGATACTTTTTTTGTAGTTCTATTTACAAATTTCACAGTGATCTTGGTACATTCTGCTGAATAACCAATAACAGGAATTTCTGCCATACCATTCCTCTTTCTATATATAGACAATACCTTGACACAAACAAACAAGGATGCTTCCTGACGTCAAACACCGACTGCTGCAAACACTGACAGCTGCAACGCAGAGGGACAGTCTCTAAAATACAATGGCTGCGTTGGTGTTAGCATTAGGTGGAGGGAGGTTCAACCATTGCTAGAGCCATCATAGGAAAGTGTGCAAGTACACTATTTTAAGAGAAGAATGGGAGATGCAACCAAAGGCGTGAAGGGGCGGCTATGAAGGGAACCAGAGATGGCCGATCGAGGGTTCAAGTGAAAAGATCACGCCTGTCTTTGGGGTATGCAGCATTCCATCTCCAGCACCTCGGGCCAGCCCTCGTACTTGTTGGTGTCGGCGTGGTTCTTTATGTGCTGTAGAGGCAGAGACAGAGGTTTTGGATTAGACCCAATGTCAGCATCCCAAATGGCAGCCTATTCCCTATATAGTGCAAGTGTTTTGTGCACTACAAAGGGAAAAGGACACCATTTGGGAAGCACATTGCTTGGCCCCTCTTGTCTGATAAGGCTGTGTGTGTACCGGCACAGCGATCACAAACAATGTCCCAAGAACACATAAGGGAGGATGGAAAGTCATTATTGAAGGAGTGCCTGTTCACTCTGGGACAACATGTTCAAGGGTCAGATGGAAATGTAAAAAGACAGTATTCTCAAAATTGGCTTCTCTGGTAAAACTCAGATAATGAAATCAATAGTTCAGGACTGTAAAGAACGAAAACTAAATCATGGAGCGGCTGTGTTTACATATCTTATAGAGCAAGTTTTTTGTTTATAAACAAATGTCACGTTCGAGTGTATTCTCGCGTCAAAGTGCCCTGCTGCAAGACAGTTATACTCTGATGTCGGGACCTTGACAAACTGAACAGCGAGTGATGACCATGAACACCAGACTGAAGGCTATAGCTATGCTCAACAAGTAGATTATTGTTCTGGCTTCATCTAGCTCCATTTGGGATATTTCACCTTGCCTCGCTAGATAATCAACCCTCCGATGACATCTGAGACGTTGTAGACCAGGGGTGTTCAACTCTCAACCTACAAGGTCCGGAGTTGGTTCTGGTTCTGTTCTACCTGATAATTAATTACACACACTGTGTCCTGGGTCTAAATCAGTCCCTGATTAGAGGGGAACAATGAACAAAATGCAGTGGGACTGGCTTGGAGGTCCAGAGTTGAGTCTGAGGGTTGTTGATGAGGACATCCAGGTGCAGTTTTACAAGTTATTGTATCAACTCCAATATAAAACATGCCCATTTCTGAAGCAGAACAGCGCGCACAACTCTTTATGACAGGGCTGGGAAATGAATCTGTATCATGATAAATGGTGTGTTCTAGGTACTATATTTCTATAGACAAAGTTCTCTCAGTTGTGCAAGTCCCGTTGTGAACAGACCAAAAAGAAAAAATGTGAATCAACCAGGTTAAGGAGGATAAAGATTTAAAAGCGTGTGTGTGTGTGTGGGGGGGGGGGGGTTGAAGTTACCTGCTCAAAGGGACTCTTGGTCTTGATCCCTTTGCCTCCCACAAAGATCCAGTTGTCCCTGAAACCTAATGTGCTGATACTGGAACTGCCAAGTTCACCAATCATCTTCTTGGACTCGTCGTTCAGCCTGTGGACCACACAGCAGGGTCGTATTCATGTGTGCACACCGTGGCAAAATGTTTCAACACAAAATAAAACGTTTCTTATTGGACAAGTTCAGGTAGTCCCTCACCATTTCTGTCCGTTTGCTAGTGAATACACGGCTAGAATGTCATTGAGAGTCTGTAGACTAGACACTTAAATATCTCTACCTACCACTCTTTCCTTTACTTGAACCTTTGCTCTTAGTCACCATTGTTATACATCAGTAATTGGTGACTCCTTTAATATCAGCAGTTAGGGCGAAATTCATTTACATTTCCCCGCAGTCAGTTAACGGGTTTATTTATGTGATAGTCGTTTGTCAATTCTACAAGGGTTCAATTCAGTCCCTGGAGGAACGAAACAGATTGATCAAGACACTTAACTGAAGTATTTGCCTAAGCTTAAAATTCTAATCTAAGAGTTCACGGAGAAGTTAAATGCTGAATGTGCATCTTTTCTTCAGATCGGAACACCTACTTGGAGGCCGAATCGTCAAACGTGGCCATCATCACTACTGTTCCTTCTTCAATAGTCTTCAGGAATGTGATGAGCGTGTGGACATCTGCACACACAACAAATACACAGGTACAAGACTGGTCTGCCTGGTCCGCCTGCCTAGTCAAGAGGCACTCCATGACACGGAAACACAGGAAATCTAACTGAAACTAAGGCCTCACCTCCCGCCCACATGTCAAAGTAGTCTGACTTGATGAGGTCCCCTGTCTTTCCTGTGGAGAACAAACAACTTGTTCACGACAAGCTAATGTACGATCACAGGCTAACTCCTATCCTGAATAATGAATTATAGTACATTCAATGACAATGGAAAGTACTGTTTACACTGAGTGTACAAAACATTAAGAACACCTCTTTCCGTGACACTGACCAGGTGAATGCTATGATCCCTTATTGATGTCACCTGTTAAATCAAATTCAATCAGGGTAGACAGGTCAAATAAGGATTTTTAAGCCTTGAGACATGGATTGCGTATGTTTGCCATTTAGAAGGTGAATTGGCAAGAGAAAACTATTTAAATGCCTTTGAACGGGGTATGATAGTAAGTGCCAGGCACAGCGATTTGCCCCGTCAAATTGAGGCTGTTCTGAGGGCAAAAGGGGGTGCAACTCAATATCAGGAATTGTGTTCTTAATGTTTTGTACACTCAGTGTATATGAACAGCGGTATGGACGGGTTAGTATTGAAGTAGTTAACCAAGGCAGGGATGGGCAACTACACGGCTACGGAAGGGATGATACCGAGCGTCTCAATTTCCAGTAGCACAAAAGTACGGTCGAATGCCAGAAAATATCACAAGGAGCCACCCCTTTTGTGACGAAAAACAACATGCGCTACACACCTTCCGTCTCTGTAGTGTGTGAATTTAGCTTCAGCCAGAGATTAAGGGGTGTCGCATGCAGACACGACAAAGGTTTTTCTGAAGGCCTAAATTTAGAATCCCAGAGGAAGATTATTAATCCTATCTATTGAGAGATGTATTCAAAACAATAGCCTTTGAAACTAAGTGATTCCTCCTCGGAATTCCATGCAAGATCAGGCAATAGATTGATATGCACAGTTACAACACTGGAAAACACCTGTAACCAAACTCACCAAACACATTCCCCAGATTGAAGTCCATGTTAATTTCCAGCAGCTGGAATGCAAGGAAAACTGCCAGGAAAAAGACAGAAATCAATGCAGCCAACTCCAAGATGCCTGACGGAAATAAGATACATAGATCAAAGAGAGAGAATGAAGAGATCAATAGACAGCGGGAGAGAGGAGAGAGGAAATGAAACACTATTTCAACACCATGTCTAATGTGTGTGTCAGATAAGGTCTCTGATGCTAACAGAGAAATTAAATGTGCTTGGTGACCTGAACATTGACTGGTTATCTAGTTGTCCTCTCGAGAGGATGCTTATTACTGTGACCCAGGTTATCACTCAACCAACTAGAGTTTAAACCAAGTGTTGGATCTGTGACATCCACTTGTATTGATCAGATCTTCACCACTGCTGCAGAGCTTTGCTCCAAAGCAATATCAGTTCCCATTGGCTAGTGACCATAACATTGTGGCAATAATAAGAAAAGCCAGAAGTACCAAAGGCAGGGTCTAAAGCCATTTATAACAGATCTTACAAAATGTTCTCAGGACTCTTGTTTAAGATGAAAAACATTTGTTGGCCTGATGTGTATGAGGAGAAACCAGATGCATCACTTGGAGTATTTGTAAAATTATTCTTGCAAATTGTTGACAAGCATGTACCTGTTAAGAAACTGAGAACTGTTAGAGCCCCCTGGGTCGATGAACTGAAAAGTGGTATGGTTCAAAGAAAAGGGGGGAAAAAGGACAAACAATTCAGGCTGCTCAGGTGATTGGTTGACATACTGTCAATTGAGACATTTTTTTAAATTTTTTTATAAGAATATTACTAACAACAAGATAATTTACATTAAAAATACATTTGGATCACCTTAAGTTATATTATGGACAGAAAACCCAATTAAATCTACATCGTTCATTGATGTTGATGGGCCATTTTAGCAAAACCTTTTGATATGGCAAAATCATTTCAATGACAATTTCACCGGTAAAGAAGACAAACATTAGTTAGTTAAAACATTGAACCACCATATGTGCATTGAAGATCTAATAATGAAAGAGCAGGAATGCCGTTTTGAATTTGGTCAAGTTAGTGTGGAATAGGTGGAAAAACAGTTAGCATCCATCAATGATAAGCCACCAAGTATAGACAACCTAGATGGGAAACTACTGAGAATGGTAAGACTGTATTGCCACCCCAAGTAACCATGTCTTTAACCAGGATTGTGTCCACAGGTGTGGAAGAAAGCTAAAGTAATTCCACTACCTACATATAGTAAAGCACCCTTTGCTGCCTCTAACATCCACCCAGTCAGTGTGCTGCCTGTTTTCAGTAAACTGATGGAGAACTGCGTTTAACAAATGCAATGCTATTTTATAATGACTTTCAGCATGCGTATAGGGAAAGGCACTCAACTTGTACTGCACTGACTCATGACTGGCTAAAATAAATTGATTAGATGATAGTTGGAGCTGTATTGTTCGGTTTCAGTGAAGCCTTGTGTTATTGATCATCATTTCTTATTGAAAAAAACTCCCTTGGAATGGCTTTACGTCCCCTGCCATCACACGGTTGGAGAGTTACTTATCCAACAGAACCAAGAGTGTTCTTCAATGGAAGCTTCTCCAACATCAGATATGTGCAGTAGTATCCCTCAGGACAGTTTCCTTGGGCTGTTACTCCTCTCTATTTTTACAAATGATTTGTCACTTGTCTTACAAGAAGTTAGATTTACTACGTATGCTGATTGCACACATCACCATCTACAGCCAATGAGCTCACAGAGTCTCTTAGCAAGGACATACAGTCAGTGTCAGAATGGGAAATTACAATAATCTGGTGTTAAATTCATCTGAAAACAAAAAAGCATTATATTTGGTTCAAAGCATTCTCTTAGACCTAAACTGGAGATGGTTGTGAACATTTGTAGAGAAATCCTGCACGGAGCCTTCACCGTGGGCTGCCCCTTTAAGAGCACAGCAGCAGTCAGGAGGGAGACAATAACAATGGCTCTTCTGGCTCTGTATGGAGGCTCTCGGTCAGCGTGGCAGTTTTGACAGTGTGTTTAACTCCTGGCAGAAGTCCTGTTTATTTTCAGCGTGATTAGTTTGTAAAGTGTTGAAGTTAATCGCCGGTGTTAACGCTCTAGGTCGTGTTTGGAATCTTTGGGGCCCGCTCCTGTCATTGACCGAATGGATTAGTAGCAACAGTGTTGCGAAGCTTTGACAAACAAACCATCAGGTGTATCAGACTGACAGACTGCAAGCCTGAAGTCAACACTAATTCTCCCTCTATCGCTCCAGCAAACGTATTGTTTCCCACTGCGCTTCCCTTGGCAAACGTATTGTTTCCCACTGCGCTTCCCTTGGCAAACGTATTGTTTCCCACTGCGCTTCCCTTGGCAAACGTATTGTTTCCCACTGCGCTTCCCTTGGCAAACGTATTGTTTCCCACTGCGCTTCCCTTGGCAAACGTATTGTTTCCCACTGCGCTTCCCTTGGCAAACGTATTGTTTCCCACTGCGCTTCCCTTGGCAAACGTATTGTTTCCCACTGCGCTTCCCTTGGCAAACGTATTGTTTCCCACTGCGCTTCCCTTGGCAAACGTATTGTTTCCCACTGCGCTTCCCTTTGCAAACATATGTTTCCCACTGCGCTTCCCTTTGATGCTCAGTGTCGCTGGACTATTATTGCCCTGCCGGATGGATTTGGGTTGACATTTTAGTTCATTTATTATTTCACCTTTATTTAACCAGGTAAGCTAGTTGAGAACAAGTTCCCATTTACAACTGTGACCTGGCCAAGATAAAGCAAAGCAGTGCGACACAAACAACAACAGAGTTACACATGGAATAAACAAGCGTACAGTCAATAACACAATAGAAAAAAAAGAGTCTATATACAGTGTGTGCAAGTGGCGAGAGGAGGTAAGGCAATAAATAGGCCATAGTAGCGAAGTAATTACAATTTAGCAGATTAACACTGGAGTGATAAATGAGCAGATGATGATGTGCAAGTAGAAATACTGGTGTGCAAAAGAGCAGAAAAGTAAATAAAAACCATATGGGGATGAGGTAGATAGATGGGCTATTTACAGATGGACTATGCACAGCTGCAGCGATCAGTTAGCTGATGTATAAAGTTAGTGAGGGAAATATAAGTCTCCAGCTTCAGTGATTTTTGCATTTCGTTCCAGTCACTGGCAGCAGAGAACTGGAAGGAAAGGCAGCCAAAGGAGATGTTGGATTTGGAGATGACCAGTGAGATATACCTGCTGGAGCGCGTGCTACGGGTGGGTGTTGTTATCGTGACCAGTGAGCTGAGATAAGGCGGAGCTTTACCTAGCATAGACTTATAGATGACCTGGAACCAGTGGATCTGGCGACGAATATGTAGTGAGGGCCAGCCGACTAGAGCATACAGGTCACAGTGGTGGGTGGTATAAGGTGATTTGGTAACAAAACGGATGGCACTGTGATAGACTGCATCCGGTTTGCTGAGTAGAGTATTGGAAGCTATTTTGTAGATGACATCGCCAAAGTCGAGGATCGGTAGGATGGTCAGTTTTACTAGGGTAAGTTTGGCGGCGTGAGTAAAGGAGGCTTTGTTGCGAAATAGGAAGCCGATTCTAGATTTAATTTTGGATTGGAGATGTTTAATATGTGTCTGGAAGGAGAGTTTACAGTCTAGCCAGACACCTAGGTATTTATAGTTGTCCACATATTCTAGGTCAGAACCGTCCAGGGTAGTGATGCTAGTCGGGCGGGCGGGTGCGGGTGCGGCCAGCGAACGGTTGAAAAGCATGCATTTGGTTTTACTAGCGTTTAAGAGCAGTTGGAGGCCACGGAAGGAGAGTTGTATGGCATTGAAGCTCATTTGGAGGTTAGTTAACACAGTGTCCAAAGAAGGGCCAGATGTATACAGAATGGTGAGGTCAAAGTGAGGTTGTGTGAGAGTTTATTGTTTATTATTGCTTGAACTGTATTGATTTTGTGGGGGACTATTGACATTTAGCAGAGAATATTTTTGGACATTTCAAAGCCTTTGTCTTTGAACACACCCCACAAACCCATTTATATCCCCCCCCACTGGGTCGTAATACAGAACATTGCAAGTTCTCTAAGGTTTATCACTGGATTCTTTGTCATCAATTGTTTGTATGAAGTGGCCTTTGAATTGCTCTGCCATTATTCTAGTACGAGGTATTGTTGGTGGGGTTACTAGTGCTGCTCTCTCCTATTCTTCTTTTCAGAAGGGTTAATACCTACCTGGCGCCAGAACAACATCTTTATCCCTCTCTAACAATACTGCTACACATTGAAGAAGCTCAACTCCTAGGAGTAACATTGGATGGTCAGTTGTCATTGCCAAGTCACATACAAAGTTTTTGTGAAGATGGTGAGCGGTACAGTATGTATGTTGTGGTGTGTTCTGCGTTTTTGACACAAAGCTCAACTGTACCAGGCTTTGATCTTGTCCCATTATATGGTCAGGTGCAACAAAGAAAGACCTAGCAAAGCTGCAGCTGGCTGTAAACAAAAGCCTTGCCTTTAACTGCACACACACGACATGAAAGTCTTTCATGGTTGAGGAGAAACAGACTACTTCTAGTCTAAGAAAAATGTGTTTTTTTGAAAATGCCTAACCATTTGCATACACTTCAAAACATACATACCCCAGACACACCACTATGGGTTTCTCCACGGTACCCAAACCAAAAACACATTTAGTGTGTCGCTCAGTTATGTATAGAAACATGAAATCGTGGAATGCTCTGCAACCAGAGGTTACTTAAGATCACATTTAGAAACATATTGTATCACAGCACCTCTCCTCTTTCTGAAGGTCTCATTTAACTGTATTGTACATACGAATGTATATATGAAGTGTGTAAATAGTATTTGATGTCTATTGGAGTCTTTCTTCCACACACACACCTCTTATTTCTATATTAAAGTAATATCTTATGTTGTTCTTGTCTATTACCGTTCTGTATTTTGTAATGTATGTTGTGTGGACCCCAGGAAGAATAGCAGCTACATGAGCAGTAGCTAATGGGGTCCCTAATAAACTAAACAAGTAGGCTATAGGCATAGCTATGTTGTCCAGTGATTAAGAATATGATTTGTAGACAGAATAGCCAAGATAAACAATTGTCACACACTGACCCAAGTAAATGTGATAAAAGTTATGCTGTCAGAAATACAGGTACCTATTATAGCAAAACCTACCTCCAGCTCTCATGTTGGTCCCAAGAATCTGCAGTGAGTACAAAACAATGTATGCCCCTGTTGAAAGACAAAGCAACATGTCAATATTCTCCAGTGTGGAGAGACATACAGAGGGAGAGACAGTGGTTCGACAGTAAGGTTGACTAGCTAGTTAACTTTGGCTGGTTGAGTATGATCATGTCACACTACTACTTGGACATTAGCCTTTCCTCCTGGGTCCTGGGTCCTGTGTGGCTCAGTCGGTAGAGCATGGCGCTTGCAACGCCAAGCGTCGTGGGTTCGATTCCCGCTGGGGCCACCCATATGTAAAAGTAGTGGCCCCAGCCGACTTGTAAGTCGCTTTGGACAAAAGCGTCTGCTAAATGGGATATATTTAAAACATGACTCACTTTGGCATCTAACTGAGAACAAGGAAGAGCGGTAGTTCATAATGGGATGGCTAAATAAATATTGCCAGAAATACATCCACAGCTAGAGGGCTGTCCTACGAAGAGGCAAATTTGGTCAACCAGTCATACGAATGCATCTCACCTTTCAGCCAGGTAAATGTCCACAGAACGAAACATGCTCCAGGGAAGGCTAAACTCCCTGCTAACTCCACTAACTCCTGAATGAAATGATTGAGCCACGAGTTGAGGACCAATGAAATTAGATTTACTTCCTCTTGGAAAGATTGCATCATCTTCCCGTTCATTTGACGAAGACGACTGAAAATATTTGATTAAATGACTTAATCAAAATAAATATTGATAGGAGTGGGGGGAAGGAGTGCTTGTGCATTAATCAGCACACCAAAGACGGCATTAACGATAACAAAATAAAGACAACAATTCTAAAAGCCTATTTAACACCACAGCCTGCTGAATGTGCAAGATAACTTTTCTTTCATTTTGATGTAAAATGTTACACTGTGAAGCTAACTGAAACTAAGGATCCTGGGACTGAACACCTTCTGCAACTGGATCCTGGACTTCCTGACAGGCCGCCCCCCCGAAGTGGTGAGGGTAGGCAACAACACATCCCCCACGCTGACCGTCAATACTGGGGCCCATTAGGGGTGAGTGCTTAGTGCCCTCCTGTACTCCCTGTTCAACCACGACTCCAACACAGTCATTAAGTTTGCTGATGACACGATGGTGGTATGCCTGATCACCCACGACGATGAGAAAGCATTTCGGGGGGTCAGAGACCAGTTGAGAGAAAAGTGGGAAACTCAAGTGTTTAATATACAGCGTGATTCATTTATGTCCGTGCCTGTGAAATATGAAGCAGGGCTTTCGAGACAGAGCTAATTGGAGGAGTTTGTTTTTGAGCAATTTTAAGAGGCTTGTTCTGACAATGTCAATGGGTAGAGCATTAGGACATTCATTAGCATCTTTGAGAGGACTTGATCAAGAATACCTGGTATTGGTGAAAATATGTAACCATTGTCTAAAGTGTCATAATGTTGGGTCCAACACAGCAAAAGTAATAAACAATAAGCAATGTTGAGTAACTGATGGAAGCTGATTAACACACTATGCAGGCGTGTTTAAGGTCAGGAGAGCAGACAATGTTGAGGGACTGATGGAAGCTGATTAACACACTATGCAGGCGTGTTTAAGGTCAGGAGAGCAGACAATGTTGAGGGACTGATGGAAGCTGATTAACACACTATGCAGGCGTGTTTAAGGTCAGGAGAGCAGACAATGTTGAGGGACTGATGGAAGCTGATTAACACACTATGCAGGCGTGTTTAAGGTCAGGAGAGCAGACAATGTTGAGGGACTGATGGAAGCTGATTAACACACTATGCAGGCGTGTTTAAGGTCAGGAGAGCAGACAATGTTGAGGGACTGATGGAAGCTGATTAACACACTATGCAGGCGTGTTTAAGGTCAGGAAAGCAAACAATGTTGAGGGACTGATGGAAGCTGATTAACACACTATGCAGGCGTGTTTAAGGTCAGGAGAGCAGACAATGTTGAGGGACTGGTGGAAGCTGATTAACACACTATGCAGGCGTGTTTAAGGTCAGGAGAGCAGACAATGATTTTTATTTTTTATTATTCATTATTTTACCAGGTAAGTTGACTGAGAACACATTCTCATTTACAGCAACGACCTGGGGAATAGTTACAGGGGAGATTGTAATTGTAAACTGGGGATTATTAGGTGACCGTGATGGTTTGAGGGCCAGATTGGAAATTTAGCCAGGACACCAGGGTTAACACCTCTACTCTTACAATAAGTGCCATGGGATCTTTAGTGACCACAGAGAGTCAGGACACCTGTTTAACGTCCCATCCAGAAAGACAGCACCCTACACAGGGTAGTGTCCCCAATCACTGCCCTGGGGCATTGGGATATTTTTTTTAGACCAGAGGAAATAGTGTCTCCTACGGCCCTCCAACACCACTTCCAGCAGCATCTGGTCTCCCATCCAGGGACTGACCAGGACCAAGCCTGCTTCAGAAGCAAGCCAGCAGTGGTATGCAGGGTGGTATGCTGCTGGCTTAAATGCGAGAAATCCCATTAACGGGCTCCGAGGTACCGTGTGAATTCCATCTTCTTTTTGACTCTGTGCTAATAGCAGCATGCGTGGTCGGGTTATATACAACCTGTCATGTATTTATCTATACTGAGGCTTTTGCATTGGGAGGGGAATGAGAGGTAATGACAGTAAGATGAAGCAGAGATAAGACCTCCCTAAGTGATTTCTGTCACGATCACCCTCTCTGCTCCCACCTGTCCTGTCTTGACATTGCCTCTGAAAGCCTTAGTGTCTGTGTGCTGTGCATTGGGAATCTGATGCTTGGATCAAGGTTGTATTCCGTGGATTAGCATCCTTCAGCCAGTTTCATTTCTAGTCACACATCACAGGGCTTTGGGCTGGAGATTACTGCAAGGAAATGTTGTCACCCACTTGTCTGGCATGTGGCACATTTTGTTCCTCGCTTATCTGACACAGTTGAAGTTGTCTCTTTACAAGTGTTAGACAGATTCTACTGCAGGTGAATGACCACAGAGAACCTTCATACATTAATGATTCTTGAACCACAATTCCCACAACCCACTGTGAGGAAGCTACACAGGTTGCAAGTGTGTCCTGGATTGTACCTGGCGGTAAGAAAATGAGTCAAGTCAAGCTACAGAACAAAAGGTGCGGTTCAGAGACAGCTTGACCCTGCTGAAAAACTGCCAAGTAATGTGAACAGGGTAGTATGGTTAAACTATAGCACATTTCCCTAGACATATTCCTATGTGTTATCTTGGCCAGGTCGCAATTGTAAAGCCGGCGCGAGATATGGTTCAGAAAACATAGCTGAAAACAGGGATGGGAAATGCCTTGTAGTCCAAATTGTCATACCAAGAAGATTGAATGACTGCTATGTTGTTCTCATGCGAGTTAGCAGAACAGCCATTTTGGAACAATTCGGATTGAGGGTGCTAGCTACGTTTTCTAAACCTTCTCACACTGGCTCCAGTCTTAATCTACACCGGAAGTTACACATTTCAACTTTAATCTACATAGGAAGCCTGTCCGACCCTGGTACAGTTTAAACAATCGGGTCAGATCTGCTGGCTACACAATTAGTTATGTGTTAATAGTGTTTGGCTAACAGTAGTCAGCTAACTGTGCAAACTAGACACATGCATTTTTCCGAATAAATTATCGTCCCCAAATAAGTAACGTTAAGGTATGGTTAGATTTAGCCATAACTAGTTACAGCGATTCCCAAATTAGTTCGATTCCGTTAACAGGAGCTAGGTAGCCAACCCCTAGTCAAAATAGTTAGATGAACCTGATTGCCCCAACAGCAAATCGATTTAATTGGCAAGAGCTAAAAATATTATTTTTTTAAACAGCGAACGTTAGCAAGATAGCTGGCAACTTTACCTGAGAAACGCCACGGTTACAAGCCTTGCCTCTACGATGACATACTCTTCTTCCCTGTTTTGTTGAAAATCGCTATTTACTCTTGTGGTACTTCAATAATCTCATAGACATAAAGGACGACCATACATTATTCTTCACCGCCACCTACTGTACTGGAGTGTGAGGCCATTCTATTCATCTTTAACCTGTTGAAACTCTATGGGCGCAATTTCATTTTTGGATGAAAAACGTTCCCGTTTTAAACAAGATATTTTGTCACAAAAAGATGCTCGACTATGCATATAATTGATAGCTTTCGAAAGAAAACACTCTGACGTGTCCAGAACTGCAAAGATATTTTCTGTGCGTGCCCTAGAACGTGAGCTTCAGGCAAAACCAAGATGAGACGGCATCCAGGAAATGAGCAGGATTTTTGAGGCTCTGTTTTCCATTGTCTCCTTATATGGCTGTGAATGCGAGAGGAGTAAGTCTGCCCTTTCTGTCGTTTCCCCAAGGTGTCTGCAGCATTGTGACGTATTTGTAGGCATATCATTGGAAGATTGACCATAAGAGACCACATTTACCAGGTGTCCACCCAGTGTCCTGCGCCGAAATTGGTGCGCAAAAGTCAGCTGCAAGTATTTTTCCACAGAATTCAGAGGAGAATGCAGGCTTCCACGAACGATATATCAATGAAGAGATATGTGAAAAAACACCTTGAGGATTGATTCCAAACAACGTTTGCCATGTTTCGGTCGATATTATGGAGTTAATTCGGAAAAAGTTTGACGTTGTAGGTGACTGAATTTTCGGTTCGTTTCGGTAGCCAAATGTGATGTACAAAACGGAACGATTTCTCCTACACACAGACGCTTTCAGGAAAAACTGCGCATTTGGTATGTAACTGAGAGTCTCCTCATTGAAAACATCCGAAGCTCTTCAAAGGTAAATGATTTTATTTATTTGGTTATCTGGTTTTTGTGAAAATGTTGCCTGCTAAATGCTACTCAAAATGCTAAGCTAGCTTAGCATACTCTAACATAAATTAGTCAATTGCTATGGTTCAAAAGCATATTTAGAAAATCTGAGATGACAGTGTTGTTAAGAAAAGGCTAAGCTTGAGAGCAGGCGCATTATTTTCATTTTATTTGCGATTTTCAGAAATCGTTAACGTTGCGTTATGCTAATGAGCCTGAGGCTTTAGTCACGATCCCGGATCCGGGATGGGGAGTTTCAACAGGTTAAATCATAGCGGTCAAATAAACGTTCAAGGTGCATACTGCTACGTACTGTCCTGAAGTTTGAGATGAATCACGGTCTACCTAGAAAATAAAAAACAAATCAATAGCTGCTGAAACCTATCCCATGCCCCCGAATCCATTCAACGATATCTATAACATGCTGAAACAATCCACCATTAGAATGATTCAGCATGTCAACAACATTGAAATAAGAGAATGCTATCTGTACTGTTCCACCCAAAACCTTCTCAAACCTCAGCAGCACTGATAAACTTTCACTTCTTTGACCCTCTTTCCTGCTGAGCAAACTTTTGGCCTCAATCACTCTGCCTCCCTTCACATTTTCTTTAATATCAACTATGGACGTAGATATTGGGGCTCCAGTGATGACTCCCCTTAACCTAGCATAAGCCCCAGGGATATGGCTTTTAAGATTCATCCCATTAAGCTTTTCCATTTGCAGAATCTTGCCTTTCTGAGCCTGGCTACCACAAAATATTAGCAATTTACCTTTCCAATGAACCGGGATAGCTTGACTTCACCTATCTCTTTCTCCAAGGCATTGGTTAGTCAGATAGGGTGTAAATGAGGTCCTGTGGTCTCATCAAACACCATCACCACTTTCCACTCTGACACATTATGACTCTTGCTTCCAACCTTGGCCATCTTCATGCTTTCTATCCTAGACGCTCCACTGCTTTCTGTATCATGATCACTCTTCTTCCTGTGTTTCTTCACTACATCCACGCTACTCGCTGCCATTTACAACCTGAACACGGCCACCTGTTCCTCTTATCTAGCTCTGTGTTTCCACCTACTGTTCTGCAGTTTGAGTTTTATAACCACGGGAAGCCCCTGATAAATCGAAATAAAAAGTAATAGTATATTTTATTTTACAAAATTATTGAACTAGGCCTTTATTACTCCTGTATTAGCAGAGAAAAATATCCTCAGTTCAAGTCCTGCAAATAGAGCAACAAAGCTCATATTTGTGTAAATTGTAATCTGTTGGTGTCACTGAATAGGCTGATACCATATTTCATGGACCCAAGATCCATAGGTAAGGTTGTACATTGCAATATGAATGCCCAATACATACAATAAGCTGAATAGTGAGGGGATTTCCGACATTTAAAGTTCTGTAATAAGAGCTAAGACGCTAGTATTTGTGTAAACTCTTTAAGCAATGTAATCTGTAGGTGTCACTCATTAGGCTGATACCCCATTTCATGGACCCAAGATCCATAGGTAAGGCTCTACATTGCAATGTAAGTATGCCTCCAATGCAATTCTGAAGTCTATATACATCCACAGTGCGATTTCAACTGAATTGTATGTTTTGTGTTAAATTGTCTTTTGTTAAATGTATATACCAACATTATAAAACATCCTTGTTTACCATTATCTAGTCCAATTGTGGCATAATTCCACTATTTTCATAGTGGAATCAGTTTCAATGGGGGACTTTTATTTTGAAGGCAAACAGCCAATTTCACTTTTGTTGCTAGTGCTGTTGTTCATGACACACACTCGAAGTCACATCAGCTCTAAAGGAGGGGCAAAGCATAGACACAAGACTGTGACAAAGACCCTTCGGGAGAAGATATGCTGCACAGCGCCCTCTTGTGTGGGGAGAGTAGTTGAATGAAAAGTGCCTCCTTCCTCCTGCACCTGGCAATCATTGATTATTATTACAAGATTGGACAAGTAAATGCAAGGGCACCATCACGTGGCTTTTACCTTTCCAATGATTTCTAATCAGCGAGGAAGGAATGATGCACCTTTAAAGAATGCAAACAGGGATGTCATTTGTGGGTGATCCTGTCCAGACAGAACAAGTAGAACCCATCGGGTGGAGCCCTAGCCCATGTAGCACATTGTACAGGTAAGCAATAAGGCAACAAGAAAATCCACCTAGGAAGTAAAACAATTAAAGATCATAGACACTTTAGGTGAGGTGCTGACTAACAGAAGATTATCTATTCAAATACGAAACAAGTTGATAGTAATCTCTACTTGCTGTGGGATCCATTCTACATGTCAAATCAATCGTATGTTATTTGTCACATGCTTCATAAACAACGGGTGTTGTTTAACAGTGAAATGCTTACTCACGGGGCCTTTTCCAACAATGCAGAGTTAAAGATAAAGGAGTAGAGACATGAGGAATAAATGCATAGTGAATAACAGATAACAGTTGATTGTTCCTGCAGAGTAAATACAGAATAATTGAGGTAATCAGGCACTTTATTTCCATTACATCGCTATTCTAACATTACTGTATTGATTTATTAGGAATGCACATTATTCAGGGCCTCATCAAAATACAGACTAGTGAACAGTGGTAATAATAATAAATATATGCCATTTAGCAGACGCTTTTATCCAAATCGATTTACAGTCATGCGTGCATACATTTTACACAAGGGTGGTCCCGGGAATCGAACCCACTATCAATTGCGTTGCAAGCGCCATACAAAATTGTGCAAGTTGAAGAAAGTGTTCCACGCATAAATAATATCATCAGACAGAGACAAACTGTTAATTCATCAAATACTTAAAAACAGAGCAGTGAAACTTGAAGTAAACTCAATTCAACGTCTATTCTACGTTGGTTCAACCAGTGTCCAGTGGGAAGTGTTCTTCGCTCAATAAATAGCTTGGGACATCTGCAAACCATCTACATGACATCTGCAATTTGTTCCTCACAAACCCTAGACATCTTTCCATTGAGATGCAACAGGTACGTAATACAACAAGTGGAATGTCATACATCCAAATGGTCAAAATCTGGAGATCCTCGTCAAGATATTTAATCTCATGTTGTTCATTCAATAAGATCCTACAAAACGGGGGGGGACAACAGAGGGAAGGTATCAATATTTTCCACATTACGTCTTGTAAATGGATCATCGTTCATTTAAAATAATTGACGGGCCAACATGACCATAACGCTGCCCTTAAATGCACAAGTTCACACACATTTAGCCTTTTGCTATGCACACAAAATGTCCTAAAAATCCTGAGTGCCTTTAGCCACCATGCTAAAGCTAATAACACTCACATCATCTGAATCCACTGGGAAGACTGATGTTCCGTTGCTACTGGCGACACTCTGGGTCGGCGGCAATGGAGCAGTCGTCGTCCCGAATCTGCAGGACAGAGAAGCGATACGTTGGCGCCCTGTAGGGGGCGGAGCAGAGCCACAAGGCATGTCAATATTTAGGACCAGAACGGAAGCAAGCATTTCAATGTGCACTTGTACCTGAGCAGTGTGTGTGTGTGTGTGTGTGTGTGTGTGTGTGTGTGTGTGTGTGTGTGTGTGTGTGTGTGTGTGTGTGTGTGTGTGTGTGTGTGTGTGTGTGTGTGTGTGTGTGTGTGTGTGTGTGTGTGTGTGTACTTGCATGCTCGTGCGCATAAATGTGTACGAGGCTCACCTATTTCCATAGCCCATTCTCCTTACAGTATAGACAGCAGCGGCAACAGCCACCAGAATGACAATCCCTGATCCAACACAAACTACGATCAACAGCATCTTCTCTCTCTGAAATACAGACATAGCATTATCATATTTCTGGTCATATTATTCTAAACGCTATAAACCTTTATCATGCGACGCAATGCATCATCTAATATGTGGGGCTGTATTTTCTGATGCGGAAGTACCCAGAGGGTGTGTAGGCGTTTGTTCCAGCACACCGCTGACACAACTGATTCAACTCATCAACCAGTTATCAAGCCATTGATTGATTGAATCAGCTGTGTTAGTACTGGGCTGGAACAAAACCCAGCTCACAATGTGTGTCTCCCGAGAATGAAGAACACTGTTACATTATGCCCAGATAAGTCACACCTTTCACACTGTGAGCAATAACCCAAGCACACACACACACACACAAAGGAGACCCACACAAGAACTCGCAGATGCACACACACAGGTCACACTCACCGGGGTTTCAGAATATGGGCTGGCAGTGGGGGGCTGACTGGAGTTCCCACAATGCCTGTTGACTGTCTCCTTTATGCGCAGGGGAGTGAAACCTCCCTCACACTTATCACTGGGAACCTTACGGTACCTACACATGGAGACCACATGGTGAACTGTGTGTGTGTGTGTGTGTGTGTGTGTGTGTGTGTGTGTGTGTGTGTGTGTGTGTGTGTGTGTGTGTGTGTGTGTGTGTGTGTGTGTGTGTGTGTGTGTGTTTGGTTTGACTATCTTTGTGGGGACCACATTTCGCCGGTCCCCACAAGGAAAAGGTTATTTTAGGCTTAGGGGTTAAGGTTAGGGTTAGGGATACTATTAGGGTTAGGGATACAGTTAGGGTTAGGAGTTATGGTTATGGGTTAAGGTTAGGGATACAGTTAGGGTTAGGGATACAGTTAGGGTTAGGAGTTATGGTTATGGGTTAAGGTTAGGGTTAGGGATACAGTTAGGGTTAGGGATACAGTTAGGGTTAGGAGTTATGGGTTAAGGTTAGGGTTAAGGATACAGTTAGGGTTAGGGATACAGTTAGGGTTAGGAGTTATGGTTATGGGTTAAGGTTAGGGTTAGGGATACTATTAGGGTTAGGGATACAGTTAGGGTTAGGAGTTATGGTTATGGGTTAAGGTTAGGGTTAGGGATACAGTTAGGGTTAGGAGTTAGGGTTAGGAGTTATGGTTATGGGTTAAGGTTAAGGTTAGGGTTAGGGATACTATTAGGGTTAGGGATACAGTTAGGGTTAGGAGTTATGGTTATGGGTTAAGGTTAGGGTTAGGGATATAGTTAAGGTTAGGCGTTATGGTTATGGGTTAAGGTTAGGGTTAGGGATACAATTAGGGTTAGGGATACAGTTAGGGTTAGGAGTTATGGTTATGGGTTAAGGTTAGGGTTAGGGATACAGTTAGGGTTAGGCGTTATGGTTATGGGTTAAGGTTAGGGTTAGGGATACAGTTAGGGTTAGGGATACAGTTAGGGTTAGGAGTTATGGTTATGGGTTAAGGTTAGGGTTAGTGATACTATTAGGGTTAGGGATACAGTTAGGGTTAGGAGTTATGGTTATGGGTTAAGGTTAGGGTTAGGGATACAGTTAGGGTTAGGGATACAGTTAGGGTTAGGAGTTATGGTTATGGGTTAAGGTTAGGGTTAGGGATACTATTAGGGTTAGGGATACAGTTGGGTTAGGAGTTATGGTTATGGGTTAAGGTTAGGGTTAGGGTTAGGGATATAGTTAGGGTTAGGCGTTATGGTTATGGGTTAAGGATAGGGATACAGTTAGGGTTAGGGATACAGTTAGGGTTAGGAGTTATGGTTATGGGTTAAGGTTAGGGTTAGGGATACAGTTAGGGTTAGGCGTTATGGTTATGGGTTAAGGTTAGGGTTAGGGATACAGTTAGGGTTAGGGATACAGTTAGGGTTAGGAGTTATGGTAATGCGTTAAGGTTAGGGTTAGGGATACAGTTAGGGTTAGGGATACAGTTAGGGTTAGGAGTTATGGTTATGGGTTAAGGTTAGGGTTAGGGATACAGTTAGGGTTAGGGATACAGTTAGGGTTAGGAGTTATGGTTATGGGTTAAGGTTAGGGATACAGTTAGGGTTAGGCGTTATGGTTATGGGTTAAGGTTAGGGATACAGTTAGGGTTAGGCGTTATGGTTATGGGTTAAGGTTAGGGTTAGGGATACTATTAGGGTTAGGGATACAGTTAGGGTTAGGAGTTATGGTTATGGGTTAAGGTTAGGGTTAGGAGTTATGGTTATGGGTTAAGGATAGGGATACAGTTAGGGTTAGGGATACAGTTAGGGTTAGGAGTTATGGTTATGGGTTAAGGTTAGGGATACAGTTAGGGTTAGGCGTTATGGTTATGGTTATGGGTTAAGGTTAGGGTTAGGGATACTATTAGGGTTAGGGATACAGTTAGGGTTAGGAGTTATGGTTATGGGTTAAGGTTAGGGTTAGGAGTTATGGTTATGGGTTAAGGTTAGGGTTAGGGATACAGTTAGGGTTAGGGATACAGTTAGGGTTAGGAGTTATGGTTATGGGTTAAGGTTAGGGTTAGGGATACAGTTAGGGTTAGGGATACAGTTAGGGTTAGGAGTTATGGTTATGGGTTAAGGTTAGGGTTAGGGATACAGTTAGGGTTAGGAGTTATGGTTATGGGTTAAGGTTAGGGTTAGGGATACTATTAGGGTTATGGATACAGTTAGGGTTAGGAGTTATGGTTATGGGTTAAGGTTAGGGATACAGTTAGGGTTAGGCGTTATGGTTATGGGTTAAGGTTAGGGTTAGGCGTTATGGTTATGGGTTAAGGTTAGGGTTAGGGATACTATTAGGGTTAGGGATACAGTTAGGGTTAGGAGTTATGGTTATGGGTTAAGGTTAGGGTTAGGGATACAGTTAGGGTTAGGCGTTATGGTTAGGGGTTACGATTATGGTTAGATTAAGGATTAGTGTCAGAAAAAATAGGATTTTCAATGGGAATCAATTCTTTGGTCCCCACAAGGATAATAAAACAAATGTGTGTATCATAATTACCCCGACGTCCTAAACTCCTCCTCCTCTCCATTTAGACACACCTCTAGGGCGTGGTCTGCAGTGTCCAGTTGTCTCATACACTCTGAGCTGTTCTCATGACGATAGTAACCATAGTCACTGTTGGAAAGGAGAGACACATTAGGCCATTTCAACCACAGACACAGCATATGCCTTGTGGTAATGTTATGTAAGGGTCTGCGTTGACTCTGCCTTTGCCTCAAAGGCACAATTAGAGAAAAAAATGATTTTTTGACTAGAAATGAAGTAACAGATTGTGCCTTTAAATGGACAAATCTCAACTTCTGGTTTCCTGTATCTGAATGTATCCCTGACTAGAGGGAGAGAATGAAAACCAGGGTTGAATTTATTAGGGCACAACAAAGCATTTTGTTTTTCAACAGACCATGAAAACAAATGTTTCCTAAGTTCAGGTAGTCCCTTTCTGTTTCAGTTAATTTTCTTCTGGTTACTACTGAATACGACCCAGTAGTATTACGGTCCTCCAGGACCATAACTGAATAGCCTTGTCAGTTTAGACTGGACCCCTGACAGTTTTTCTTACCATAGGTAGTCCTCTCTGGTGCAGGGGCAGGGGCTTTTCTGCCTGCTCACCACGTAGTCCCATCCATTCCTGCAGACGGACAGCTTCCTCAGCCTCCTGAAGGTCTCCTTGTAGCCCAAGACACACCCCTCTGTGGCCAAGTCCCCGCCCTCTGTGGCATGGGCCAACCACTGAACATAGTCCTGGTTACCACCTATGGGAAACCAACGTTAACCAATAGAGAGAGACTATTGAGACATGCCAATTTTAGTATATATTTATCGATATCAGTACGTTCAATTCCTTTCCTAGTGACCCACAGGGGTGCACACCAAAGGTGGCTTGTGGAAGGATCTATAGGAGGGCAAACTCATTGTAATAGCTGGAATGGAATCAATGGAATGGTATCAAACACATCCAACATATGGAAACCACATATTTGACGACACTCTTTGGGTATTCTCACAATAGAAAGCTAGTTACTGTTTCATTCCCTGTGAAATGTCTGTTGTTGGTTAATTGATTATGATCCTTGGGGATATTACATTTGACAACAAACAAATGATTCACAGGGGGAATCTCAATCATCTTTCCTTGATTCCTCGTGACCACTCTCCTCACCTCCTTCACAAAAAGCATTGGAGGAGAAGATCCAAGGTTCCTCCCCTCAGACATTCTCCTCCACTCAGTTTTGACAAGGAGACGAGTAGACACAGGACACAAACGCAATTGAGATTCACCCACACTCTCTGGTGAGGAGACTCTGGAAGTCAATGGTGACCACCACCCACATGGGCTGGTGGTCGTCCTCACGCCGGTAGCCCCACACGCTGATGTTCATGGTCTTGGTGCCCGGCTCGGATGTCAGGCCAGCGAAGAAGATGGGCTGCTCTGTAAAGTTGTACACCTTCCAACACTGGCCTTCATCTGTGGAGAACCTGGGGTGATGCACAATGACATACAGGGTCGTTTTCAGTAGTGCACAGAGTCACAAAACGCTTTGCCATGGAAAACTAAAACAAGCCTTTCTTATTGGATAAAGTTAAGGTTGTATTCTTTCTTTCATTGGTGCCTAATGAATACGGCCCTGTATAAACATCTGAATGTGAACGTGCAAGCACACACACACACACACGCATGAAGTACACAGGATTAAAACACACACATACAGAGTTACCAGATAGTGGACTGCTTAGACACATTCACAACTTCATAGGGAGTGAAGAGCGGATAGACACAAACACTCCATAGTCAAACACACACACACACACACACACACACAGAGGATGTCACTTGCATGCCATGGGTGGGGGTGCGAATAAAAAGCATCTTTCTTACACCCAATCTTTCTACATGGCACCGAATGTGTGTGTGCGTGCGTGTGGTGTTCAGCACTTGATGGTGTTGATTTGGCCGTCCATGGGGTGGGCCTCCACAGCCACGACGAGCCCCCCAGCGTCCAGGATGCTGTAGTGATGAGGGCCCCTCAGGGAACCCCTCCACTTGTACCCCCCGTCCTCTGACACATACACGTCAGGACGTGTTGACGAGATGGAGTCCCCCACACTGCCTGACCGGTCAAAGGGCAGAGGTCATAGAAAGGTCAAACACATTCTGGGACAGCTAGACGGTGGGGGATGTGTCCGAAAACATGTTTCTCCCTACCCCTCCGTTTATCCCTAACCCTCCAATGTTTTCTGACCTGAAGGGCCTGGATAGAGATAACCAGTGTAGTGGAGAAGCTTTCACCATACTGATCCCACATTACTGATCTGCAAACATTAAATGGTAAGGGAACGAGTGGGGACCGGGAATATATAGTGCACTATATATGGGATCAGCTATTTGTAGTGATGACCGAATTATTAGGGGCGGAAGAATTTCCTGTGTAGTCCATTCAAGATTCCCTACAGTGCTAAATGTAGTGCACAACATCATGTACACTACGGTAATACAGAAGTTTCACAATGCAACATGTCTTTGATATGTATGATTGACAGTTTGGTTACCATGGGCGATGACAAGGCCAACAGCCGTGGGGTCAGAGAGAGGCAGTATTGGAGTGATGCCGTTGTAGCGACTGTGCTCACCGTGGATGTGCAAGTTACACTGTCACACACACACACACACACATTTTTTTATTTCACCTTTATTTAACCAGGTAGGCAAGATGAGAACAAGTTCTCATTTACAATTGCGACCTCACCAAGATAAAGCAAAGCAGTTCGACACATAAAACGACGCAGAGTTACACATGGAGTAAAACAAACATACAGTCAATAACACAGTATAAACATACACACACACACGAATCAGTGTTCACAATCATATAATAAGCATCAACATACTCTACTCAACACACTTAATTGTCAGAGGAGGGAATGAAGTTAGTTCTCACATCATTTCTTGAATCCTCACCACACTCAACATTCTGGGGCTTGTTGAGGAGTGTCCACTGTCCCCCTCGGTTAAACGAAATGACTGTCCGAATGCAGCAGTCTGTCAAAAACAATACCCAGGAAAAAACGTTTTAGTTTGGATTAGTAATTGTCATATTTTTGCCACTAAAAAATACATGCTTTCACACTTCAATGAGCCAGTTGAACCCCCCCTACAAAATACATGCATTCACACTTCAATGAGCCAGTTGAACCCCCCCCCCATACAAAATACATGCATTCACACTTCAATGAGCCAGTTGAACCCCCCCCCCCTACAAAATACATGCATTCACACTTCAATGAGCCAGTTGAACCCCCCCTACAAAATACATGCATTTTATATTGGACAAGTTCAGGTATCAATCAAATGTATTTATAAAGCCCTTTTTACATCGGCAGTTGTCACTAAGTGCTTAAACAGAAACCCGGCTTAAAATCCCAAAGAGCAAACAATGCAGATGTAGAAGCACGGTGGCTAGGAAAAACTCCCTAGAAATGCAGGAACCTAGGAAGAAACCTAGAGAGAAACCAGGCTCTGAGGGGTGGCCAGTCCTCTTCTGGCTGTGACGGGTATAGATTACAAGAGTCCCTCCCCGTTTCGGACTCTTAATGTTCCTAAAGAATACGACCCAGATTGTGTTGATGCGTAGTTGCGTACCCTCCTCCAGTATGTTGGTGAGGTACACTCCTCTCATGGAGGTGACGTTGGTGAAGTCGCTCTTCCCTTCCCCACCAAACAGGTGGCGCTCTAGACACTTAGAGTACAGGATGCCCCGGTCATCTGATGTGTACACCGTCCCAAAGTAGCTCTCCTCTGGAGGATAGAAGACAGTAGAGTATGGTACAATAGAATAGAAAGTCAATAGAATCAGTAGTATAACAGTATGATATAGAAGGAATAGTCATTTATCATCTACTCTATCCCGACCCCATGAGACAACACACACACGGATGGAAGAAATACAGTGTCTTCTGTAGGCTTGGGAACAAACCCAACTGTGCTGACACAGCCCACTATGAGTCGGCATAGTGATGAGGGGCCGTAAACATCAATAAATGGTGTCAAGAACCCTCCTGACATCAAAGATGTAGAAACAACTTACCTCAGCATTTAGTGGTAAATAGTATGCATAAAATCCCTTTGTACCATGTGTTGCTGTGTGTGTGTGTCTGTGTGTGTCTGTGTGTGTGTGTGTGTGTGTGTGTGTGTGTGTGTGTGTGTGTCTGTGTGTGTCTGTGTGTGTGTGTACCCTGATGCCCAGAGCTGTGTCTGCTGTTATTCTAGTCTATTAATGTGTCTATCTACCTCTAACCTTCCCCCACTCAGATAAAACCCCTCCTTCTTATCTCCTCCATTCAGCTCAATGGCACAAACGCCTCGGCCCTCCACCCATAGACACCTACTGTATGTACTGACACAGAAGACACACATACACAGCCTGTATGATAGGATTATTTGTCAGCAATACTGAGAACTTGTGAAACCAGTCATTCCTCTTTCTCTCTAAAAAAAACTCAAGCTTTTCCATTGCAGCAAGCATGGTAGTAGGACTGAGACAGACATATCAGGGTTAGTAGGACTGAGACAGACATATCAGGGTTAGAGTTAGTAGAACTGAGACAGACATATCAGGGTTAGTAGGACTGAGACAGACATATCAGGGTTAGTAGGACTGAGACAGACATATCAGGGTTAGAGTTAGTAGGACTGAGACAGACATATCAGGGTTAGTAGGACTGAGACAGACATATCAGGGTTAGTAGGACTGAGACAGACATATCAGGGTTAGTAGAACTGAGACAGACATATCAGGGTTAGTAGGACTGAGACAGACATATCAGGGTTAGTAGGACTGAGACAGACATATCAGGGTTAGTAGAACTGAGACAGACATATCAGGGTTAGTAGAACTGAGACAGACATATCAGGGTTAGTAGGACAGAGACAGACATATCAGGGTTAGTAGAACTGAGACAGACATATCAGGGTTAGTAGAACTGAGACAGACATATCAGGGTTAGTAGAACTGAGACAGACATATCAGGGTTAGTAGAACTGAGACAGACATATCAGAGTTAGTAGGACTGAGACAGACATATCAGGGTTAGAGTTAGTAGGACTGAGACAGACATATCAGGGTTAGAGTTAGTAGAACTGAGACAGACATATCAGGGTTAGTAGGACTGAGACAGACATATCAGGGTTAGTAGAACTGAGACAGACATATCAGGGTTAGTAGGACTGAGACAGACATATCAGGGTTAGAGTTAGTAGAACTGAGACAGACATATCAGGGTTAGTCAGTAGAACTGAGACAGACATATCAGGGTTAGTAGAACTGAGACAGACATATCAGGGTTAGTAGAACTGAGACAGACATATCAGGGTTAGTAGAACTGAGACAGACATATCATTGTTAGAGTTAGTAGAACTGAGACAGACATATCAGGGTTAGTAGGACTGATACAGACATATCAGGGTTAGTAGAACTGAGACAGACATATCAGGGTTAGAGTTAGTAGAACTGAGACAGACATATCAGGGTTAGTAGGACTGAGACAGACATATCAGGGTTAGTAGGACTGAGACAGACATATCAGGGTTAGAGTTAGTAGAACTGAGACAGACATATCAGGGTTAGTAGAACTGAGACAGACATATCAGGGTTAGAGTTAGTAGAACTGAGACAGACATATCAGGGTTAGTAGGACTGAGACAGACATATCAGGGTTATAGTTAGTAGGACTGAGACAGACATATCAGGGTTAGTAGAACTGAGACAGACATATCAGGGTTAGAGTTAGTAGAACTGAGACAGACATATCAGGGTTAGTCAGTAGAACTGAGACAGACATATCAGGGTTAGTCAGTAGAACTGAGACAGACATATCAGGGTTAGTCAGTAGAACTGAGACAGACATATCAGGGTTAGTAGAACTGAGACAGACATATCAGGGTTAGTAGAACTGAGACAGACATATCAGGGTTAGTAGAACTGAGACAGACATATCAGGGTTAGTAGAACTGAGACAGACATATCAGAGTTAGTAGGACTGAGACAGACATATCAGGGTTAGTAGGACAGAGACAGACATATCAGAGTTAGTAGGACTGAGACAGACATATCAGGGTTAGTAGAACTGAGACAGACATATCAGGGTTAGTAGAACTGAGACAGACATATCAGGGTTAGAGTTAGTAGAACTGAGACAGACATATCAGGGTTAGAGTTAGTAGGACTGAGACAGACATATCAGGGTTAGAGTTAGTAGGACTGAGACAGACATATCAGAGTTAGTAGGACTGAGACAGACATATCAGGGTTAGTAGGACAGAGACAGACATATCAGGGTTAGAGTTAGTAGAACTGAGACAGACATATCAGAGTTAGTAGGACTGAGACAGACATATCAGGGTTAGTAGGACAGAGACAGACATATCAGGGTTAGTAGGACTGAGACAGACATATCAGGGTTAGAGTTAGTAGGACTGAGACAGACATATCAGGGTTAGTAGGACTGAGACAGACATATCAGGGTTAGAGTTAGTAGGACTGAGACAGACATATCAGGGTTAGTAGGACTGAGACAGACATATCAGGGTTAGTAGGACTGAGACAGACATATCAGGGTTAGAGTTAGTAGAACTGAGACAGACATATCAGGGTTAGTAGGACTGAGACAGACATATCAGGGTTAGTAGAACTGAGACAGACATATCAGGGTTAGAGTTAGTAGAACTGAGACAGACATATCAGGGTTAGTAGAACTGAGACAGACATATCAGGGTTAGAGTTAGTAGAACTGAGACAGACATATCAGGGTTAGTAGGACTGAGACAGACATATCAGGGTTAGAGTTAGTAGAACTGAGACAGACATATCAGGGTTAGTCAGTAGAACTGAGACAGACATATCAGGGTTAGAGTTAGTAGAACTGAGACAGACATATCAGGGTTAGTCAGTAGAACTGAGACAGACATATCAGGGTTAGTCAGTAGAACTGAGACAGACATATCAGGGTTAGTCAGTAGAACTGAGACAGACATATCAGGGTTAGTAGAACTGAGACAGACATATCAGGGTTAGTAGGACTGAGACAGACATATCAGGGTTAGAGTTAGTAGAACTGAGACAGACATATCAGGGTTAGAGTTAGTAGAACTGAGACAGACATATCAGGGTTAGAGTTAGTAGAACTGAGACAGACATATAAGGGTTAGCAGGCTTAGACAGCCATAGATCTAGATGAGATAGATGTACAATTTCAGACACGATCGGTGCTGAGCAAAATACATGAGTAAACTTGAATGTCTAATCTAAAAACGAATCCATGTGGCTCATATATCCTTTGTCTGTACTTGACAAACATGTGTGAGTGTGAGTTAGAATGTGTGAAAGAGAGAGAGGGAGAGAAAGTGAGATAGAAACAGAGACTGGACTGTGTGCGTGTCACAGAGTGTGTGTAAGATGTGTGTTTGAGTGAGTTGCAATGAAGTTCACTCCTTTCCCCTATAGTACCTCCTGGATTGTCCACATGCATGAAGATCATGTCCTCATCCCCATCCAGAACCGAGTAGAACTGAAAACACACACACACACACACATGTATACAGGTGAGAAAATGAATCATTATGACATGTGTGGAACTGTTTGCGTTATTGTAATGCCTCCCCCAATGAGTTGTGTGTGTGTGTGTGTGTGTGTGTGTGTGTGTGTGTGTGTGTGTGTGTGTGTGTGTGTGTGTGTGTGTGTGTGTGTGTGTGTGTGTGTGTGTGTGTGTGTGTGTGTGTGTGTGTTTAATCATTGTGAGAGAAAATCTTTGTTTCTGTCTCGTCAGCAAGATACAGTTTGGGAGGGAGTTGAGGGAGAGAGAGGAGAGCAGGGGATGGTATGTGTGTGTGTCTTTGTCTGTGGCAAGACCAGGTGTGTGCATCTGTCGTTACGTTATGTGTTGTAATGGAAAGTTGCCAAACGGTCCCCTCCTGATAAAGGCAAAAGTCTTTCAAACCCCTACTTCCTCTTTCAAGAGCTTCTAGACCAGACCCTTGGTGACAGTTACGATATCTTGTAGTTACTTTGTCACAATGTGGTTTTTAATCTGTACTATGTCTTGTCAATTGTTGTGACAGATTCTTTACCGTGTACTTGTCGAAATGCTGTCACTCTGATCTGGAATTTTGAGATATTTTAAAATGAATTTATAACAGAGGGACAGATAGAGGGACAGAGACAGAGGGACAGGGGGAACAGAAAGACAGGAGAAGACAGGGACAGGAAGACAACAGTACAGAGGAACAGGAGAGATGGACAAGGGTAGGATTGTGGCAGTCATGAAATTTTGTCAGCCGGAGATTGTCAAGCAAATAACTGCCAGTCTCACGGTTAATGAACGTTATTAATTGTATTATTTTATAGTATGAAGAATACAATTGAACATAGATTCATAAAATAGAAATGATCTTTTCTCCAAACGATTTCAAAGGAAGCGCGCACATGCGGGTATTCTGTGTTGAGAGGTTAACAAAGAAACTGGTCCTCCTATATGCTTAATTTAGAGTTATTTATGTAACTTTAGTTGTGACACAAACGTTGGGCTATATGTTTAGATTTTTATACAGCCTTAAAATGTATGATGCGACTCTAATATTGATTTGAAAAATAGTTGCATGAAAGGCACAAGCTCTTATTTGTTTCTTGTTCAAGCTACACACACTTCATCAGTCTCTCGTTCACAATTTGGCAATCACTTGGTAGTTCTCACCAGGCCTCAAATTTCCCTGCGGCATTCCCCTTGTGTGGCCGTAATGCCCCCTAAAAAATCAATTTGCGGCCAAAGTGGCCGCTGTGCCCTTTGGCTGAATATAATAATTATAATTCCCTTCTCCCAGCTGCTGTGCTCCGAAGCACCTCTCACTCACATGGCTCTCTCAGATATTTACATTTTTAATATCCAATGCCCGTCACATGATCGAGTGCTTCTCACAGGCATTTCAGCTAAGAAGTAGGATACAAGTGAATGAAGACAGACACATCGGGGGACGCAACTCCGGATTCCCAGGCCCATATTGAAGATGTTAGAACTGTTCACTACTTTTTATCAGCCAATAAGATGAGTGGGCCTAACAAAGAACAGAATACTAGCCTATGTCAATCTACTATCCCCCATATGTCACAGATTCCCCCGGTACTGCTGCCCTTCCGTGCACCAATTCCGGAGGTCTACATCACTGGCGTCTAGGCGTCACTGAACTGTCTCATTACGCACACCTGATTCCAATTCTCCTGATTAGTAATTGTATACAGATTAAGTCGGAAGTTTACATACACTTAGGTTGGAGTCATTAAAACTAGTTTTTCAACCACTCCACCAATTTCTTGTTAACAAACTATAGTTTTGGCAAGTCAGTTAGGACATCTGCTTTGTGCATGACACAAGTCATTTTTCCAACAATTGTTTACAGACAGATTATTTCACTGTATCACAATTCCAGTGGGTCAGAGGTTTACATACACTAAATTGACTGTGCCCTTTAAACTGCTTGGAAAATTCCAGAAAATGATGTCATGGATTTAGAAGCTTCTGATAGGCTAATTGACATAATTTAAGTCAATTGGAGGTGTACATGTGGATGTATTTCAAGGCCTACCTTCAAACTCAGTGCCTCTTTGCTTGACATCATGGGAAAATCAAAAGAAATCAGCCAAGGCCTCAGAATTTTTTTTTGTAGACCTCCACAAGTCTGGTTCATCCTTGGGAGCAATTTCTAAATGCCTGAGGGTACCACGTTCATCTGTACAAACAATAGTACGCAAGTATAAACACCATAGGACCACGCAGCCGTCATACCGCTAAGGAAGGAGACGCATTCTGTTGCCTAGAGATGAATGTACTTTGGTGCGAAAAGTGCAAATCAATCCCAGAACAACAGCAAATGACCTTGTGAAGATGCTTGAGGAAACAGGTACAAGAGTATCTATATCCACAGTAAAACGAGTCCTATATCAACATAACCTGAAAGGCCGCTCAGCAAGGAAGAGGCCACTGCTCCAAAACCGCCACAAAAAAAGCCAGACTACGGTTTGCAACTGCACATGGGGACAAAGATCATACTTTTTGGAGAAATGTCCTCTGGTCTGATGAAACACAAATAGAACTGCTTGGCCATAATGACCATCGTTATGTTTGGAGGAAATAGGTGGAGGCTTGCAAGCCGAAGAACACGATCCCAACCGTGAAACACGGGGGTGGCAGCATCATGCCGTGGGGGTGCTTTGCTGCAGGAGGGACTGGTGCACTTCACAAAATAGATGGCATCATGAGGAGGGGAAATTATGTGGATATATTGAAGAAACATCTCAAGACAACAGTCAGGAAGTTAAAGCTTGGTCGCAAATGGGTCTTCCAAATGAACAATGACCCTAAGCATACTTCTAAAGTTGTGTCAAAATGGCTTAAGGACAACAAATCCAAGGTAGTGGAGTGGCCATCAAAAAGCCCCTACCTCAATCCTATAGAAAATGTGTGGGCAGAACTGAAAAAGCATGTGTGAGCAAGGAGGCCTACAAACCTGACTCAGTTAGACCAGCTCTGTCAGGAGGAATGGGTCAAAATTCACCCAACTTATTGTGGGAAGTTTGTGGAAGGCTACCCAAAACATTTGACCCAAGTTAAACAGTTTAAAGGCAATGCTACCAAATACTAATTGTGTGAATGTAAACTTCTGACCCACTGTGAATGTGATGAAAGAAATTGAATCTGAAATAAATCATTCTCTCTAATATTATTCTGACATTTCACATTCTTAAAATAAAATTGTGATCCTAACTGACCTAAGACAGGGAATTGTTACTATGATTAAATGTCAGGAATTGTGAAAAACTGAATTGAAATGTATTTGGCTAAGGTGTATGTAAACTTCCGACATCAACTGTATATGTGTCCATCTATTCAATATTGTCTTGTCGGTTATTGTTCCCATGTTTGTTGGTCTGTGAGTACCTGTTCTTTCTTATTTCGGCTATCGTGCTGCGTGTATTGTGCATTTGTTATTATGGGTCTCGCCCTGTGTCGTGTATTGCGGGTCTCGTCCTGTGCATTTATTAGAGGTTTGACCTCGCTCTTTTGTTTGGGTTACATTTGTGTTTGTTTTGGGCTTGGTCCCCGTGCCACTCGCATCAAAAAAACGTTTACAAACAATGGAGGCAACAGATCAGAACGTTTAGCTTAAAATGTTGATAACCTATTTGGCTATTTCTTCACATTATAAGCTTAGTAATGCGCACACGGCAGTAGGCTATAAGTGCAAACGTTCCAAAATGCAATCAATTAGCGGGAAAACTGTCCTTGAAAGTGACGGGAAATGTGATTATGCATACAATGCTGTATTATAAAGGTGCAATTTATGGTGAAAATTATCTTCCTCAAACTTGAAACTCACGTGCAGCGTATATATGCCAGTTTGGCTCTATACCGGTTATAGAGCGGATTAATATGCCTAATTTTAGGAAGTTATTTGGCTACTTTAGTTGTGATACAAACATTATCAAATTATATAGGCCTATGGGCTAGGCTACATGAGGCGTGTGACTATGATTTGAAGACGTTGCAAACAAAAGGCATGCACTTGTCATAGAGAGCCTTTCATTCTCTATGTTTGTTTGGTCAGGGTGTGACTCTTGTGGGAAACTCGATGTTCTTTGTTTCTATGTTTTGGCCAGGTATGGTTCTCAATCAGGGACAGCTGTCTATCGTTGTCTCTGATTGGGAATCATACTTAGGCAGCCTTTTTTCCTTTTGTTTTTTTGTCTTTGTTAGTGGCCTGTATAGCCCTAGTAAGCTTCACGTTAGTTTTTGTTGTTTCTTGTTTTGTTGGCGACATTTATAATAAAGAAATATGTACGCTCACCACGCTGCACCTTGGTCTGGTCATTTCCGTGACGACGATCTTGCGTTACTTACTACACAAGCTGGGCATAATTCACAACTGATAATATATAATTCACAAGTGATAGGCTTATATTGTCACCCATCAGACTATTCTTAATTTAATGTTGTCTTTACATTCTAATAATATTTGTCTGATATTAGGTTTGATTTAGAATGGGCCATTATCATGCACCTCTCTCAGAACGGAGGCATGGGGAAATACTTAAATAGAAGAGGCTTTTCCCATGGTTCATTTTCATGCCAGCCAGGTAGGCTATACTCCTGCTGTAAAGCAAAGCAATGTGCTTGATATTAGGAAAGTTAATAAATATAGTAGGTCCAGCCTATAGAAAGCTGATGGGATCCTCCTCTTTTTAATAGAGGCCATCAAAACTGTTTTCTCACACAATTGCATAGCCTATAGAAATGTTGCGCAACATGAACACATGGGCCCTCGTGAAGTGTTTGATCCGATTTTCGATTACATTTGCATTTGATGTCAGAGTGATTAGATTGACAATAGAATTCTGAGTACCAGGCAGGTAGTAATTCTTGTAGGCTACTAATGACCATCAGCAGCATCAGAGCTTGGAAAAGCCTAATTACCGTGTCTAAACGGTCACGTGGAATTTGACTGCCGTCATTACTCATTACCAGTGTGGCGGTAATACGGTTACCATAACAGCCATAGACAGGTGACAATAGAATGAAGTGAGGGCTGAGGGGACGTAGTGGGGTACAGAGGGACATAATGGACAGACAGACAGACAGACAGACAGACAGACAGACAGACAGACAGACAGACAGACAGACAGGCATACAGACAGACAGACAGACAGACAGGCAGGAGCCTGTCCTACCTGCTCAGTGGAGGCAGAGGGGAGCTGGGCTTTGTTGAAGTGGTCCCCTTGGTCTGAGGACACATAGATGACACGTGGAGCTCCCTAGGAGAGAATCAATTAGTCACAACACAGATCTAACCAAGGCTCCCTGGGAGAGAATCACTTAGTCACAATACAGATCTAACCAAGCAAGAACCACAATGTGGTTTACGACTGTTGACTGACTGGACCAATGAAAGGCAGAGTGTCACGGTTCATGAATCCACTGCCTATCTCTTTCTCTCTCTCTCTCTCTCTCTCTCTCTCTCTCTCTCTCTCTCTCTCTCTCTCTCTCTCTCTCTCTCTCTCTCTCTCTCTCTCTCCCGTGTTTGTGTGGGCGTGGTTCCCAATCTCGGCCTGATTGTCTGCGCCAGCTGGAACCACTTATCTTCCCTTTATATGTTCTGTAACCAGTGTTGCTTGTTGTCAGATCGTTGTTTCTTCCCTGAGGTTGTGTCGTGTGTCCGTGCGCTTCTCTCGCCGCCCTTGTGTGGATTATCTGCTGTGCTCCTTCCTACCCCATCCGGACACACTCCCCTGGATCTCTCAGCACGTTATCATCGGAAGATGCGCCCGAGTCCCTGGGTCGGATTCCGTCTGAGTATAGTCTGTCTGTCCTGTTGCCGCTGTAAACTGTATTCATTAAACCATCGTTGCTTGCATCTTGCATCCGCCTCTGTATTGTCACACAGAGTGAGTGTAAATAACACAGAGTGTAAATGATTGTATATGTCAGCTGATATTTTGATAGTTTAGGAATTGTTAGTTAGATTACTTGTTGGTTATTACTGCATTGTCGGAACTAGAAGCACAAGCATTTCGCTACACTCGCATTAACATCTGCTAACCATGTGTATGTGACAAATAAAATTGTATTTGATATTTTGATACCCGTGTGTGTTTGTATGTGTACGCTTGCTTGCATAAGTATGCAAGCTTGCGTGTGTGTGTGTGTACCCTGATGCCCAGATCGGTGTCAGCTGTTATTCTAGTCTATCAATGTGTCTGTCTACCTCAAACCTTCCCCCACTCAGATAAAACCCCTGTGTGTGGTTGCATCAGTGTGTGTGTGTGTGTGTGTGTGTGTGGTTGCATCAGTGTGTGTGTCTCACCAGTGTCTCTATGACTGAGGTGAAGAGGAAGCCTCCTACATAGCCGAAGGAGAAGATGCTGTGTGCCACGGTGGTGAACGTCTTCCCCAGGTCTTCTGTCCTCTTTAGGAACAGCTCTCCTCTTCTGTCTGCCTCCACTAACGACACAACACATTACTAGACCAGCGCCCAAACAGAAGAAAATGAACTTGTCGCTCAGAAAGAGACAGAGACAGAGAGAGACAGAGAGAGACCCAGTCAATAATCATATTTATTACATGGTGTTACTTTTTATTACATAGGGGCATATCCTATAACTTACACAAGTAATTTTCACTTAGTCTCCCATTGATTGATATCAATGCATGACTAAGTGAAAATTGGCATTTAGTAACTTAACAAATAGGAGCTTCTCACTCCTACCAGACACACTATAGTTGTCACCAGACCTGGGCTAAACATTCCAATTCAGTCAAACAACAGACAACAGACTGTAGACATGTGTGCTTTATGAGCTCTGTGTGTTTACTACATTGATGTATTGAAGTCAGTATTTAGATTGAACACGACACACCTCCTCTCTTTGTCTGGGCACGGCTGATCAAACTGAGCTTTGTGGTGTGTGTTTGTGTGTGTGTGTGCCCGCCCCGTTTGTTCTCACCACGTGAAAGATTGTGTTCCTTCGTGAACCTTTTTCCACACAGCCCCAAAGTCCAGAGAAAGCCACAGGCCGCCCTGCAAGTGAGAAAAGCATAGGAGAATGTGTATTTAATGCTGGAATATGTCATTTTTTGGGCGACCTGACCAAATTCCCATAGAAATGTGAGACATAGATCTGTAATTCTCATTGAAAGCAAGACTAAGAAGCGGTAGATCTGTTTTATCTGTGCTATTTCTATGCTTCCTGTTATTAAGTTCCGTTTTTGCGTCTTTTACTTTTGGTTTTGTGCACCAGCTTCAAACAGCTGAAAATACAATATTTTTGGTTGTGGAAAATATATTTCACAGCGGTTTAGATGGTGCAATGATTATCTACACTATACTTGCTTGTTTTGTCACATAAACTGAAATTAGGTTAACTATTATAATTTTTTCTACCAGGAAATGGTAGTGATTTTTACATATGGCACCTTTATGCATGTATGTATGTATGTATGTATGTATGTATGTATGTATGTATGTATGTATGTATGTGTGTGCGCCCATGTGTGCATATGTTTGAGGTGAGTGTGATCACAAAGAGATAAAGAGCATGTTTGTTTATTTACTCACATCTATGCTGATGACCACTAAGTACTCGGGATTCAAGAAGTGGAAGGTGATTGGCTGGGCCGGGTGAAAAGGCAGATGGACAGACTTAAACGACACTCCGGCGTCAGTTGAAGTAAAGGTGACGCCACCGGGGTTGTCCAAAACCGGTGTGTCTGCAGTCAGAAATACCTGTCAATCAGAACAAGCACCATACGTGATGGAAGGTTGCCTTAACGTGCATCTCAATAGTCTAAACTGGCTTCCTCCACTTGTCTTCTCTATTGTCTTCATGTAAATCACCTCCCCCAACATAAAACTATGAGGCCTCATCCTGGGGTGCATTCATTAGATGGCAAAAAGACAAAAACAAACTGCAACAGACCTGAATTTGTCCAATAAGAAACGCTTGCTTTTGTAGCTGAACATTTTCCATTGCAAATTGTTTTGCTACGTTGTGCCCTAATGGATACCACCCTGATGTGGTTGTTTAGGTGCAATGGGATTGGTGGTTTTGTTGTTCTCACTGTCTAGTCTTCACACCAGTATTCTGAGCAGCGTGACCACAGTGGCATGTGGAGGAGAGTGTTGAAACTGAGCTGTGGTGGCTCAAGCTGATTGGACAGCAAGAACCAAGACGGCTGACGTGTCTGCACATGCACGCCAGACAGTCACAAACACACACACATACACACAGACGTGCAGACACACACACAGACTGTCATCAGCCAGAATGCTTTCCTGCACGTACACTTGTGATCAGGCAGCTTACCTGTTGAGAGTTCCCTGGTCCAGCCAGAAGTCCAAATTCCTTCCTCATGATACATTTGCATTTATTTATGCAATTGCAAAAGTAAAACTGCGGTGTTGATGCTATAGTCATTGATAAAGTACGCCAAAAACACTACTGACATAGCTCTCACCTCGTGTGTATTTTGATCCAACACCCGGTGTTCTAATGGTGTGAGAGGGAGTTTACAAGCTGTGGTATCCCTTTCTGGCCGTGAGAGGACTTGGCGTTGGTCCCCATCTTGCTGAGTCTGATGGAAAGACACCATTCTCCTGTTTCGTTGCTCTTTGCACTGACCCCTCACACCCATAAGAAGCAAGCATGCCCCCCCCGAGGACCAACCGTCTCCAAGTCATTTTGATGTGGTGGGCTAAATAATGGTAAAATCCTAAATCCCACAGTTCGGGTCACGTATGACAGACTAGCACTGCCTGTCGCTTCAGGTGACAAATGACAAGTGTCGCACTTGAATGGATGGGTGTGGAGAGACACATGTTTGACGAGTCATTTACCTAAATTCTGCTGCCAGTGGGTATATCAACGGTTGTTTGCCCCCATGCCGCATCCAAGTGATGTCCATACATATATAGGCAACAAAACCTCCTTCACATCAGCCACTGTAACGCCTTTGCAAAAACTAATAGTAAGCGACGTCTATATCAGCCTATGACTCAATGTTAATACTATAGTAGCTAGGCTAAATTCCCTGTAGCATAACAAGTCATGTATGTATTACAAGTGTGAGAAAAGTATCTCCCACCATAGCAACATATCTACAGTAGTCTGCAAATTATTACTACATAGAACTAAGCAAGCTACCTAATAGATGTAATGTAATCAGCAACTATTTATGCGCTTCTCCTTGTCCGACACACAGTAAAACAACTGTTATAACAACGCAAGATGATGGCGTTGGCCTATAAGAGAACACTGTAGCCACTCGTCCCAATTCCTTTTGTGTTTTTTTTGTTTGTTGACAAGTTCATGTAGACCTGTTGTTTCTGATTAGTTGACTTGGCAAGAGAGAGAGGAGAGACTTGGTAACATTTACATTCAATAGGTCCTTCAGCGCTCAATAACATTTTTGAGGAGCGTCACGACTTCTGCCGAATTCGGTTCCTCTCCTTGTTCGGTGGTGTTCAGCGGTCGACATCACCGGTTTTCTCGCCATCGCTGATCCATTTTTCATTTCCATTTGTTTTGTCTTGTCTTGTTTTCCAACACACCTGGTTTTCATTCCCTCATTAGGTGTTGTATTTACCCTCTGTTCCCCCCATGTCTTTGTGTGGTATTGTTTGTTTGAAAGTGCTTGTGCACATGTTGACTGGTGCATGTTGGTTTTTGTACCCAAGTTGTTATTTTCTTGATGCCGTTGGTTTTGGTATGAAACTCAGGACTCCTCTTTAAATCGGGGTATTCCTTCAAAGCTCAGTTGTCCTGAGTCTGCACTACTCTGCCAGGATCTAGGATCAAGAGAGACACTCAAGTGTTTTAGTACTAATCATGGCCTCTAAACCTTCAAGCTGCATACTGGACCCTATTCCAACTAAACTACTGAAAGAGCAGCTTCCAGTGCTTGGCCCTCCTATGTTGAACATAATAAACGGCTCTCTATCCACCGGATGTGTACCAAACTCACTAAAAGTGGCAGTAATAAAGCATCTCTTGAAAAAGCCAAACCGTGACCCAGAAAATATAAAAAACTATTGGCCTATATCGGATCTTCCATTCCTCTCAACATTTTTAGAAAAGGCTGTTGCGCAGCAACTCACTGCCTTCCTGAAGACAAACAATGTATACGAAATGCTTCAGTCTGGTTTTAGACCCCACCATAGCACTGAGACTGCACTTGTGAAGGTGGTAAATTACCTTTTAATGGCATCAGACCGAGGCTCTGCATCTGTCCTCGTGCTCCTAGACTTTAGTGCTGCTTTTGATACCATCGACACCACATTCTTTTGGAGCGATTGGAAACCCAAATTGGTCTACACGGACAAGTTCTGGCCTGGTTTAGATCTTATCTGTCGGAAAGATATCAGTTTGTCTCTGTGAATGGTTTGTCCTCTGACAAATCAACTGTAAATTTCGGTGTTCCTCAAGGTTCCGTTTTAGGACCACTATTGTTTTCACTATATATTTTACCTCTTGGGGATGTCATTCGAAAACAAAATGTTAACTTTCACTGCTATGCGGATGACACACAGCTGTACATTTCAACGAAACATGATGAAGCCCCAAAATTGCCCTCGTGTGTGTGTTTCAGTCATAAGGAAGTGGATGGCTGCAAACTTTCTACTTTTAAACTCAGACAAAACAGAGATGCTTGTTCTAGGTCCCAAGAAACAAAGAGATCTTCTGTTGAATCTGACAGTTTATCTTTATGGTTGTAGTCGTCTCAAATACAACTGTGAAGGACCTCGGTGTTACTTTGGACCCTGATCTCTCTTTTGACAAACATATCAAAACTGTTAAGGACAGCCTTTTTTCAATCTACGTAACATTGCAAAAATCAGAAACTTTCTGTCCAAAAATGATGCAGAAAAATGTATCCATGCTTTTGTTACTTCTAGGTTAGACTACTGCAATGCTCTACTTTCTGGCTACCCGGATAAAGCACTAAATAAACTTCATTTAGTGGTAAATACGGCTGCTAGAATCCTGACTAGAACCCCAAAATTGATCATATTACTCCAGTGCTAGCCTCCCTACACTGGCTTCCTGTCATTGCAAGGGCTGATTTCAAGGTTTTACTGCTAACCTACAAAGCATTACATGGGCTTCCTCCTACCTATCTCTCTGATTTGGTCCTGCCGTACATACCTAAACGTACATACCTAAACGTACGTTTATCTGTCGGGGGCTAGGGTCACAAGATGCAGGCCTCCTAATTGTCCCTAGAATTTCTAAGCAAACAGCTGGAGGCAGGGCTTTCTCCTATAGAGCTTGATTTTTATTGAATGGTCTGCCTACCCAGGTGAGAGACGCAAACTCAGTATCAACCTTTAAGTCTTTACTGAAGACTCATCTCTTCAGTGGGTCATATGATTGAGTGTAGTCTGGCCCAGGAGTGTGAAGGTGAACGGAAAGGCTCTCGAGCAACGAACCGCCCTTGCTGTCTCTGCCTGGCCGGTTCCCCTCTTTCCACTGGGATTCTCTGCCTCTAACCATATGACAGGGGCTGAGTCACTGTCACTGGTGCTCTTTCATGCCGTCCCTAGGACGGGTGCGCCTCTGGTTGAAGATATCCCTCTAGTGGTGTGGGGGCTGTGCTTTGACAAAGTGGGTAGGGTTATATCCTTCCTGTTTGGCCCTGTCCGGGGGTATCATCGGATGGGGCCACAGTGTCTCCTGATCCCGGCTGAGACCTCTATTATTTATGCTGCAGTAGTTTATGTGTCGGGGGGCTAGGGTCAGTTTGTTATATCTGGAGTACTTCTCATGTCTTATCCGGTGTCCTGTGTGAATTTAAGTATGCTCTCTCTAATTCTCTCTTCCTTTCTCTCTCTTGGAGGACCTGAGTCCTAGGACCATGCCTCAGGACCACCTGGCATGATGACTCCTTGCTGTCCCCAGTCCACCTGGCCATGCTGCTGCTCCAGTGTCAACTGTTCAGCCTGCGGCTATGGAATCCTGACCTGTTTACCGGACGTGCTATCTGTCCCAGACCTATTATTTGACCATGCTGGTCATTTATGAACATTTGAACATCTTGGCCATGTTCTGTTATAATCTCCACCCGGCACAGCCAGAAGAGGACTGGCCACCCCTCATAGCCTGGTTCCTCTCTAGGTTTCTTCCTAGGTTTTGGCCTTTTTCCTAGCCAACGTGCTTCAACACCTGCATTGCTTGCTTTTTGGGGTTTTAGGCTGGGTTTCTGTACAGCACTTTGAGATATCAGCTGATGTACAAAGGGCTATATAAATAAATTTGATTTGGCTCCAATTAAGCGCTGTCCAAAGGGTATGGCACGACGTTCCAAAATGGAGAGATAGCCTTCCTTCTTCAAGATCCCTTTACCCTGTACAAATCTCCCATTTTACCACCACCAAAGCACCCCCAGACCATCACATTGCCTCCACCATGCTTGACAGATGGCGCCAAGCACTCCTCCAGCATCTTTTCTTTTTTCTGCATCTCACGAATGTTCTTCTTTGTGATCCGAACACCTCAAACTTAGATTTGTCTGTCCATAACACTTTTTTCCAATCTTCCTCTGTCCAGTGTCTGTGTTCTTTTGCCCATCTTATTCTTTTATTTTTACTGGCCAGTCTGAGATATGGCTTTTTCTTTGCAACTCTGCCTAGAAGGCTAGCATCCCAGAGTCGCCTCTTTACTGTTGATGTTGAGGCTGGTTTTGCGGGTACTATTTAATGAAGCTGCCAGTTGAGGACTTGTGAGGCATCTGTTTCTCAAACTAGACACTCTAATGTACTTGTCCTCTTGCTCAGTTGTGCACCGGGGCTTCCCACTCCTCTTTCTTTTCTGGTTAGCGCCAGTTTGCGCTGCTCTGTGAAGGGAGTAGTACACAGCGTTGTATGAGATCTTCAGTTTCTTGGCAATTTATCGCATGGAATAGCCTTCATTTCTCAGAATAAGAATAGACTGACGAGTTTCAGACGAAAGTCTAAAGATGGACAGTTTTATTGCTTCTTTAATCAGAACAACAGTTTTCAGCTGTGCTAACATAATTTAAAAAGGGTTTTCTAATGATCAATTAGGCTTTTAAAATTATAAACGTGTATTAGCTAATGTGCCATTGGAACACAGGAGTGATGGTTGCTGATAATGGGCATCTGTACACCTATGTAGATATTCCATAACAAATCTGCCGTTTCCAGCTACAATAGTCATTTACAACATTAACAATGTCTACACTGTATTTCTGATCAATTTGATGTTATTTTAATGGACTTAAAAAAAAAACATCTTTCAAAAACAAGGACATTTCTAAATGACCCCAAACCTTTGAACAGTAATGTATATATATATATATATATATATATATATATATTTACATGTAATTATTTTAAGAATGTTACTAATAACAGCAGATTAAACACATTTTGGCCAAGGGATCTGTGGATTAAGTTCAGAGGGGACAATACATGTAGGCCTAATATTATTGACCTACAATTCAGGTTGGTAGCCCTGTCCTGCAGTCAAATGACTACTGGCCTCATGGGTGCAATGATATTCATATTTTTCATAAATAAACCTCTTTTCTCTAAACAACTGGTTTTGTTATATTTCAGTCTTCTGTGATGTATATGAAGTGTAATATCGGGATGCAAACACAAAATGCAATAGATTTCAACAATATATCTGACATGGTACAGGTGTCTCCTTTTTTAAAGCCCATAACCATGTGTGAGGTGTATACTTTGGTTTCAAAGTAGATTTGTTTAAGACTGCCAAGAAACACTCTGTGACCCTGATTTAACCCACCGAGTAAAAGGTTAACCCTGGGCAACATGGGCATGGGAGGCTCACAGGGATATTGGTATCCACAGTACTCCACCAATTATCAATTATTTATTTTTTACATAAATGCACTGCAATTTTTAACTATTTTTTTATTTAACCTTTATTTAAATTGGCAAGTCAGATAAGAACAAATTCTTATTTACAATGACGGCCTACACCGGCCAAACCCGTGCGACGATGGGCTAATTGTGCGCCGCCCAATGGGACTCCCAATCACGGCCGGTTGTGATACAGCCTGGATTCGATCCACGGTGTCTGTAGTGAAGCCTTAAGCACTAAGATGCAATGCCTTAGACCGCTGCGCTACTCGGGAAAAACTGTACAATGTGTGTAGAATTGCAGGATATTAGCTTTCAAGTTGAAACAACAAACAATCTCTCTGCCCCATGATAAAATGCATAGAACTGCAGGAAATTAGCTAGAAAACTGCTAAATGTTCTCTCCGATGCCAGTAGGTGGACCTTTAAAATGTTCCATCACAAGGCCTGAGACCTGGTTCGTCCGACCATGTACAACACTGGAGTTGTGTTCTGATTATCAGGGGGGTCCCTTACAAATTTGCTGTCACAAAAGGGTTCCACGGCCCCCAAAAATTTGAGAACCCGTTATGCCGAGATGCAGGCTGAACAGATATCAACATTATTTTGTCCCCATGTCAATAGATTTTGTAAACACAGAGGTTGATTAGGGGGATAGCGATAATGGACTGGAGACTGGCCTGTAGGACTTACATCATGTGGAACCTAAGTCACAGCCTTGCTGGCATGAACAACATGTTTTTGAGTGGGTGTATGATGGGGTGTTATTCTATGTATGTTGTGTCAATTGATAGTATGTATTTATGTGGAATCAGCATCACTCTTTAATTGTCCAAGTCAAATTTACCCTCTGGGACAATGAAGTATATCAACTCAAATTATATGCAAGATGAGAGAGTAACTTACATCTTAGATGCAAGGGCATAGTACAAAATGATGTGGCTAGTAGCCTGGCATAAAAGCATCGCATTTCAGTCAACAGTAGCATTGTCTAATAGCCCCAGTGGCTAAAAAGGCCAACCTAAGGACTATAGTGATTCTGAATGATGTAAAGGCCTACATCATTACAGAAGTTGGTCGATACGAAACTGATACATAAACTGAGAATAGTTAGACATCTACTTTGTCATGTTTTCTCATCATTTAGCATTTTCAGTTAATTTGCATGATTCTGTTTCCTGTGTGATCTGTGATGGAAAACACCTGTAGCCTATACTATACCCTAGTTTATGCTGTGTGATCAATGAAGCAGGCTACTCATGTTACTGTATATTTGAAAGCAAATCTATGTAAGGATATGGCATCCGGCTTGGTTTCTCCTGCATCCTCATTCATTCATACAAAAAAAGGGAGTGGTCAAAAGACAAGCAATAGTGTCTATTCATTTTATTGACAATATCCTATAAAAGTGTTTATTCTTTACAACTTTGTTTGTGACACAATATTACAGTGCATGATGAAGAGTCAATTAGTGCATAATGTAGCCCTTTTTCTTTCACACATGATGTGATCTTCAATATACAACAAATAGCCTACATGATATAGGCAATGCCGTGTATACAGATTAGTACATTTTTGTCATTTAGCAGACGCTCCCATCCAGAGCGATTTAGCGTTTGCTAAATTAAGTAACTTGCTCAAGTGCACAGACAGATTTTTCCCCTAGTCAGCTCGGGGATTCAAACCTGCGATCTTTCAGTTACTGCCCCAACGCTCTACCTGCTGCCCTACCAAGTATTAGTGTAGTATAGAGTGGATATAACTACATAGTAATAGCTGTCAATATGACCTAATACTTTAGTAATAGCCTACTATAAACATCAACTAGGGTGTTCTTAAAATGTGCAAAACAAATTAAACAACTCATCAAATCCGTAGTGACCTGTATAAATCAAACCCCACCGTGCACAGACTTCAGTTCGACGTCTAGTTCTAAATTGCACAATTCAACAAAAAATATCACCATATCATTGGATTCAGGTGAAAAAAGAGACAGAGTGCCCGCCCATACGTTAATGACTTTTTACAGATCCAATCCACGCTCATTCAACGTCATCACATAGATTTTTCGGGGGTTGAAATGACGTGAAACCAGCGCTGATTCAGCCAGTTTCTGCCCAATGGAAGTGGGACACCAACTAGTGAAACTGAAAGGGAACCATGATGAAAGGCTCAATAATGTTTTGTAAAAATCAGTGTACACATTGTACAGTGCAAGCAGTCATTTACAAACGAAAACATAACATAAACCAAGCCTGTTCGTGTTAATTCCACTCCAAATGACGTCCTCATCATGATCCAATGCGTTTGATACTCCCTGAACCTCTCGAATGGGTTGAAGACATCCGTATGTCAGTACTGCTGACATTCTGTAAATAATCTGCAGGATCCGCGTCTTGGACATACATGAGACCACCAAATAAATCCACCATTCCCATCAGCGCGGCGAGGACAGTGAACGCTGTCCCGATAAAAAACATCTTCAAGACGTCTGTCATCGTAGCTTCTCCAGTGAAATGGGCGTGGTCTTGTGTTGAACAACCGCAGCGTCACCTTCACAAACCAAAATGATATTAATTACTTGTGTTTTGTTGTTTGTACTCTTTACCATGTAATTTCCTAAACGTATAATAAATTACTATTACATAACCGGGAACGCAACCACACATTAACCGCGTGGTGGGAAAGTAGACTACAAAACGGAACGCTGCCAGAAACTGTTGAGTACTTACAATATGCCTGCCGATTATAAACTTCAACTTGTGCAGAGTAGTAGAACTCCCGACCCAAGATTGGCGTGGAAGACAGACGTTCCTTGCTAATTACGACACGGGATTTAGATATTCCTCAAGTTTTCTTTAAAACGTTTTCTTTAAAACAGTCGAGGGAAACAAGTTAGCCCTCTCTTAAGGCAATGTCGCAATGTCATGATGAATCACAGCGCTCTCTTGCTTCAAGGCTTGTGAGTACTGACATCATCAAATAGTTTGGAATTTCCAATTCTCTTTACATAAGGCCTGCTAATGATTTAATGTTAGTCTCTTTCACAGATAACTCACGCGAGATGGCAGAAAAGGCTCCTGAAGTCTGATTGGACTTGGTTGGCTCAAACAATGAGTCAGTATTGTATTGTTGTAGGCCTATTGTGGCCTGTCTCCTGCTATTTGCGGTCAGTCAGTCATACACTCTTATGTTTCTCCAAGGACTTGACATTGACCACAGGAAGCAAATGGATGGAAATTCACTGAGCTGCTAAAGGCACTCTGTGTAAAAGTTAACAAAGGATGGGACTTACTGGTTAAATAAAGGTTAAATAAACAAATAATACTCTGAATAATAGCATATCAATTATATGACTTGGCTTTTTTAAGGTCCCTCTTCAGGTCCATTTTTAAATTGGTGACATTGTTTTGTTTCTGGTTGTTTCAAGGTTGTTTCCATGTAATTTAAACAACAAAACATTTAAATTGCTGATGTTGAATCAATGTTTTCCCTTTTTTCAACCTGTCCAATGACATGGTGACATTTTTTGTTGATTTCAAGTTGAATTCACAACTCAACCAAGTGTAAATAAAAACTAGATGTTGAAATGACGTGCCCCTGTCTATCCGTAACAAAAAATGAATACAAATTGTGCTGTCTGGTTTGCTTAATATAAGGAATTAGACTTTAGACTTTCATGTAGTATTTTACTGGGTTACTTTCATTTTTACTTGAGTCATTTCCTATTAAGGAATCTTTAATTTGATACCTTAATACCTTGATTTGTCCACATCACCAACAAATTAACAAGCACACCAAGACAGTCGTGAAGAGGGCATGACAAAACCTATTCCCCCTCAGGAGACTGAAAAGATTTAGCATGGGTCCTCAGATCCTCTAAAGGTTCTACAGCTGCACCATCGAGAGCATCCTGACTGGTTGCATCACTGCCTGCTATAGCAACTGTACGGCCCAGTACATCACTGAGGCAAAGCTTCCTGCCATCCAGGACATCTATACCAGGCGGTGTCAGAGGAAGGCCCTAAAAATTGTCAAAGACCCCAGCCACCCTAGTCATAGAATGTTCTCTCTGCTACCGGTACCGGAGAGCCAAGTCTAGGTCCAAGAGACTTCTAAATAGCTTCTACCCCTAATCCATAAGCCTGCTGAACATCTAATCAAATGGCTACCCAGACTATTTGCATTGTCGCCCCCCCCTTTTTTTACACCTCTGCTACTCTGTTGTTATCATCTATGTAAATACCCAATGATTAGTAGCTTGTCCTTAGAAGGAATGTGTGGAGGAAATCACAGGGGAAATTGCATTAAATGTCCATGACCACTAGATGGCGATAATTAACAGTAGAACACCAGGGCACCAACCTGGGCCCGTTTTATAAGCGTCTCAGTGTATTAGGGAAAGGGGAATACCTAGTCAGCTGTACAACTGAACGCATTCAACCGAAGTGTGTATTCTGCATTTAACCCAACCCCTCTGAATGAGAGAGGTTCGGGGTCTTCCTTAATCGACATCCATAGGAGTGCTGGTGTAGGATCAGGTTCCCCTATCCATGTAAACTTATTCATTGTGATCTAAAAGTCTAAACTGATCCTAAATCAGCACTCCTACTCTGAGACACTTGAAACAGGGGGCTCTTATACACCTACCTGTGCCATCTGGTAGAGTGTCAAGATGTGAAATGCAGTGCAACATCAGACCAGGGTCTATATTTAACAATGCCTCAGAGTACAACTTTTGTCTTTCAGATCACAGTGGATCAGTTTATTATGGACAGGGGTAGAGGACCTGCTCCTAGATCCACACTCCAGCTCTGAGACTCTTGATAAATACTGGCACAGGGGTGTCAAAGTCATTTGACTCAGATTACTATATTTCTGTTCCAGCTCATGCCATTAGGGGAATAAAGATGCACATTGGGGTAAAACGATGACAACCTAATGGCTGTCCGGTACAAAATAACCCACTGTAACACAATATACATTAACGCAGTAACTCAATGAAAAATAAAATCCCCAACAACACATTTTAAATACTGTATTCAACGAGGCTCTATTGCAGGGGAGGTTGGTGAGAGGAACGGGCTGGAATGGAATAAATGGAATGGAGTCAAACTTGTGGTTTCCATATATTTGATGATTTTGATACTGTTCCATTTATTCTATTCCAGCCATTACAATGAGCCCATCCTCCTATATCTGACCCTAGAGAGCCTTTTTATTTCTCTATTTGGTTAGGTCAGGGTGTGATGTGGGGTGGGCATTCTATGTTTCTTTATTTCTATGTTTTGGCCAGGTATGGTTCTCAATCAGCTACAGCTGTCTATCATTGTCTGATTGGGAATCATACTTAGGTAGCCCTTTTCCCCTCCTTTCAGTGTGGGTAGTTAACTTTGTTTGAGGCACTTAGCACTGTTGAGCGGCATGGTCTTGTTGGCGACAGTTATCTTAAATAAAAATACATGTACGCTCACCACACTGCACCTTGGTCCTCTTCTTCAGACACCCGTGACACCAGCCTCCTCTGGTGGAGAGATGATGGCCACAAGATGGTGGAACATATTCAATGCCCAACATTAGCCAAACCATGGTCAAAGCCGCAAACATGAGGATAAAGCAGTGAGTGTTTGGATAAAATGTTTGCGTCTCATAGCGATCCAGCGTACCAGTACTTGCATTGAGTTTAAAATTGGAGGGCTGCACCTCTGTACTTTTGCTACGCAACGTCATTTTGCTTATCTACTTGTAGTTCTTGCATTGCATGCATATGTAAATTAGGCTTTGAGAGATGTGAAGGCCAACAGATAGGATTATGTCTAGAATAAAAGAGCAGAAAGTGAATTTGACAAAGTAGCCTAGTGTTGGCCTAGGGAGTGTTATGTGAAGAGAGAGCACTGTTCTATCAAAGTGGCTGAATGTGACATGAGTTAGGCAGGGGGACTCTGTATTCAGGTCATCTGATGGAGGATGTCCTCAGTCGACACACACACACACACACACAGGGCTCTGTTGTCGGGCTCGGTCATCGCTGGGTTGAGGAGTCTCGTGCCCGACGTTTGTCTTAGTTCTGCTGAATGAGTGTCCACACAAAGACTGGTCTCATACATTGAGTATGCAAAACATTAAGAACACTCGCTCTTTCCATGAAATAGACTGACCAGGTGAATCCAGGTGAAAGCTATGATCCCTTATTGATGTCACTATACTACTTCAATCAGTGTAGATGAATGGGAGAAGACAGGTCAAATCAAACAAATTAAGCCTTGAGACAATTGAGACATGTATTGTGTGTGTGTGCCATTCAGAGGGTGAATGGGCAAGACAAAAGATTGTAGTGCCTTTAAACGGGGTATGGAAGTAGGTGCCAGGTGGACCGGTTTGTGTCACGAACTGCAATGCTGCTGGGTTTTTCACACTCAACAGTTTCCTGTGTGTATCAAGAATGGTCCATCACCCAAAGGACACCCAGCCAACTTGACACAACTGTGGGAAGCATTTGAGTCAACATGGGCCAGCATCCCTGTGGAACGCTTTCCACACCTTGTAGAGTCCATGCCTGGATGAGCTGAGGCTGTTCTGAGGACAAAAGGGATGGTGCAACTCAATATTAGGAAGGTGTTCTTAATGTTTGGTATACTCAGTGTAGAGTGGACGTAACAGTAAATATAAATCAAGGGCACTCAAATTAGTATGATATGTTACGTTTGGTATGGTTACATAAGACAGAAGGTTAATAACCTTTTACTGCAGTGGTTATGGGCTTAAGAAAAAGAAGACACCTGTACCATGTCAGATATAGAGTTGACATTTTGAGTTTGCATCCCAATATTACACTTTATATACATCACCGTCACACCTATTCCCGCTAATCCCCTCTGACGTTCGACGGCGCCGGTTTACTACCCACCGGTCCTGGCAACCATCACTACGCACCCCTGTGCTTCATCATGAGGCACACCTGGACTCCATTACCTCACTTATTACCTCCCCTTTATCTGGCACTCCATTAGGTTCTTTCCCCAGGCAGTATTGTTTCTGTGTTTCATGTCAATAAACTATTCCTATGTTGTATAGTTATTTGTTATATTAAACTTACCACCTGCACCTGCTTCTCGACTCCCAGCGTCTGTTTCTGCAGCATTAGTGGATTCCGGTGCCGTGTTGAACGTTACTGACCAGACTCTTGCCTCCTCTCTTAACATCACCTCATACCTGCTCTCCTCTCCTTTCCATGTTCAAGCCCTCGATAATCGGCCATTAGGTCCCGGGACCATCACACACATCACCGAACCACTCACCCTCACTGTGGAGTCCAACCATCAGGAGAACATTCCCTTCACCACCAGCTCACAAGATCCTCCTCGGCCTCCCTTGGCTTCAAAGCCATAACCCCACCATCTCATGGTCGAGGATGTGGACTGGGCACCCGAATGCCGAATGGCCGGCTTTCCCATCCCCTTTGGTTCCACGTCGGTTGAGAGTCCTGTGGTTGCCCTTCAGCCCAACATCCCGAAGGTATACCAGGACCTGGGGAAGGTATTTCCCTAAATCTGCTCCACCTGTCTCCCTCCTCATCGCCCCTGGGACTTTGCCATCAACCTGCTTGCAGGCTCTGTGCCCCCACCCAGACGCATCTACCCTCTGTTGGTGGCTGAAACCAAGGCTATGGAGGAGTACATCCATGAGGTGCTCCAACAAGGTTTCATCCACACGTCCACTTCTGCAGGCTTCTTCTTTATGGCCAAGAAGGTTGGAGGGTTACCCCTGTGTATTGATTACAAGAGGACTCAATGACATCACCACCAAGTACCATTACGCTCTCCCGTCGGTGCCATCGAACAGCTCTGTGTGGCCTGGTTCTTTACCAAATTGGACCTGTGGAGTGCATACAATCTCATCCGCATCCGGGAGGGGGATGAATGGAAGACAGCTTTTAGCACGATGTCTGGTCACTACGAGTACTTGGTGATGCCATTTGGCATGAAACACCACCTTTCCACATATTGCACATGAGACCCATTATCATAATGGTAATCCAGTGAATGCATGGGGGGGGGGGGTAAACAACACAGAGGGGCACATCTGAACTTGTGGATACACATATCACATAGATAGCAGTGTGTGATTTCCACAAAAGTTTAGAGTAACAAGCGTGCTGATCTCACGCTAGGCTTCGGCTCCAGTGTTAACCTAGCTGTGAAAAGAGGGTTCCATGGAGTGGTTGACTGCATGGACAAGGATGGGGCGTTGCTATGCTCTCCACGGGCAGCATAAGAGGATTTTCCGTCCTCGAGTCTGAGCAACTGTCACAAACACTGAGTCACCTGTTCCTGATCCCTTTCAGACACCAGGTCTGGAGTGGGAGAAAGGGGTGATGGGGAGATACCTCTTTCTCAGTGGTACCTATTTCTTTCCCTTTCTCTTTCTCAGCCTCTTCCTCTGACATTGTTTTTTTTAATGAAGAGAAGAGCCCATTTAAGAGATATTTTCCCCATTGCAACTTTCTGTCGACATATACAGTGCATTCAGAAAGTATTAAGACCCCTAGAATTTTTCCACATTACAGCCTTATTTTAAATGGATAAAATCATTTTATCCCCTCATCAATCTACACACAATACCCCATAATGTCAAAGCAAAAACAGGTTTTAGAAATGTTTGTAAATTTATAAAGAATAAAAAAAACAGAAATACCTTATTTACATAAGTTTTCATACCCTTTGCTATAAGACTCAATATTGAGCTCAGGTGCATAATTTTTCCATTGATAATCCTTGAGATGTTTCCACAACTTGATTGGAGTCCACCTGTGGTATATTAAATTGATTGGACATGATCTGGACAGGCACACACCTGTATATATAAGGTCTCACAGTTGACAGGGCATATCAGAGCAAATACCAAGCCATGAAATTGAAGGAATTGTCCGCAGAGCTCCGAGACAGGATTGTGTCAAGGCACAGATCTGGGGAAGGATACCAAAAAATGTCTGCAGAATTGAAAGTCCCCAAGAACACAGTGGCCTTCGTCCTTCTTAAATGGGAGAAGTTTGGAACCACCAAGACTCTTCCTTGAGCTGGCCAACTGGCCAAACTGACCAATTGGGGGAGTAGTGCCTTTGTCAGGGAGGTGACCAAGAACCCGATGGTCACTCTGACAGAGCTCCAGAGTTCCTCTGTGGAGATAGGAGAACCTTCCAGAAAGACAACCATCTCTGCAGCACTCCACCAATCAGGCCTTTGTGGACGGAAGCCACTCCTCAGTAAAAGGCACATGGAGTTTGCCAAAAGACACCTAAAGACTCTCAGACCATGAGAAACAAGATTATCTGGTCTGAAGAAATCAAGATTGAACTCTTTGGCCTGAATGCCAGTCTTCGCGTCTGGAGGAAACCTGGCACCATCCCTACAGTGAAGCACGGTGGTGGCAGCATCATGCTGTGCAGATGTTTTTTAGCGGGAAGGACTGGGTGACTAGTCAGGATCGAGGGAAAAATTAATGCAAAGTACAGAGATCCTTGATGAAAACCTGCTCCAGACCGCTCAGGACCTCAGACTGAGGCGAAGGTTTACCTTCCAACAGGACAATGACCCTAAGCACATAGCCAAGACAACACAGGAGTAGCTTCGGGACAACTCTCTGAATGTCCTTGAGTGGCCCAGCCAGAGCCCGGACTTGAACCCGATGTAACATCTCTGGAGAGACCTGAAAAAAGCTGTGCAGCGACACTCCCCATCCAACCTGACAGATCTTGAGAGGATCTGCAGAGAAGAATGGGAGAAACTCCCTAAACACAGGTGTGCTTAGCTTCTAGCGTCATACCCAAGAAGCCTCGAGTTTGCTTCAACAAAGTACTGAGTAAAGAGTCTGAATACTTATGTAAATATGATCATTCCATTTCTATTAGCAAACATTTCTAAAATGCTGTTTTTGCTTTGCAATTATGGGGTATTGTGTGTAGTTTGATGAGGGGGAGAAATGTGAACCCATTTCAGAACAAGGCTGTAACGTAACAAAATGTGGAAAAAGTCAAAGGGTCTGAATACTTTTTGAATACACGGTATAGGCCTACTATACAGTATTCATTATGTGGGGCCCATGCCGGAATTGAACCCACTACCTTGGTTGTTGCTATAGATAGCTCCATGCTCCAGTCAAATGAGCCTTTAATATTCTATTTTGTAAGCTTGTAAAACACTGTCTGGAAGATGTTAAGAGTGCATGCCTCAAACTGTCCTATATAAAGGTACACACTGTTTTTGGGAGCAGAATGGTTTGTACTCTGCATATACTGTAGATTGTACTGAACATTTGAGGCGTATTTCAGGGGCTATGTAAGAAGCTGACCCCCTTGTGTTAGCTACACTCTCTCCTGTGGTGCAGTATGAGCACTGTTTGTACCTCCCTGAACCTGCCTGTGCCCAAGGCAAGCCAGGCATCCTCCTCAAGGCCATACTTTGGTACTATTTCAAGCAGTTTGTGGAATTATTTTAAATTACTGTGGGTTTGTCCCACGGCCACACACACACACAGAGACACACACGCACATTGGCGACAGTGCTAGTCTATTTGGAGTGTGTTTAAGTGCCCTCTCTGCCTCCTGTATGTATCTCCAGCCCACTGTATTCTAATTCCCCAATCCTCTTTGTGACAGCGACGTGTGCCACTGACAGAAAACAGGGTTAAGCTGTACGCAGAGAGATTCATAGAGCAGCACTCGACTGGACAAAAACACACTGAGTATCCCATTCTGCTTCTCCTCTATCCCTGCAGGCATTCTCTTTCTTTCTTTCTTTCTTTCTTTCTTTCTTTCTTTCTATCCACCTCTCCCTCCCTCTATTAGTCTGGACCCTTTCTCTCTACCATCTCACTCCTCCCATTCCCACCACAATCTCCCTTCAGGTCAGTGAGCATTAGTTCTCCCACAGGGGCAAGGGGAACGTTGGGACGGCAACGACTCCACGACGACAAGCCTCTCCGGCATCATTTCCACAACGACGCCATCTCGGCAGGAGCATTACCACGGTGACACCCTCTCCTGACACGCCTAGCGGACACTGTGGGTTGGTTAGCAGGTGCACCCTGCGCAGAGACGGTGGGGGGAGGGACATAACTATCTTCTTTCTGTCTCTCTCTCTCATATCTCTTTGAGTATTTTTGTATCTGACCTGGGATTCGACAACAAAGTTGACGATAAAGACAACACTGGAGCTATGAGACCAAGATAAGAATGTGTTGAACCAGAGAACGTGTTGTGTCTCTCACAAGTAGCTCTGTTTTTCCAACTCAGGTCCTCAGCGACTTTGACTCGTCTGGTTGGTTGGCTGAGATCGTTCTAATTTGTTCTGTTCTGTGGGAATTGTTTTGAGCTGGTCCAGTCCCTACGTGACTTGAGTCCACTTGAGGGACGTCACCGACAGAAGGGTCAGAGGGCGACGGTGAGGTCACCGACCAGACTGAGAGACTGGAGCAAGAGAGCTTGGCAATTGGACCCAACATGGAGGGGTACGGCTACGAACACTTTGGGGTGGATGGAGAGCGGAACAGCCACCAGATGGACTACCGGAGGATCGTAGGGGACACAGAGCTACCCCGTCCCAGCTCCAACCCCTCACCCCAAGATGCGGAGCACCTTTTCCGCCTCAGCCCCCATGGGCATGGGCATGGGCATGAGACGGCTGCCCAGCGATACAGCGCCACCCGCATCCAGGCTGGCTTTGGCCCTGAGAGGTGAGTCGGGCGAAGCAAGATTATGGTTAAAGCTGTACTAGAGTACTACTTAGTGAAATAAACTGGCATCCATTTGAAAAGAACAACATATTAGTGAAGGGCCTGGCAAAGAAGATTTTTAGATACTTGCTGAAATGTAGAATAGTTTACTAGCGTAGCAACTCTGGAGCTGATTCATGTTGAAATCCAACCTGAGTTGGAGTTGCACCACAGGGGGTTGGTGGCACCTAATTGGGGAGGACGGGCTCATGGTATTGGCTTGAGCCAACGGTATCAAATATATCAAACACATGGTTTTAATGTGTTTAATGCCATTCCATTTACTCCCTTCCAGCCATTATTATGAGCTGTCCTGCCCTCAGCAGCTTCCTGTGAGTTTCACCCCATTTTGCCCTCAGAACAGTCTCAATTGGTCGGGGCATGGACAAGGTGTCGAAAGCGTTCCAAAGGGAAGCTGGCCCATGTTGACTCCAATGCTTCCCACAGTCAAGTTGGTTGGATGTCCTTTGTGTGGTGGAACATTCTTGATACACACAGGAAACTGTTGAGCATGAAAAACCCAGCAGCGTTGCACTTCTTGAGACACTCAAACCGGTGGCCTCGCACCAATAGCATACCCTGTTCAAAGGTACTTAAATATTTAGTCTTGCCCATTCACCCTCTGAATGGCACACACACACAATCAATGTCTCAATGCTTAGAAATCCTTCTTTAACCTGTCTTCTCCCCTTCACCTACACTGATTGAAGTGGATGTAATAAGTGACATCAATAAGGGATCATAGCTTTCACCTGGATTCACCTGGTCAGCCCGTCGTGGAAAGAGCAGGTATTTCAAATTTGTTGTACACTCAGTGTATATTTGACTAGTGAGCATTCAAGCTGTAGCATTAATTCCTCCCACTTGTTTTGACTACTTTTCATTACTCTGCTTTCACCATGGTTACAATATGTAAATACAGCCCATTGAGTAGTATCAGTTTACACTGCCACATAGCCCTGTGTTTAGCCTGGCTTGTCAATAACCTTGAAGTTAAATCTCCTTGTTAGCCCATAATGAAGCTCTAGGACGCCTATGTCTTATATGGTTTATGGTGAGTCATTCTGAGGGTGGCCCCTAAACACATTGAAAAGCTATGATTCAGTGGCGTACTCTGATGCCAAAACAACAGAAACTGCCTCAAGGCTATTTTTGGAGTGGCAGGTCCCCCTTATGCCTTGCAGCTAGGGCAGCAGGTGGAGAGCTTAATGGGATCGGGTTTGAATCAATGCTTGAAATAGCCACCGGTGTGCATAGAGGAATCTCTTAGCCATATTGTGGGTGACCCACATTTAAAGCAATGAACTCATGCACAGACACAGTACCCGCCAGATCACCTTGGTACTTGTCGAGGCTGGGAAGGCCCTCTGTGCTTTGCTTAGTACTGGAGGAGGGGCTCCTGGAATAGTGCCACACAAGGAGTAGGCCAAGGGACAATATACATTGGGGCAAAAAAGTATTTAGTCAGCCACCAATTGTGCAAGTTCTCCCACTTAAAAAGATGAGAGAGGCCTGTAATTGTCATCATAGGTACACTTCAACTATGACAGACAAAATAGGAAAAAAATCCAGAAAATCACATTGTAGGATTTTTAATGAATTTATGAGCAAATTATGGTGGAAAATAAGTATTTGGTCAATAACAAAAGTTTATCTCAATACTTTGTTATATACCCTTTGTTGGCAATGACAGAGGTCAAACGTTTTCTGTAAGTCTTCACAAGGTTTTCACACACTGTTGCTGGTATTTTGGCCCATTCCTCCATGCAGATCTCCTCAAAAACAGTGATGTTTTGGGGCTGTTCACGGACTTTCAACTCCCTCCAAAGATTTTCTATGGGGTTGAGATCTGGAGACTGGCTAGGCCACTCCAGGACCTTGAAATGCTTATTACGAATCCAGTCCTTCGTTGCCCGGGTGGTGTGTTTGGGATCATTGTCATGCTGAAAGACCCAGCCATGTTTCATCTTCAATGCCCTTGCTGATGGAAGGTTTTCACTCAAAATCTCATGATACATGGCCCCATTCATTCTTTCCTTTACACGGATCAGTCGTCCTGGTCCCTTTGCAGAAAAACAGCCCTAAAACATGATGTTTCCACCCCCATGCTTCACAGTTGGTATGGTGTTCTTTGGATGTAACTCAGCATTCTTTGTCCTCCAAACATGACGAGTTGAGTTTTTACCAAAAAGTTATATTTTGGTTTCATCTGACCATATGACATTCTCCCAATCTTCTTCTGGATCATGCTCTCTAGCAAACCTCAGACGGGTCTGGACATGTACTGGCTTAAGCAGGGGGACACGTCTGGAACTGCAGAATTTGAGTCCCTGGCGGCATAGTGTGTTACAGATGGTAGGCTTTGTTACTTTGGTCCCAGCTCTCTGCAGGTCATTCACTAGCATCCACCCCCATGTGGTTCTGGGATTTTTGCTCACCGTGATCATTTTGACCCCACGGGGTGAGATCTTGCGTGGAGCCCCAGATCGAGGGAGATTATCAGTAGTCTTGTATGTCTTCCATTTCCTAATAATTGCTCCCAGAGTTGATTTCTTCAAACCAAGCTGCTTACCTATTGCAGATTCCGTCTTCCCAGTCTGGTGCAGGTCTACAATTTTGTTTCTGGTGTCCTTTGACAGCTCTTTGGTCTTGGCCATAGTGGAGTTTGGAGTGTGACTGTTTGAGGTTGTGGACAGGTGTCTTTTATACTGATAACAAGTTCAAACAGGTGCCATTAATACAGGTAATGAGTGGAGGACAGAGGAGCCTCTTAAAGAAGTTACAGGTCTGTAAGAGCCAGAAATCTTGCTTGTTTATAGGTGACCAAATACTTATTTTCCAACATAATTTGCAAATAAATTCATTAAAAATCCTACAATGTGATTTTCTGGATTTTTTTTTTTTCTCATTTTGTCTGTCATAGTTGAAGTGTACCTATGATGAACATTACAGGCCTCTCTCAACTTTTTAAGTGGGAGAACTTGCACAATTGGTGGCTGACTAAATACTTTTTTGCCCCACTGTACATCCATTCCCATGATAAATGTACTTGGGGCGAATTCTGTTTTAATGCAGGGTGGATCACTAGTCACCATTACAAATGCATTTGGTTTTATTTGCTCTGAATATCTGTGTGTTGGTTGAGTGCACACAGCTACAGCAGTCCCACACAATTTCATGCACAGGATCAAGAGTGCATGGGTTAGAATTCTCCACTCTCCAGGAAACGATGGTGAGAAGGAAGAACAATTGCGACATTGCTTGCGTGGTGGTAGGTTGCAATTGTCTGTCAGTGAACAGCCACTGATGGTATTGACAGCAATGTGCTGTCCATCCTTCTTTTACAAAAGTGTGTGCTTGTGAGGGAGGTCTACTTCATCTGCCTGTGTATGTCTGTGTACGTGTGTGTGTGTGCTCCTCTTCCCAACCCTGAACCATCACAGACATGGGGGAGTGTGGAACTGTTCGGTATGCAATGCTTGTGGATTCACAGGTCAACATACAGTACAATAGGCCAAGCCTAAATAATTCAGTCTGATTCTCCCAAATCCGTCAGCTTGAATGCCAATGGTCTATTGACTTTTGTGCTTTTATTATCTGAATGGTCTCGACAGATGATAAAGGACGGGGCCATTCTCTCTTTCTGTTTTAAACAGTCTGCCCTGTATTTGAAAGTGAAAGTCATAGGCCATGATATGTAAGATAAGAAGGAGAAAATGAGGTCAAATTCCGTCAATGTGTAGCCTCATCTACTGTAAATGTGTCAAATGTGATCTATGCTATTTAAGGAGGTATGTAGGCAGGCTATCTCTACTGGTCAGTTGAGGTCAATCTAGACTAGAAAATGCCACTGTCATCTGCATAATTGGTTACTAGTAACTGGTTGCATGTGACTTGTAAATCTGACAGTGGTGCTGTTCAGTTAATACCTCCAAACGTTGCACCTCACTGAACCATATGAGAATAGTTGATTTGTGGGTTTTGTCAAAATACAAAAGTCACTTTAGACTGATAAGTAGATAAGCATTATAAAAGTTGATTTCTACACATTTGAACGATTTAAGATTCTTGTTGATCCTAATAATAGAAGCCCAAGGCCTAATATTCCAAAAACGGATGGTAGGAGAGCCTGCTGTTTATGTGGTTATATGTGGGTTATAAAATTATAATATGTGGACATTGGCACTGCCAGACTATAGTGCCAATTTCCCTGTAGCCTAAATGCATGATTTTCTCCTCCAAAAGATGTATGGTCTGCACTCTGCAGTGCAGATAATAGGTATATTACATAAATTACAAGGACATAATCTCACTAACCTGTAAAGTCTGTGATTGAGTTGAGACGTTTACCCTCATGTTTCCGAATTCAATGAGTGCCCCACGTGGGAGGAGAGGGGATGTGACGCATCCATTTTCGACGCTTCAGCGAACATAGTCTTCTTCATAACGCGAATACAGTGTAGCAGCGACAGGCAATCAAATTTGGACCAGCCTCGCATCATCACTTGAGTTTGTAGTAGGGGAATTAATTGTGGGTTGGTTACCTCCACAATAGAGAAAGCACACATTGTTTCCGCTCATTTTGGACTTGCTAGCTAGCTACAGCTGGAAAGTTCTCATTTCCGAACACCTTCAACGTGGTCAGCTTCAAGAGGTAGAAAACGGGCTGGAATTATTTTTTTTTGTGTTACATTTTCTTAACGTAACTAACATTAGGTAACTGTAAGTAAGACTAATAACGTGGTGAGGTGGCTAATTGCATCGAATACAGAGCATCTTCAGTAATGAGTTGAAACATGTTAGTTAGCTTGCTAGCCGGCTACCGCTAGCTGACACATGCTCCTGCTGAATAACGCACTGATCATTTTGACCTGCGTGGCAAGAAAATAGATGGCTAATTTATAGTGCAGCTTTGGTGATAAAATACATTGCAAACGATATGCTAAAGACATCATATGATGGATGGAAATCTATAAATACTTAGGCTGTGGACAGTTGGCTAGATGAGTCATTAATCGTTAATATAGCCATGTTTTATTCTCCCCGCATGTATTTTGGGCTCAAGGCATTGTAACCATTGTTAGGTACTCAGCTATACAGTAGCCGGTTAACGTTAGTAAGTCAAATCAAATCAACTTTTATTTGTCACATACACATGGTTAGCAGATGTTAATGCGAGTGTAGCGAAATGCTTGTGCTTCTAGTTCCGACAATGCAGTAATAACCAACAAGTAATCTAACTAACAATTCCTAAACTATTGTCTTATACACAGTGTAAGGGGATAAAGAATATGTACATAAGGATATATGAATGAGTGATGGTACAGAGCAGCATAGGCAAGATACAGTAGATGGTATCGAGTACAGTATATACATATGAGATGAGTATGTAAACAAAGTGGCATAGTTAAAGTGGCTAGTGATACATGTATTACATAAGGATGCAGTCGATGATATAGAGTACAGTATATACGTATGCATATGAGATGAATAACATTATATAACATTATATAAGTAGCGTTGTTTAAAGTGGCTAGTGATATATTTATATCATTTCCCATCAATTCCCATTATTAAAGTGGCTGGAGTTGAGTCAGTGTCAGTGTGTTGGCAGCAGCCACTCAATGTTAGTGGTGGCTGTTTAACAGTCTGATGGCCTTGAGATAGAAGCTGTTTTTCAGTCTCTCGGTCCCAGCTTTGATGCACCTGTACTAACCTCGCCTTCTGGATGATAGCGGGGTGAACAGGCAGTGGCTCGGGTGGTTGATGTCCTTGATGATCTTTATGGCCTTCCTGTAACATCGGGTGGTGTAGGTGTCCTGGAGGGCAGGTAGTTTGCCCCCGGTGATACATTGTGCAGACCTCACTACCCTCTGGAGAGCCTTACGGCTGAGGGCGGAGCAGTTGCCGTACCAGGCGGTGATACAGCCCGCCAGGATGCTCTCGATTGTGCATCTGTAGAAGTTTGTGAGTGCTTTTGGTGACAAGCCAAATTTTTTCAGCCTCCTGAGGTTGAAGAGGCGCTGCTGCGCCTTCTTCACGATGCTGTCTGTGTGAGTGGACCAATTCAGTTTGTCTGTGATGTGTATGCCGAGGAACTTAAAACTTGCTACTCTCTCCACTACTGTTCCATCGATGTGGATAGGGGGTGTTCCCTCTGCTGTTTCCTGAAGTCCACAATCATCTCCTTAGTTTTGTTGACGTTGAGTGTGAGGTTATTTTCCTGACACCACACTCCGAGGGCCCTCACCTCCTCCCTGTAGGCCGTCTCGTCGTTGTTGGTAATCAAGCCTACCACTGTTGTGTCGTCCGCAAACTTGATGATTGAGTTGGAGGCGTGCGTGGCCACGCAGTCGTGGGTGAACAGGGAGTACAGGAGAGGGCTCAGAACGCACCCTTGTGGGGCCCCAGTGTTGAGGATCAGCGGGGAGGAGATGTTGTTACCTACCCTCACCACCTGGGGGCGGCCCGTCAGGAAGTCCAGTACCCAGTTGCACAGGGCGGGGTCGAGACCCAGGGTCTCGAGCTTGATGACGAGCTTGGAGGTTACTATGGTGTTGAATGCCGAGCTGTAGTCGATGAACAGCATTCTCACATAGGTATTCCTCTTGTCCAGATGGGTTAGCTAGTGCTAGCTAACTACTGTAGAAAGCTACGGTATTGACAGGCATTGCTCACGGTTGCCTTTCAGCAGCTACCCAGAACACTGTAGGTAGTCTGGATAAATATGTGCTTGAAGGAAACGTTTTTGCTGAACAGATCATTGTTTAACATGACTTATTAGCTCATAGTGTTGCTTGATGGCTGTTTTGTTCGCATGGACAGCCACCACAAGCATAAAGATAAAGATGTGCTCTATTTTCCTGGTGTTTATTGTGCTATATATATTTTTTTTTAAACGTGAAAAAATGTAAAGCAACGTGTTTATTTAAACATGTAGCTAACATTAGTGCTTCTGCTATTTTAGGCATGGATATTTACACAACCATGCATGAAAGGGTTAATTTCGTGAGGCTATATTTTGCCAGCATGCCCCCTCTAATAGAAAGGTTTCTTATAGATGTTAGTGGGTCATCCACATTTTGAAAACGCATAGTCGTTAGTGCGCAGCGATCTGTGTTTGTGAGGTCGGTTTGGTTTGTTTGACTATTTAAAAAAAGTCATGATTTCGGGTTCGATAATAACACCACATAATGAAACATTGAATAAAATGTCCATGATAGTAGTGACTATGATTACTGCTTATCACTTAACCATTTATTCACATTATTTTACTTCAATGCAATATTTCATTTGTGTATATTACATATGTTTTATTTGATGACTTTCATTTCAAGTCATCTCATCTCTATAGAGCTGCTTGCTGTCTGACAAAATCAGACAGTTTACTTCAATGTGAACAAGGCATACTTTTTTGACTGCTGAATACCAACTGTCAATTTCAGGTAGAGATACTTTTCTGTATGTGGATTCGGCTATGTCAGCACAAGAACGGTTCGTTTGGAGCTTCATGAAATGGGTTTCCATGGCCAAGTAGCCGCACACAAGCATACGATCACCATGCACAATGCCAAGCGTCAGCTAGAGTGGTGTAAAGCTCGCTGCCATTGGACTCTGGAATGATGAATCATGCTTCACCATCTGGCAGTCCGATGGGCGAATCTGAGTTTGGCGGATGCCAGGAGAACGCTACCTTCCTGAATGTATAGTGCCAACTGTTAAGTTTGGTGGAGGATGAATAATGGTCTGGGGCTGTTTTTCATGAGTGGAGGCTGTTGTAGCAGCAATGTGTGCGTATTAATGCCCACAATTTTGGAATGAGATGTTCGACGAGCAGGTGTCCACATACTTTTGGTCGTGTAGTGTACCTCGTGAAGCAACTGCTCTCCTTTCAATCGGGCTTTCTTGTCTCTTTAATGTAGCAAGCTAAAAGAAACACAGATGGACAAGTAGGCATGCAATGGATTATGGTCAATATAAGTAAATTCCACGTCTATGTAGAATTCACCTTTTGGAAACTACAACTCCCTACTACATCGAACAGTTCGGGCTTGATATCATTTGTCTCTAGAGAAACTGCGCGATATGCGTATTGATATCACAGAAAAAACCTGAACGAAATGCCTTGTTTAAAAAAAACAACTGGGTTTCGGGTTAATCACTCAGCACTAATAGTCATTCACAGGCGCACAGCGTCGTCACCTTTTAACCCTTCATCTATTGATAGCTAGTTATATTTGAAAATGCATCTAATGTTACATTTTAAACGATGTCTACAATCTAATGCCTGCTTGTCATCCTTTTCATTTGACAGCATGGCTGATTACCTGATCAGTGGTGGTACGGGCTATGTCCCAGAAGACGGACTCTCCGCACAACAGCTTTTCTCCGTTGGAGACGGCCTCACCTACAAGTAAGTTCAGTTCAACCACAATACAAATGCCAAATAGAACCGTATTGTACAAGTACACTCTCGAACTGTCCAAACCTAAGCGCAAGCGATGATGGACGATATGCGGGCGGCGCTTTGTAATGATGGCCAACACGTTTTGAATCGCAGATCTGCTCAACAACAGTCTGTTGTCGCTGATGGTCAAACGGCAGAAGAGCTATGCTCTAAAGGCGACGGGTTGACTTACAAGTGAGTAAAACGGTTGACTTTTCAACCATTTTGACACTATATACACTATACTGTAAAAACCTATTGTCTCCAAACGACGAGTTCATATAGGGGAAGCAAATGATTGTCTCATTAAAAATAGATTTGAATCAATAAAGTACCTTGTTGATGAATTTGGCAGAAGTAAACACCACATTCGTCACCAATTGTATTATTTTAATTTTTAGCTTGCTGAGAAAAACACTGATCTGTACAGATGAATGAGTAGGACAGGGGTGGTGGGGATTGATTGCTTATTAACCTGATCTGTACAGATGAATGAGTAGGACAGGGGTGGTGGGGGTTGATTGCTTATTAACCTGATCTGTACAGATGAATGAGTAGGACAGGGGTGGTGGGGGTTGATTGCTTATTAACCTGATCTGTACAGATGAATGAGTAGGACAGGGGTGGTGGGGGTTGATTGCTTATTAACCTGATCTGTACAGATGAATAAGTAGGACAGGGGTGGTGGGGGTTGATTGCTTATTAACCTGATCTGTACAGATGAATGAGTAGGACAGGGGTGGTGGGGGTTGATTGCTTATTAACCTGATCTGTACAGATGAATGAGTAGGACAGGGGTGGTGGGGGTTGATTGCTTATTAACCTGATCTGTACCATAGGATGATATTTGCTTCCGGTAATGATATGACTGTATCTTGAACTTCCTCTGAAGAATCATAGTGCATGAACTGCTATTTGATTCTTTGAGACATTCAATCACTATCTAATCTATCTAGTAATGACATCTGACTGCACTCATATCCTCAGGCCCTTTCTTTATCTGCTCATTTCATATTCACTTGTTTTTACTTTCACTGAATAACCCTCAATCCACTTTCACTCTGTAAAACTAACTTGATTTCAACAAGCAAAGCATTGGGCTGCCCCAATATGGCAGACGGTCATTGCATTGGTATGTTGCCACAGCAAGCTACTTCACTAATTTCACCCCTTTGCCCAAGACTGTTGCCCAAAATTCTTTGCATCGTTTTGCTTCTTGAACATACCTCTGGCTAGAGGACTTGACAAAAATGACTAACTGCTGTAAAAATGCTTCCAACAACTACTTGTTAAAATAGAGTATCATTCACGTCCTTGTGTTGATGTTGTACCCTATGTCTTCTGACTATATGTGTCTGCATCCCAAATGGTACCCTGTCCCCTACATAGTGAATTACTTTTGACCATAGGGAATAGGGTGCCATTTAGTACAGAACCTATGTTACAGATTAAATGGATACCGTAGGGCCTCCCAAGTGGTGGGGCAGTGCTCTGGCGAGCCGGGTGCTTGCAAGCTGACACGGTAGCCAGTTGGACGGTCTTTCCTCCGACTCATTGGTGCAGCTGGCCTCCGGGTTAAGCGAGCAGTGTGTAAAGAAGCAGTGCGGCTTGGCAGGGTCGTGTTTCGGAAGACTCATGGCTCTCGAACTTCACCTAAACAGAGTCCGTAGGGGAGTTGCAGCAATCGTACAAGACTCTAACCACCAATGGAATATCATGAAATTGGGGAGACAAAAGGGGGTAAAAGTTGAAAAAAAATCTATATTAAATGGATACCCTGTTCATTCTAAACCGAATATGTGGCGTTTGTGAGACAAAAAATATTTAGACAACAAGCAGGTACAACTCAACTATTTTGTTTCTTACAGTTTAACACTACTCGCTCCTGTAAGTTGCTCTGGATAAGAACGTTTGCTAAATGACTAAATGTCATGGTTCAGACTTAAAATCCACACAATAAGTGTATTCACTATTTACACTACACATTTGAATGGAGAGTTAGTCCCAGTACACAGGGGTTAATTGATTAGGTAATGTATGTGTGTGTGTGATACCGGCGCGTCCCTCCACTCCTTAATGAAGCACGTCCTGCTTAAAGGCAAGGCAGAGCACATGACTAGCCCGAGGTACTGTCATGTGAGCGTCTCGGGGGACGACATCAGAGGGCGTGAGGATGCCCTCCTTTTCACCACATCTGTGCCCGTATTACCTGTATCATACAGCTGTGTCTCCACCATGGCAACCACAGACAACTGCCTCACAAACATGGCAACCCAGGATGGTAGCGACAGTGGCTCATTCTCAATTCGTCTTTCCCCATCTCCTCGGCTCCTTTTTAACCCTATTAAAGGAGAGGGTCTAAAGTCACTCCCCTCTGACTTTCTTCTCCAATGTATTTTGAGAGGGAGGCGGGGAGAGGGGATGCAAGGAATCGAAGGCATGATAAATTGAGAAAGCCAGATGTGTTCTCACTGGATCTAAGGCCTACTGGCTTTGAGTTGTTTGCTTACCTGTTGCTGCTGTAATCTGGCAGGCTTACTGTCCACACAAACACGCTGGAGCTGAATACACGCTCCCTTATTAAAGTGTTCGCCAGGGTGAGCTGAGATACTCTGTCAGGGTCTCAAGGCCATTTCACCAAGCTGGATCAGGGTGAGCTGAGATACTCTGTCAGGGTCTCAAGGCCATTTCACCAAGCTGGATCAGGGTGAGCTGAGATACTCTGTCAGTGTCTCAAGGCCATTTCACCAAGCTGGATCAGGGTGAGCTGAGATACTCTGTCAGTGTCTCAAGGCCATTTCACCAAGCTGGATCAGGGTGAGCTGAGATACTCTGTCAGGGTCTCAAGACCATTTCACCAAGCTGGATCAGGGTGAGCTGAGATACTCTGTCAGTGTCTCAAGGCCATTTCACCAAGCTGGATCAGGGTGAGCTGAGATACTCTGTCAGTGTCTCAAGGCCATTTCACCAAGCTGGATCAGGGTGAGCTGAGATACTCTGTCAGTGTCTCAAGGCCATTTCACCAAGCTGGATCAGGGTGAGCTGAGATACTCTGTCAGGGTCTCAAGGCCATTTCACCAAGCTGGATCAGGGTGAGCTGAGATACTCTGTCAGTGTCTCAAGGCCATTTCACCAAGCTGGATCAGGGTGAGCTGAGATACTCTGTCAGGGTCTCAAGGCCATTTCACCAAGCTGGACCAATATTCTTTCAGCAACTCAACATTATCTAGTACAGCAGACGATTCTGCTGCATGTTATTATCATATATTACCCCTGTCATAAAGAATTCATCAATGCAGTAATTTTCTGTCAATGGCTTCATGGGAGGATTCCATGACAATGTCTTATGATCACAGCCACCTAATCATCCTCGGCTTCTAATTAGCCACGTTCAAGCCCCCTCATCTCTCCAACGCAATTCTCCCCCGGGACATTGGTGTAGAAGACAATGTATTCTCAATCCACTTACGTGGCAAAGGGACGAGAAATGAAAAGATTACAATCGTGACATAATTCTTCATGTGTAGTGCACTGCCTTTGCAGAAGTGTAGAACTGCGTTATGAAGTAGTGCTATCCAGGCTTGTGTCAAATTGTCTGCATGAAATGAAGATGAATCAAGTCGCACCCAGCATTACGAGGGCCCGAAGCGGTTTTAATAACAGAACTGTCAGGCAATAGATATTTATACATTAATAGTATGCAAGACTAGACAGGCAAGTGCACTCTAAATCAGACCTACCCACTTTCTCTACTTAGTGGCTGAAGGGTCATAATAATGTCTAACTCGGTCAGTTTGTGGTTGTCTACAGCACTTGTGTGGCCGAAATGGCATCATGCATTTGTCCACATTCAACATTCGAATGCACACCATATTGAAAGGTAGCCAGTGTTGTCTTTGGTATTTAAAACCCTAATGTGTCATGTGTGCCAAGTCACACTCTAGTTAGTTCTTCTCAAATGCCGTTTATAATAATTTACTACTGTGGACAAAACATACATTTTGAACCTGGACAAAAAAACAATTTAATTGCTTTTAGGTGTGCCATCTCCACAAGGGAAGTCCTAATCTAGGTCTTACTCATCAAGATCCCATTTTCCACATATTTTCTGTTGCATTCTGGGTCAACCTGGCCACTTAACTTCTTAGTGATCCCTTCGCTCGCCAATCCGTTAACGGGATTGATTTGACAAAACCCAGTGAAATAGCAGCGCGCCAAATTCAAAAACAGAAATACTCATCATAATAATTAATGAATCATACAAGTGTTATACATCGGTTTAAAGATGAACTTCTTGTTAATCCAGCCACAGTGTCAGATTTCAAAAAGGCTTTACGGCGAAAGCAAACCATGCTATTATTTGTGGACAGCATCCCATCAAACAAACTCATGAAAATCACATTTCAGCCCGCCAGGCGCGACACAAAAGTCAGAAATAACGATATAATTCATGCCTTACCTTTGAAGATCTTCTGTTGGCACTCCAATATGTCCATTAAACATCACAAATGGTCATTTTGTTTGATAAATTGTCGTTATATCTCCAAAATATCCATTTATTTGGCGCGTTTGATCCAGAAAAACACCGGTTCCAACACACAACATGACTACAAAGTATCCAATATAGTCACCTGTAAATTTGATCCAAACATTTAAAACAACTTTCCTAATACAACTTTAGGTATTTTTAAACGTAAATAATCGATAAAATTTAAGACAGGATAAACTGTGTTCAATACCGGACGAAAACACAGTGGAGCGAGCTTTCGGGTCGCGCGCCCCAACCACAACAGTACACTAGACTTGACCCTCGTTCTGAACAGCCCTACTCCTTCATTTCTCAAAGGAAAAACATCAACCAATTTCTAAAGGCTGTTGACATCTAGTGGAAGCGATAGGATCTGCAAGCAAGTGTCTTAGAAATCTAGATCCACATAGAAAACCCATTGAAAAGAGTGACCTCAAGTTTTTTCCTGGATGGTTTGTCCTCGGGGTTTCGCCTGCCAAATAAGTTATGCTATACTCACAGACATAATTTTAACAGTGTTAGAAACTTTAGTGTTTTCTATCCAAATCTACCAATTATATGCATATCGGATATTCTGGGGCTGAGTAGCAGGCAGTTTACTTTGGGCGCGCTTTTCATCCGAACGTCAAAATACTGCCCCCTAGCCTTAAGAAGTTTTAAGTATAGGTTACAGGTTAAACCCAAGTGACCACTGTAACTTGTATTCTGCAATGGAAATTGGTGGCAAATCCAAAAACTCGAAATAAATGAAATGGCTACTTATCAACTGATCCAGTGACACTTTCTACCATTTGGCTCATGCTGGTTAGGGTTAGGTCTGGCTATTGCGAGCTGATCCAGAATCAGCGGAGTTTTGTGGTTTCTTTAAATACTGGCAGATGTTTTCCCCTCTGTCTCCCTGTCCCAGACTGTGTTGATGTTTGTGAGGTGTCTGGCGGTTGCAGACGCACTCCTCCCTGTCCCGTTTGGTAGACATATTTTAGGCCCCATCTTTTCACCCACACAGGCGGAGGAGAGGGGGGAATTGTCTGATGGATGATAAAGGCCAGGAGGCCATACTCTGTCACTGTTTTTGTTTCTCTCGCTCGCTCCTCCGGTTCTGATTTAGAGCCCATTCTCTCCTGCACCTCTCCCTCTTATTCTGGTTTTCACTTTTTCCCCATCTCTCTCTCTCTGACAGATTCACTTATTCGTCTCTCCCTCTCTGTCCAGTCTGTGTTTTCACACCCATCTGTGAAAAACACATCATCTTTCTTCATCATCCTTCTTTTTCCCTCTGTCTCATGCTCTCTACCGCTCTCTCTCTGCCTGCCATTGTGTTCATACAGTCTAAGAAATGAAGTTGAACCCCAGATGCTTTTGTCAAGCACTGGACTAACAGGGTGAGACAGTGTTTCTCTTTAGGGGCAGCTTGATCAGCGATCACTAGAGGGCGAACTTATGAACGTACAATTTTTGGGATCAAGACATTTTCTATTAGTTCTTAACGCAAACTCACTTGTAGTTTAGTTTATTCAAATTTATACAACAAGCAACATTCGCGTCAGACTCCTCAACCATTGCGAGAACTAGTTTCCCCTATATCGTTACCAGGCTCGGTCGAAGAAGCAGTTCTAGGGGCTAATTTGCACATATTCCCCTTGTGGCTTTCAACACTTCCTGCTTTGGACCCAACTCCTACATGGTGGAGGTACTTGTAAACTCTGAAATTGGTCGGGGAAAAGGGTGAGAGGTTTATAATAGGCCACTTCTGACCCATTGTCACCAGTTGGCTGGCAGTTGCATTGCACTGCACTATGGATCTTGTAGTCCTCTTGTGTTTAGCCATGACTACCTGTGAACCTTGACCCCTGACCTCTTGCTCTGTCTGTCTTTCAGCGACTTCCTGATTCTGCCGGGCTTCATTGATTTTGCCTCGGACGATGTGGTGAGTAGTCCTCTCTTCTCTGACTGTCAAGACCTTCCAGAAAGCTAAGACAATTCAATATGGGTTTTGAGCTACAGGCTACCCTTCGACCCATCTTCAGCCTACTGTTCTGTTCATGGGCTCAATTCCACTTTGTTCTGAGACCCTCTTCCCTAGCCCATTCCTCTTAAGTGTTCAGAGTAATGGGATAGAGTAATGGGTAGGTGCAAGCCATACGATGAAGGCTGCTCTTAGCCTGTTGAACTGGTTAGTGTCCTCCAGTTTTACATTATTTTTTTTCATATAACCAGGCAAGTCAGTTAAGAACAAATTATTATTTACAATGATGGCCTACCTGGGAACAGTGGGTTAACTGCCTTGTTCAGGGGCAGAACTACTAAATAAAAAACAACACATTTTTACCTTGTCAGCTCAGGGATTCGATCCAGCAACCTTTCGGTTACTGGCCCAACGCTCTAACCACTAGGCTACCTGCTGGTTACTAGCCCAACGCTCTAACCACTAGGCTACCTGCTGGTTACTGGCCCAGCGCTCTAACCACTAGGCTACCCGCTGGTTACTGGCCCAGCGCTCTAACCACTAGGCTACCTGCTGGTTACTAGCCCAACGCTCTAACCACTAGGCTACCTGCTGGTTACTAGCCCAACGCTCTAACCACTAGGCTACCTGCTGGTTACTAGCCCAACGCTCTAACCACTAGTCTACCCGCTGGTTACTGGCCCAGCGCTCGAACCACTAGGCTACCCGCTGGTTACTGGCCCAACGCTCTAACCACTAGGCTACCTGCTGGTTACTGGCCCAACGCTCTAACCACTAGGCTACCTGCTGGTTACTGGCCCAACGCTCTAACCACTAGGCTACCTGCTGGTTACTGGCCCAACGCTCTAACCACTAGGCTACCTGCTGGTTACTGGCTCAACGCTCGAACCACTAGGCTACCCGCTGGTTACTGGCCCAACGCTCTAACCACTAGGCTACCTGCTGGTTACTGGCCCAACGCTCTAACCACTAGGCTACCTGCTGGTTACTGGCCCAGCGCTCGGAACCACTAGGCTACCTGCTGGTTACTGGCCCAACGATCTAACCACTAGGCTACCTGCTGGTTACTGGCTCAACGCTCTAACCACTGGGCTACCTGCTGGTTACTGGCTCAACGCTCTAACCACTAGGCCGTCCCAGACTGGTCCCTCCAGATCTCTGAACACTACAGGGATAATGACTATGGGTGCACCAAGTGGGAGCAGTATTGCTTCTTACACATTCCTTATTATTTCAGCAGACACTCCTTGCCAGAGCCCCTTCTGAAACCAAAGCCTTTTTACAGTATGCTGTCCACACAGATGCACAAACAACCCTCTGCATTCAAAGCCAAAACCTCATTCTGTAATTGCAGATTTTCCAAAAATAATTTTTACTCTCAGCTTCCTTCGTCATCCCTAACCTCCTAGCCACCCTATTTTTACCAAGATGGCCTCCCACGCCTGGTCTCTCTGTCTCTCTCTCTGTATACGGTTGTGCCTGGTTGGTTGGTTGCTCACTCTTCTCTCAGGGGATGATGTGAGCGTTAATCTCAGGCTTTATGTGAAATCCCCCTGCCCTTCTCTCTCGTCCATCAGGAGTTTTTAATCTAATTGATATCTCTAATCTCCTTTTTGTCCAGACTAGAACACAGCCCTTGTTGCTGTGGAAGGTGCCTGTCTGCATTGTTGCAGTGGCGTTGTGGGTAGTCTCCGTAGGGTTTTAACATGGTCTATTTTCTTGACGGTGGAGTCAGTCTCTGGTAACTTGGATGAGCCTGTGTTTGTCGGTCTCAACTGTGAATACAGTCAAAGTTCATGCAATAATATTTGTTTAGATTGTAGTTTAAAATAGACCCCCCCACCCTCTTCCACACAGGGATGTTTTATACGTGTGAGGTGGGCCTCTGTCTGGTGTTTCAAAGGGCTGGTCACACCATGTGCAGAGGTGGTCTCTCAATTTTAAAGGTTAGCCCTTTGTAGAATTTGGCAGGGTGGTGCAGTTGAGCTAACAAAATGGCTGCCAGTGCCCCCCCCCCCCCCCCCCATTTCAGAATCACAATAGTTGGTATGGTAGTTTACATTTTCCAAAGATAAGGGAGGGAAGCTCTTAACGTCATAAAATGCATGCTCTGGTTTTCTCATGGGTGAGGAATGCCATGTTTTCCCTCCCAGCTGAGAAGACTGTGGAAGTGGCCGATTGTTTTATTTTAGAAAAGTGAACTTTCCCAGTGTGTTGGCAGATAGTTTCTAACAAGGTCACAGCCTGATTGTGCAAAACGTCTCCAGAAAGACTTGGGTCCCCTCAGTCACATGCATCAGTTTAGTCAAAGCAACATCGGTCTTGTCTCTCTGATGACAGATTTAAAAATATATATATTTTTATTTTTATTTAACTTGGCAAGTCCAGTTAAGAACAAATTCTTATTTACAATGACTGCCTAGCCTGGCCGAACCCAGACGTTGCTGGGCCAATTGTGCGCCGCCCTATGGGACTCCCAATCACTGCCGGATGTGATGCAGCTGCGCCATTCGGGAGCCCTTATAAAATGTAGCACCTGATAATTTACGTTTAGGCCAGATGGCGATGTCTGCTTTCCAGTTGCATGTTGTTTACTTGCTGTTGCAACTCTCATCTGAGACTTTGAGACTCATCGTCCAGTCAGCCATAGAAAGCATGCTTGAGAAACATGACCAAAAGCTGTCATTTTCCTTAGGCCAATCCACATAGGACAAACTTGCTTGTTGGAGCATGTCTGCCCCCTAGTGGACAACTGAGAAAGCAACCTTTACTATTACAAGCAATGATGGTCAAGGTTCTCTTTTCTTTATGAAGTAAATGACTTACACTCTGTATTAGAAATGAATAATATTGAGTATATTTCCTGTGTGGACATTTACACTCACTGCATCAGATTGAGGTATTACAATTGGGCCGACCAACCAGTGCTCCCGCACGGTGGCTAACCAGGCTATCTGCATTGTGTCCCACCCGCCAACCCCTCTTTTACGCTAATGCTACTCTCTGTTCATCATATATGCATAGTCACTTTAACCATACCTACATGTACATACTACCTCAATCAGCCTGACTAACCGGTGTCTCTATGTAGCCTCACTACTGTATGTAGCCTCACTACTGTATGTAGCCTGTCTTTTATGTACTGTTTTATTTCTTTAACTACCTATTGTTCACCTAATACCTTTTTTGCACTATTGTTTAGAGCCTGTAAGTAAGCATTTCACTGTAAGGTCTACACCTGTTGTATTCAGAGCACGTGACAAATAAATTTTGATTTGATTTAATATAATCTAGTGTGCTGAATGACTGATTTCCTAAACATGTTGTGGGTTATTGAGCCAATATGTCCCCCTTACTTTCTCCACCAGGACCTGACCTCTGCCCTGACCAGGAAGATCACCCTGAAGACGCCTCTCATCTCCTCCCCCATGGACACAGTCACAGAGTCATCGATGGCCATCGCCATGGCGGTGAGACCTTGCAGCCTGACATTCGAGCCAGTAAAATATATATATATATGTGTGTCCTTTATGCTAGAAATTACTGTGCGCTTTCCACATCCGTCACGTTCTAAGTGTTTTGTGTTGCTGGGGGAAACGTACCATAAACAGTATTCCGTCTCCCAAAGTTTTTATTTGTCGGGTGTTTTTGAATGCCTTTAGCTCATGGGAGGCATCGGCCTCATCCATCACAACTGCACCCCTGAATTCCAAGCCAACGAGGTCCGCAAGGTTAAGGTGAGACCCCATAAAAGCCTCTGAGAGCATTTACCCTTTGTAGTTAATGACTTGCATCATTTTATATTGATTGGTATTAAATGGGTTGCAGTGCATCTATACACACAATGGTTTATTAACAGATATTTGTTGTTTGTCCAGAGGTTTGAGCAGGGCTTCATCACAGACCCTCTTGTAATGAGCCCGCGTCACACGGTGGGGGACGTGTTCGAGGCCAAGACTCGCCACGGCTTCTCTGGCATCCCCGTCACCGAGACTGGCAAGATGGGCAGCAAGCTGGTGGGCATCATCACCTCCAGAGACATCGACTTCCTCTCCGAGAAGGACCACAGCCGACCACTGGAGGAGGTCATGACTAAGAGGGAGGAGCTAGTGGTGGCCCCAGCTGGTGTCAAGCTGAAAGAGGCTAACGACATTCTACAGCGAAGCAAAAAAGGTGAGCCAGTCGGTACAGTCCTTCTAGAAGTCTATTGTGGCCTGTTTTCTGGTACATTGTTCTATTGTATCATCCTCAACTTATTATTGATTAGATTGTCTTTGGTTTGCTGTACAAGGTCATTTATGAACTGTTTGAGGTTAGATGGCAGAATTACGAATTCTCTTCGCTCTCTCCTCCCCCCCCAACAGGTAAGCTGCCCATCGTGAACGACAGTGATGAGCTGGTGTCCATCATCGCCAGGACAGACTTGAAGAAGAACAGGGACTACCCCCTGGCCTCCAAAGACTCTCGCAAACAGCTGCTGTGCGGAGCCGCCATCGGCACCAGGGACGACGACAAGTACAGACTGGACCTACTGATGCAGGCTGGGGTCGACGTGGTCGTACTGGTGGGTTTGAGGTTATGGTTAGGATCCAGATGGGGTTTAGATTGCAGTAGATGGGAGGGTTCGGTTAGGGGTTGACCTTTTTCATACAGTTTTGGTGGTTAGGGGTTGACCTGTTCATACAGTTTTGGTGGACATGGTGGTTAGTGGTTAGGGGTTGGCCTGTTCATACAGTTTTGGTGGACATGGTGGTTAGTGGTTGACCTGTTCATACAGTTTTGGTGGACATGGTGGTTAGTGGTTGACCTGTTCATACAGTTTTGGTGGACATGGTGGTTAGGGGTTGACCTGTTCATACAGTTTTGGTGGACATGGTGGTTAGTGGTTGACCTGTTCATACAGTTTTGGTGGACATGGTGGTTAGTGGTTGACCTGTTCATACAGTTTTGGTGGACATGGTGGTTAGTGGTTGATCTGTTCATACAGTTTTGGTGGACATGGTGGTTAGTGGTTGATCTGTTCATACAGTTTTGGTGGACATGGTGGTTAGTGGTTGATCTGTTCATACAGTTTTGGTGGACATGGTGGTTAGGGGTTGACCTGTTCATACAGTTTTGGTGGACATGGTGGTTAGTGGTTGATCTGTTCATACAGTTTTGGTGGACATGGTGGTTAGGGGTTGATCTGTTCATACAGTTTTGGTGGACATGGTGGTTAGTGGTTGATCTGTTCATACAGTTTTGGTGGACATGGTGGTTAGTGGTTGATCTGTTCATACAGTTTTGGTGGACATGGTGGTTAGTGGTTGATCTGTTCATACAGTTTTGGTGGACATGGTGGTTAGTGGTTGACCTGTTCATACAGTTTTGGTGGACATGGTGGTTAGGGGTTGACCTGTTCATACAGTTTTGGTGGACATGGTGGTTAGTGGTTAGGGGTTGGCCTGTTCATACAGTTTTGGTGAACATGGTGGTTAGTGGTTGACCTGTTCATACAGTTTTGGTGGACATGGTGGTTAGGATCTGTTCATACAGTTTTGGTGGACATGGTGGTTAGGGGTTGACCTGTTCATACAGTTTTGGTGGACATGGTGGTTAGGGGTTGACCTGTTCATACAGTTTTGGTGGACATGGTGGTTAGGGGTTGACCTGTTCATACAGTTTTGGTGGACATGGTGGTTAGTGGTTGATCTGTTCATACAGTTTTGGTGGACATGGTGGTTAGTGGTTGATCTGTTCATACAGTTTTGGTGGACATGGTGGTTAGTGGTTGATCTGTTCATACAGTTTTGGTGGACATGGTGGTTAGGGGTTGACCTGTTCATACAGTTTTGGTGGACATGGTGGTTAGTGGTTGATCTGTTCATACAGTTTTGGTGGACATGGTGGTTAGGGGTTGATCTGTTCATACAGTTTTGGTGGACATGGTGGTTAGTGGTTGATCTGTTCATACAGTTTTGGTGGACATGGTGGTTAGTGGTTGATCTGTTCATACAGTTTTGGTGGACATGGTGGTTAGTGGTTGATCTGTTCATACAGTTTTGGTGGACATGGTGGTTAGTGGTTGATCTGTTCATACAGTTTTGGTGGACATGGTGGTTAGTGGTTGATCTGTTCATACAGTTTTGGTGGACATGGTGGTTAGTGGTTGACCTGTTCATACAGTTTTGGTGGACATGGTGGTTAGGGGTTGACCTGTTCATACAGTTTTGGTGGACATGGTGGTTAGTGGTTAGGGGTTTTGTTCATACAGTTTTGGTGAACATGGTGGTTAGTGGTTGACCTGTTCATACAGTTTTGGTGGACATGGTGGTTAGGGGTTGATCTGTTCATACAGTTTTGGTGGACATGGTGGTTAGGGGTTGACCTGTTCATACAGTTTTGGTGGACATGGTGGTTAGGGGTTGACCTGTTCATACAGTTTTGGTGGACATGGTGGTTAGGGGTTGACCTGTTCATTTTTGGTGGACATGGTGGTTAGTGGTTGATCTTTTCATACAGTTTTGGTGGACATGGTGGTTAGTGGTTGATCTTTTCATACAGTTTTGGTGGACATGGTGGTTAGTGGTTGATCTGTTCATACAGTTTTGGTGGACATGGTGGTTAGTGGTTGATCTTTTCATACAGTTTTGGTGGACATGGTGGTTAGTGGTTGACCTGTTCATACAGTTTTGGTGGACATGGTGGTTAGTGGTTGACCTGTTCATACAGTTTTGGTGGACATGGTGGTTAGGGGCGAGTTACGGTTGGGTTTCAGGTCTAAATGGCAGTAGACCGTGGCACTGCATTGCAGACATGACTTGTTTTCTCTGTTTCTGCAGGATTCCTCACAAGGCAACTCTGTGTATCAGGTCAACATGATCAACTACATCAAACAGAAGTACAGCGAGCTGCAGGTGGTGGGAGGGAACGGTGAGAGAGTGGAGCGCTGGGACAGGATTTATCACTATTTGACACTTCCAGCCATCCAGTTTCAGATCTTTGAGAGGCTATCAAGATCGGTCTTGGGGGGGAAATACATTAGACACTTATACACTTAACCTTCCTTTTCCTGCCTTCTGATGATGTTGTGTTGTCTCTTGTAGTGGTGACGGCAGCCCAGGCCAAGAACCTGATTGATGCAGGAGTGGACGCTCTGCGAGTGGGCATGGGCTGTGGCTCCATCTGTATCACCCAGGAAGGTAGTGAGCCCACCCCCTGATACTATCAGCGTTACAGGATCAATTCACATCTGAATGCAGGAGAGGATGTTGCTGGTTTTATATTTCAACCCACTTGCGGAATTGACTGAGTTGAAATGGAATTGACCCAACCCAGAATCTACACCTTGCGTGCTAAATGTTATGATATATGAGTGGAGTGATGTTAAATAGAAATGTGATAATACGCATAGGATTCTCTACCCATAGCAGCTGGCTTTGGATCAGTTCTAATGTAAGGTCAACCACTGAAGCTACACAGCAAAACTGGAGAAGGATCAGAGCAGCGAGTAACCAACCAAGATGCTATGTTGGTTGCTAGTCTCTGTCGCCGTGGTGATTTATGAAGGTTCTGCTCTTGGTTACCGTGGCGACGACTTTCTCCACAGCATTACGTTCAGCAAATAAAGGCAAACGTTTTTCAGGCGCAAAACAAACATCCTTATTGGAAGAACATATTCAATCCTTTTATTTTTTAACTGAACACCTTGATTCTGATATTACTTCCGTAAAAAAATCCATCCATCCATCGGGCCCAACTGAACACCGCCTGACTACACCGGTCATAAGATATGTTACCATGGTAAGGTGACGCATTTCCTGTCTCCGTCTGCCGTAGTGATGGCGTGCGGGCGGCCTCAGGGCACCTCGGTGTATAAGGTGGCAGAGTATGCTAGACGTTTCGGGGTGCCAGTCATCGCAGACGGCGGCATTCAGACCGTGGGCCACGTGGTCAAGGCTCTCTCACTCGGGGCCTCCACAGGTACCTTTCATTCACTTGTTAATTCATGCGTTCACTCTTTCATAGTCATGCATTCATTACCATTCACTCTTCTGTTGTCACTTATTCACCCATTCATTCATTCATTGGCTTAATCCTTCATGAACCCCTTTTAAAGCATGCACTAGGTCAATGTGGTTAATTTCATAGGCTAGAATAGGTGTATAGTAGGGCTGTCCAATGTCGGTCCTGGAGGGCCCAAACACTTCTGGTTTTCATCCTCTGCTTCTAATCAGGGACTAATTCAGACCTGGGACACCAAGTGAGTGCAATTAACTACCAGGTAGATCCAGAAACCAGAAGTTTTTCAGCCCTTCAGGAACAGCCCAGGTCTATAGTCTTACAGTATCTTCATGTCTTTGGGCTAGTTTTCTGTTTCTCACTGTTGATCTCACGTCTATTCCTCTAATCCACTGTTGATCTCACCTCTATTCCTCTAATCCACTGTTGATCTCACCTCTATTCCTCTAATCCACTGTTGATCTCACCTCTATTCCTCTAATCCACTGTTGATCTCACGTCTATTCCTCTAATCCACTGTTGATCTCACGTCTATTCCTCTAATCCACTGTTGATCTCACGTCTGTTCCTCTAATCCACTGTTGATCTCACGTCTATTCCTCTAATCCACTGTTGATCTCACGTCTATTCCTCTAATCCACTGTTGATCTCACCTCTATTCCTCTAATCCACTGTTGATCTCACCTCTATTCCTCTAATCCACTGTTGATCTCACCTCTATTCCTCTAATCCACTGTTGATCTCACCTCTATTCCTCTAATCCACTGTTGATCTCACGTCTATTCCTCTAATCCACTGTTGATCTCACGTCTATTCCTCTAATCCACTGTTGATCTCACGTCTATTCCTCTAATCCACTGTTGATCTCACGTCTATTCCTCTAATCCACTGTTGATCTCACGTCTATTCCTCTAATCCACTGTTGATCTCACCTCTATTCCTCTAATTCACTGTTGATCTCACCTCTATTCCTCTAATTCACTGTTGATCTCACCTCTATTCCTCTAATCCACTGTTGATCTCACGTCTATTCCTCTAATCCACTGTTGATCTCACGTCTATTCCTCTAATCCACTGTTGATATCACGTCTATTCCTCTAATCCACTGTTGATCTCACGTCTATTCTCTAATCCACTGTTGATCTCACGTCTATTCCTCTAATCCACTGTTGATCTCACGTCTATTCCTCTAATCCACTGTTGATCTCACGTCTATTCCTCTAATCCACTGTTGATCTCACGTCTATTCCTCTAATCCACTGTTGATCTCACGTCTATTCTTCTAATCCACTGTTGATCTCACGTCTATTCCTCTAATCCACTGTTGATCTCACGTCTATTCCTCTAATCCACTGTTGATCTCATGTCTATTCCTCTAATCCACTGTTGATCTCATGTCTATTCCTCTAATCCACTGTTGATCTCACGTTGATTCCTCTAATCCACTGTTGATCTCACGTCTATTCCTCTAATCCACTGTTGATCTCACGTCTATTCCTCTAATCCACTGTTGATCTCACGTCTATTCCTCTAATCCACTGTTGATCTCACGTCTATTCCTCTAATCCAATGTTGATCTCACCTCTATTCTCTAATTCACTGTTGATCTCACGTCCCCTCTAATCCACTGTTGATCTCACGTCTATTCCTCTAATCCACTGTTGATCTCACGTCTATTCCTCTAATCCACTGTTGATCTCACGTCTATTCCTCTAATCCACTGTTGATATCTCTGGATTCCTCTAATCCACTGTTGATCTCCGTCTATTCCTCTAATCCACTGTTGATCTCAGGTCTATTCCTCTAATCCACTGTTGATCTCACGTCTATTCCTCTAATCCACTGTCAGAGCTGATCTCACGTCTATTCCTCTAATCCACTGTTGATCTCATGTCTATTCCTCTAATCCACTGTTGATCTCATGTCTATTCCTCTAATTCATTCAAAGCTGATTGATGGTAATCAAAGCTAATGTAAAGCCAATGTCATATCGATGTAACAAAACACTAGCCGTAAACAATTAATTGGAGAAATGCTTATCAACCAATGACCTTGAGTTCTGACCCCTTCCGCCCCTCCCCAGTGATGATGGGCTATATTTTATGTCTGATTATACTTCTTCTCGGACATGTGCGGCTGAAGAAGTTGGTTTGGGCTCTCTGGACATTGGAGAAGAGCACCAGCAGCCACATTCAGGTAAGGACATCACACACTAGAGCTGCAGCCCAAATCACATCCTATTCCCTGGCCTGTATAGTGCACTACTTCTGACCAGGGGCCATAGGGAATAGGGTGCCATTTGGGACTAACTCTTGATCAGACACTACTAGAATTCATAGGAGGGTTGGAATGAAGACCAGGTAAACAAAGTTGTTGCACATCAACAGTTGCTGTTAATCGCTGTTGAATGAAATTTATATTTTATGTCTGATTATATACATGTATTTATTGGTTTGTCCTTCATTCAGATGGTTCACATTGTAATACAATATATGACAAATGTCATTTTCTCAAAACAAATGATGCCAACTTTCCTGGGTTTAAGCTGCTCTCTGTGCTCTCATTAGAGAATTTCGCTGTCCATCAGCAGTGTCTAACCCGTCTCTGTGTTCTGACTGGCTGATTCCACAGCAGTGTCTAACCCGTCTCTGTGTTCTGACTGTTTGATTCCACAGCAGTGTCTAACCCGTCTCTGTGTTCTGACTGTTTGATTCTACAGCAGTGTCTAACCCGTCTCTGTGTTCTGACTGGCTGATTCCACAGTGAAGGGGACAAGGTGAAGGTGGCTCAGGGTGTGTCCGGCTCTGTTCAGGACAAGGGCTCCATCCACAAGTTTATCCCCTACCTGATCGCTGGCATCCAACATGGCTGTCAGGACATTGGTGCCAAGAGTCTCTCTGTTCTACGGTGAGTTGTGTGTGAGGTAGAGGGGACCAGTGTTTGATCTCTGATAGTAGTGTGTGTGTGACTGAGTGATCTCTGATATTGTGTTGTTTTCCACAGCTCCATGATGTACTCTGGAGAGCTGAAGTTTGAGAAGAGGACCACGTCTGCTCAGGTGGAAGGAGGAGTCCATGGGCTTCACTCGTACGTTGGACTCTGTCTCCCACACACACACACACACACACACACACACACACACACACACACACACACACACACACACAGTGGAATTTAAATGTGTGTGTAGCAGTAGATAGACATGACTTTTCTACGACTGTGTTGCCTCTTTCTCAGACATCAGTCCTCTTTCTCTCTCTGTCTTTCACCATAGATGTTCTGTTGTTCCATGTAAGTACACGTGCATAGACCTGTGAAGTGAAGGGTGTGGCCTAGTGGTGGGCCCCACATCGCCATTTGCATGTAGAACAACTCTCCCCTTGTTTCTAAATTGAATGGCTAAGTTTGATCTTGTTGATGAAATGATCCAGGTGGGAAATGTAAATCTTACCTCTAGATAAGTGCTTCCCATCTTGATGTTTGAATCTGGCAGCTCGCCTATAAGGACGGCTAATATGGCGATGTGACGTTCCCCTTCAGACTATTATCTTGTTAGTGGGAGGGGGGGTGCTCGCCATTACGTATTTCATCTTTGAATGGGGATGAATTATGGGAAGCTTTGTTAGTCTCCTCTCTCTGTCCACTAGCCTCCTTCCATCCTCTCCTTCCCCAGTTATCCATAGGGCAGATAACCCTGTAATAAGTATACTGGCAAGATGATGGGGGATTGAATGGAATTGGTCAACCTTTGTTTTACAGTTGAATCAGTATCTTATTGCTTAGACAGATGGATAGCTGATGTAGTAGGAAAGGGTAATTGATCAGTTCTATCCGGTTGTTTTAGAGCAGGTGATAGGAATTGTTCTATGTGTTTTAGGTCAGGTGATAGGAATTGTTCTGTGTGTTTTAGGGCAGGTGATAGGAATTGTTTTGTGTGTTTTAGGGCAGGTGATAGGAATTGTTTTGTGTGTTTTAGGGCAGGTGACAGGAATTGTTTTGTGTGTTTTAGGGCAGGTGACAGGAATTGTTTTGTGTGTTTTAGGGCAGGTGATAGGAATTGTTCTGTGTGTTTTAGGGCAGGTGATAGGAATTGTTCTGTGTGTTTTAGAGCAGGTGTTAGGAATTGTTTTGTGTGGTCGTTATATTATTGATTATCATTAACTGATTGATGGTATCATTGTGTTTTCACGATGCCTTCTCTCTCTCTCTGTAGTTACGAGAAACGACTTTACTGATGGAGGGGCCAGAAAGAAGCGGACTAAGGCTGACCCCGACACCCCCACCCCCGTTGTGACCAAACGTAACCGCCACATCTGACACCCACCTCATCACTCTCCCTGCCGACTCCCCACACACCCCACGGGAGAGGTCTGGGGGGAACATCTGCAAAACAAACACCATCACCTGGGAAACAGGATTTTGCACTTACGAAGCGGAACATCAGGGTTTCCACCATAACCCCCTCCCAGAATACCGGTCCCCTTGGTGTGTGTGAGAGCGTGTTGAAGGAAGTATTTGATTGTGTGTGTGTGTGTGTGTGAGAGAGAGAGAGAGAGAGAGGGAGTGTGTGTGAGAGAGTGTGTGTGTGAGGACAAACTCAGTGAAGAAGGTGCTGTTTTGCAATCTTCCTCTTCCTGGTGAAACTGAGAGAGCCATGCTGTCACCCCTCTGTATTCTCTGGGATCTGCTCGTACCTCCACGTCAGAAGCCACAAACATCCCAATCAAACTATATATATATATGTGGAAAAACACTTGTCTTGCTACTCTGTGTGCAAGTGTATTGTGGCAATCCTCCTTTATCTATGTAGTTAGCTCTGTTTATGCAGAAAGATGTTAACTGCTTTGAGAAAAGTAGATTGTTCTGTTAAACTTTTGACTGTGATTTAACTGACAGACTCATTGGCTGGGACTCTAGACTAGGTAACATTCCCTCGCCGTAGTGGCCATGTCATACCCCCCTTAGTCGACGTGAACCAATAAACTAGTGGCCTATCACAATGCTTCTAGTGTGTTGAGAGCACGGTTGGGGCCAAAAGATAGACATCGGCCATAGATCAAGGAACGTTTTTAAAACCACAGTGCCGGTAAACAATGGGTAATACGATAATCTTTTAGACTGGAATGAAACGAGTTTAGAGAAAATGGTTTGATTTAAAAGCTGTAAAGCAGGGTTCCCCAACTGGCATCCCCCGTGCCAAATTTGACCCACGTGGTTTCATTTGCCCCCCCCCCCCCAAGTAAATAAATAAATGATTATTATGCTTGGAACAAAAGGGTGTAAGAACACCAGTTAATCAGAACCAAGTGATTTTAATTTTGGATATCTGTTCCCAAGTATTCCTACAGATAATACAGAGATGTCATCGTATACAAAATGTAAGCAAGGTTTGAAATGATTGTTTAAGTTATATTATATCTGTTTGGACCTCCTGCGGTCAATTTGCAGTCTACAAATGATTTGTAATTATGTTCCGGCCCCTGCCCATCCACCCAAGAAATCGTCCCGTGGTTGAATCTGGTTGACGATCTCTGCTGAAGAAAGTCCCAGTGGCTCGAAGGAGCATGAAGGGTTTTGATATGTATGCTTTTTAGTTTTTTAAAGCCTCAACACGGCTCTATTTATATTCCGCTTTTTTCTAATTCCGTACATACTGCCAAATGTATCAACATGCTCTCTGTGACACTTTGGTGTTATTAATACTAAAAGCCCAAATTTAAAGCTATGAATCGTCAGCAATGTAGTCCCTCGCTCCACCCCTGTCCCAGATTGTGGCACCAATTGCTAGCAGCTTTGACCTGCTCTGATTACCAGAGATATGCCTTGAAATGGGGGTTGATGATGACCGCACACGACGGAAAGTCTTAAATTCCCGTGAGAACTGTGTATGTGCATGGCGCTATACATCCTCCTCACCCCCTTTCTCACTGAGATACCGTATCTATATCATTCAGCTTGTGTAGGAATAGATTTTTCTAACGTTTTTCGTAAACAATGTTCTTTTTGCCAGATGTTTTTTTCAGAATGTCTCTAAGCTGTAGGGGTGACTTTCTTTCCGTTTTGTGCTAATGTACTTTGCCCTACCGGGACCTCACTTGACTAACAGTACTCTTACAGTTGACATGAATATTAAGTAAATATGTACATGAAGATGTATGGAGAATTATATACCTGTATCCTGTTTGAAACGGTTGTTTGCAGTCTCCCACCTTTAGTTCTGAAAATCCCCACTGAATATGAAACAGGCCTTGTTTACAATGGGATTACAACAGAAACCGGTCACTAACGCTGTAAAACAATAAAAGTCCAAATATGTTGATTTGTGGGTTGTTATTAAGGCTGGGAATTCCCAGGGACAATATATTATATATTATACAATATATTATCACGATACTTGTGTGCTGATACGATATGTATTGTGATTCAATGTTCCAAACACATTTCTCACCATGTGTCTGCTGCAGAGGGACAAGAGTCATGAGTTTTGATCAGTCGTCCACGACTTTCAAGTAAGTGTTGGATACAAACTGTCTACCTAATTTAAAAAGATGGAGATCAAACTATGAAGTAAAAATACTGGTGTTTTGGGGCAGGTACAGCCAACTGGTGCAAAAATAATATTGCGTTGTCAATAATATCCCCAAATGTAACGAGAAGATACGTTAAACATGACCTGAAACTTGGTGAAAACAAAACATGCACACTTAAATGTTGACATTTCTCTTTATTTAATCATGTTTTGAGTAAAGTATTTTTTTAAACATTAATAAAATACCAAGCGGCTCATATAAAATGTACTGTGTGTCAGTCCGAAGTTAAAGCACAATAGTATCGATGCTATCCTACCAGTATAGTTCACTGCTGCTCCGCTACAATGTTGCTGTTAGTTCAAATCAAGCTTTCCTTTATTGGATGGATCTTAAAGCACATCTCTAACATGTCTAATTCTTCATGTAGAGGCTCACAAACACAATTATATTTTACTGAATTGAAACAACTTGGCATTGAATAACAATCTTACACTATGAAAATGTAAAGTACAGTCCCGTGTAGCTCAGTTGGTAGAGCATGGTGCTGGCAACACCAGGGTTTGACTCCAACAGAGGACCAGTATGGAGAAGGGGAAAAAAAGTATGAGAATGTATGCACTCACAATCTGGATAAGAATATGCTAAAATATTAAAACGATTTCAGTAGTCGTTTATTAAGTGCTTATTTCAATCACAGTATTATTTATTTGAATGCAAAACGTTTAGTACAAATGTACTTTGCTTTCCTGCGCCCCTCTTGAAATGCACAGGAAAACGCAACTTTTATTAACGTATCAAACTTCATCATCCAATAGCAAATGTTGAAAAAATGTCACAAATTTCTCATTGGCATGTGGCACTTAAGACTCTTGTCAACATTCTCAAACAAACCCTCAGTTCATTTACGCACTGTTTTACCTTGCTTGACAATGAAGGCAAGCCTGATGAATCAAACCGCTCGTTGCTCCTTACAGATTGTGACGCCATCTTGAATCCTTCTTCACAACACCTTATTTCAGTCCAGTCCTCAGCCTTTAGCCCTTGACTGTTGAGAGCTCTGCCTACAGGTCAATTGTCTCACTGCAGATGCTCATCGCATCAATCTGTCTGCAGACATTGATGAACTCCTCTTGTACGGACCGGTCCACTTCAGACTCTAGGTCAAGACTCTCCTGTGAGGCTGACCCCAGTGTGTGATAGTATCTCTGCATGTGTGAGCCCTGGTGGCTGGAGGCTGTAATGCGGCTTGAGCTGCCGCCTAGGGATGAGGGTTGGGCGTGCCCCTCTGGGCTGGAACAGAGGACCAGAGAGGACCCTCCTAATGAGGGTCTGTACAGGGAGCAGGAGGAGGAACTTCCCCTCCAGTGTTCTGGGGAAGAGGAGTTGGAGGACAGGGAGGGAGATGGTGGAGCACCCAGGATGGTGTCGCCTGCCATAGGTCGGTTTGGTAGAGGGGTTGGGGGAGGAGGGGCCATCTCCACGCAGGAGGTCGTCCGGTACAGGCCTGGGTCAGCTGAGAGGGTCTCTCGAAGCACCTGGCCACCATTGGGCAGGGTGGACGTGGAGTAGGGGATGTTGAGTGACAGGTCACTGCAGCAAAAGGGTATGGACGGTCTGAAGAGGCTTATGGGAAAGAGGTCCTCGCTGAAGAGCGCCTCATCAATACTACGGCGCAGGTTGATGGGCGATGGCGGTCGCAGGTCAGCCGTGGAGTCGCTGGTGAAGGAGGAACCCCCGGACGCCTCTCCACCACACCTGTCCTCTGGCTTGCTGGAGCCAGGCAGATCCAAATTCAGGTCCAGGTCTCTGTAAGCCAAGGCCCGGTTGCTGTGGTACAGGAGGTCCAGGCCGTTCAAGCTGCTGCCTAGCCTTTCATCCATCAGCGTGTAGAGGGGCAGGCACTCTGTCTCCCCGTGCCCAATGTCGCAGATGGCCAGCTTCTCCTGCTGGCTCAGGGTCCACTGGTAGGTTCCCGACATAATGGGCGACTTAATCGCCAGCAGCTCCGTCCAGCAGCTTCCAGGCTGGGGAAGGTGGTCAGAGCAGTAGAGTGGTTGGGCCACAACCAGGGCTAGGGTGAGACAAACTCCGGCCTCACAAACCCTGCAGCTGAGCTGGAAGGTCCACCAAGGCCAGGGGCGGAACACATCTGCTCCTCCGGCGAGCCCCAGAGAGTGGAGCATGGCGTACAGCTGCAGCCCAGCGCAAGCCAGGCAGAATAGAGCCGAAAGGCACACTGTCGCAGCCGCACGGTCCCACTCCCTGCTCTCTGCAAATGGACAGCGGTTGTATCGCTCAGCTGGCGTGGGCGATGTGTTATTCAGGTGATAAATGTGCTTTGAGTCCGCCCGTACGTAGCAGAAAAACACAAAATAGGCGACCGATAGAAAAGAAACCAGCGCCACAAACGTTCCCCGGGAGATGAGCGAGATGAAGAGGCAGAAGGGTGCCCTCCTCTGGTAGAGCCTCAGCAGTGCTACAGGACCAAACGCTGCTGCGAAGTGCAGCAACACCAGACAGGCCAGGAAACAGGGTCTCTGGAAGGCTGAGTAGGATAGCTGCATCCTGGAGCGCATAGAGAGGAGCAGAAAGACCAGGCCGAAGGCTGCAGTCAGGCAGGGGAACGGGGCTTCGTAGAGCAGCAGGGAGGCCTCGGTGGAGGGCAGCCGGTCCTGGTGGCCGTAGGCATCGTAGAGTAGGGAGAAAGCCCTGGTACACCCTGCAGCCAGGAGGAAGACGCTGACCAGGGCGAAGTAGCCACAGCCGGAAGGGCAGCGCAGGGGCAGGCACAGCAGGTTGAGCGCCGAGGCCAGGGTCACCATGGCGAAGATGGAGCCCAGACCGTACACGTGTGCATCCCAGGCTAACCCCCAGGCGGCCATGGCACTGTTCCAATCAGAATGCAGGGATACGAACATGGGCCTGGCCGGAATCAGGAAGGGGTTATTTGATTGGTTGGCGGAGGGGGTGTTGGCGGTGGGGAGGACGTCAGAGGTGGTGGGCGGTGCCCAGGTGTCAGAGATGTTGCAGATTCCGGAACGTTCCTGATTGCAGTCTGGGAGGTAGGTGGCTTCACTGCCCGTCGGGTCGGACAGCCAGTCTTCAGCATCAGGAAGGTTACCTGAAAAAAACATGGGAAAATATTGAATTTCAATTTCGATTCCATAAAATGTTGATCGCTTCCCAAAAAGCAATTTATCATGAGGTTTGACGTAAAATCTACCTGTGGCCATCTGACCGTCCCAAATATAGATCAATGCCATATGCAGCAGCGTCTATACAGCGCAATGCTGCACAGACACATCGTCGTCAGTATGCTGTTTTCTGATAACAGCATAGTAATACAATTTACCAGCAGAGGGCAACACCCAAGAGAAACAGGCACACATGAGAATACACAGCGTTTACTCAACATTCGAGCCTAGACACTAATGGGCCGAGGGCCAAGTCTGTGAAAGTATGTGGGCTGAGGGCCAAGTCTGTGAAAGTATGTGGGCTGAGGGCCAAGTCTGTGAAAGTATGTGGGCTGAGGGCCAAGTCTGTGAAAGCATGTGGGCTGAGGGCCAAGTCTGTGAATGCATGTGTGCTGAGGGCCAAGTCTGTGAAAGCATGTGGATAAGGTCAATGCATGTATACTGGTAAGATCAATATATGGAAGATGACTTGGATGTGTGTACCTAGTAGTCATTACACACAAACAAATGCATCACGGATGGGCACCAGCGACAGTTTCCCTCGCACGGTTTTAGACTCTTCCTTTTCAAAGCGAGCTTTACAGACTTCGACAGCCAACATCTTACATGACGTCCATAATAGCCATTAGCCAAAGAATTATCCTCAATCAATGCCACTTCAGTAAAACAGATCAGCTAGGACATCAAACAGACCAGCGGGCACCCATTTATTTCCATGCTTCTCCTCACTCCTCCTATTGAAGACGTGAAAACACAAACAGGCCGAATTACATCTTGTATCCAGACACAGACACACAGCCTCATCAGTCATTCAAGCCCAGCCCTATCAGATATAATCTACAGGAGGTTGGTGGCACCTTAATGTGGGAGGACAGGCTCGTGGTAAAGGCTGGAGCAGAATCAATGGGATGGTATCATTCCGTTCGCCCCGTTCCAGACATTATTATGAGCCGTCCTCCCACCAGGCTCCTTATTGGGCTACAGAGATGGGAACAAACGAGCAGAATATCCAGGTATACAGGGAGGTACTAGCAGTCACAGAGCTGTGTGATTTGTGGGCTGCTAGATGTAGAGTACGTTGTGACTCTGAAACGTCTGTGATAGTGGTGTGAAGTGGACTGTGTGGGTTGGATTTGATTAAAATAAGGATGCTTTTGAATATTGTATAATACAGTCCAGGCATTTGTCAAATGGTCTCAAAATGTGGTCTTTATGGTACTAAAATGCAGTTTGGATGATAAAAGATGTGTGGTGAAAGGAGAATACGTCATGTCTGTTGGCACATTGATTGCATGTTGGTATGCAACCTCGATTTATGTACAAACTTCTGTACCACAAAACTAAGTAATGTATTTATACATTTAAGTTGTCCCTTTTCTCTTGTGATATATGAGCCCTAGCTCCTCTAGCTCCTCTGATTGTGTTGTGTTGTATGGTAGCTCTCTGTTTCCCCACCTCGTCTCCCAGATCCGTAATGGACTGTTTTGTTTGTGACGTCTCTTCTATACTGGTCCTGTTTCCTCCCTCGAAGACCATTCTTCTTTTTTTCCTCTCTCTCTCTCTCTGACACACACGCTCTCTCTTCCTCTCATAACCTCTACCCCATCTTTGTGTGTGTCTCTCTCTTCCTCCCGCATTGCCCCTTCTCTCTCGCTCCCTGTCTAAATACACTGCCTGGTAATTGAGCTCTAATGTGAACAGCTTTGGGTATGGTGTGCATACATGTGGCCCTGCAACCATATTGAGGATGCTGAAACACAAAACCCAGTGCCTTTTTCTCTCAGTTTAATGCAAGAGTGCTTCCTGTTAACATGGTGTGTTGTAGAAAGGTTGTCATTAAGACTGTATTCTCCACCTCCCATCAGCCTCGCTGGTCCCTCTCATTCGCCGACCAAAGAAACCTCTCCACTCTATTCAGGAAGCCCAAACCACAACACGGACTCCTGAACATTTCTATCAAAGCCTGACTCGAGTGGCTGATCCTTTTAAAGAGGGGCTTCAACATAAACCTCAGCGCTGTCCTGTAGAGTACTGCTTGTCTTCTTTTGGCACTTGTTTCGTCTTCATTCTGTGCTCAGCCACCGACTCCCGAGATTCGGTGTGAGTTGATGACGAACCCGTCAAGCTCTGGGAAATATGAACCTGAGTGAGCGATCTGTCTTGCAGCACGACATCACCATTTTTTGTATACCTCTGACAGACGGTTACGAGACGGGCGACCGTGGCTTTAATCATGGCACTAATGTAGTGAAATACTGACTGACAATGTTTTAAGAGGCTTTGTTTTTCCCTGATGCAGGGTTTTTTAATTAGGCCCGCTGAATCTTTAATGGGCAGAAATGAAAAGTGTTTAAAGAGGTTCCTCCGTGCATCGTTCCATGATGTTTCTCTATCTCTCTCTAGTCCCCTGTAGGATATAGTATACCCTAGCACAACATGGCTATTGATAAATTCCCTTTAAGTTTTGCACAGTTGCACATTTAATGAGTGTCCGTTCAGCTGAATATATAGCAGACTCTGCAGTTACAACAGTCTTGTACACGTCTAAAATCCACTGAGGTGAATCAGCACACTAACAGCTCTGACACAGCTTATTACTCAACTAATCTGGAGGGTGAAATTAACAATAAATTGTATTTGTTCTGACAGGGTTAGAATTACACTGGCTGCCAGGGGTTCTGGGCACTCCCATAACAAATCAGTGCCCCTCCCCAAAATAAATAACATGGCACCCCCATAGAATATTAGTGTTGGTTCAGCCCACTATTTTTCAGCCACCTGTATGAGTCAGTAACTCATTGGAACCATCCCTGATGATAACACCTACAGACAGTAGTTAAATTGTAATCATGTTATGATAAGAGGTGGTGCCTGATATGTTCCTTATCTGTCACTAAAATATTCCTTTTGAAGATGGCTATTACTACAGGAGAGAAGAGAAGCAGTGTCCTAACAATAATGATGTAATATTGTCATACCAGACACCCTGTCTGCACAGTGTGGGAGATGTGGGCGGAGTTTAACACAAACAGGAAGTGCCAGGCGAGGCAACTGCCACAGATAAGGGTGGTCATGTTGTGGCAGGCAAGTCGCTTGTTCCGCCCGTTTGTTTACTTTCCTGGGCGATGCCCTAGCTGCCCCGCGGGCACAGTGGAAAACGTGACTGGGGTTTCTGGACTAGAGCCAAAGGTTCCTGCCTGTCTCGCTCGGGTCAATTAATCGTCCATCAGAGCGTCCAGCGAGTCCGCCGTCCTGGATACCCGCCCCCGTTGGAATGTGGCCGTGTGACGGGGACAGCGTAGTCCGGTCCGTTCCATCGCGTGTTGCTGCCGAGTTATAGTCTACATTCCACTTGTGACGAACCCCTCAGGTTTACAGTCAGTCACATATATGGATGTTATGTCACTGCCCGGATTCAATGCCAGCAGCGTGCGTATGTATGTATCTATGTATGTATGTAGACACTATAATCAATAACAAGCTACTTTACAATATAGCATAGACAGAGATGTTTGTAGATGGTTAGAAAATAGAGAAAAAGAAGGAAATTCCAACTCATCAGGTGCAGGACAGAAGAACGTATTCTAGAAAAAGATGACCTGACGATGATCCAACTCGGATCGAAGTGTTGTCTTTTTGTGCGTCAGTTTAAATCGCCATTGAAACATACTAGAGTTGCGGACATACTGTAAGGTTCCCATAGTTCAACAGAAGTTGAGCGATTAGTATCAGACTTACGTCAGAGGTTATGCCTTAAATGCCCAATGCATCTGTTTTTATCTCAATATCAAATCATTTCTGGGCAACAATTAAGTACCTTATTGTTATTTTTTTCAATTAAAATTGTACAAAAATATATTTTAAAAATAGCTTCTTAGCAAAGACATTTCTCAAGCAAGAATTTTGCTAGGACTATGGTAGTGGTCTGAGTGAGGGGTCTAAGCTTTATGGGAGGGATATGGAACCTCAAAACTAGCTGTTATTGGAGGAGAGGTTTAAAACTCTCTTTGTTATTGGTCTATGGGTGGCAGGTAGCCTCAAGTTTAGTGTTGGGCCAGTAACCGAAAGGTCGCTGGTTCGAGTACCGGAGCCGACAAGGAGAAAAGTCTGTCGCTGTGCCCTTGATACTTAACTCTAATTGCTTCAGGGGCACTGGCTGTGACCACACTCTCTGTGGGTGTCTCAGGGGAAGTTTGGATATGCAAGAAACACATTTCCATTATACACTTGTGTGTAACAGGAGAAATATAAGCACCCCCAAATTATTATTAACTATTGCCTGTCGCCAGGCAGTCCAAAACGCCATCCCACCTGAACAGGCAGAAAATGCACGCCGGTCTTGTCAAACAGCTCTTACATTAATATGGCATTATCAGCATTTTCACAATTTCACACTATTATTCCAACCTCATAGTGTGGAAATACAGGTAACTGCCAAAATAAATGAACCACCAACATAAAGTGTCATAATAGGGTGTTGGGCCACCACGAGGCACCTGAACACCTTCAATGTGCCTTGGCAAGTTGGCGTAGATTCTACAAGTGTCTGGAACTCTATAGGAGGGATGCGACACCATTCTTCCACGAGAAAGTCCATCCTTTGGTGTTTTGTTGTTGATGGTGGAAACCGCTGGTTCAGGCGCCGCTCCAGAATCTCCAATAAGTGTTCAATTGGGTTGAGATCTGGTGACTGAGACGGCCAGGGCATATGGTTTACATCGTTTTCATGCTCATTAAACCATTCAGTGACCACTCGTGCCCTGTGGATGGGGGCTCCACTCCCATCAGGATAGACATGATTCACCATAGGTTGAAGGTGATCACTCAGAATGGCTGTGTATTAATTGACATTTACCTTGCCCTCTAAGGGATCGAGTGGACCTAAACCATGCTAGGAAAATGCACCCCACAGAGCCACCAGAACCTTCATTTGCTCAAGGTTTTCCATTATTTTGGCAGTTACCTGTATATATAAAACACAGGTAAATCACATTTTTGACAGCACTGGGCCTTTAATACTCTTAATATGCCCCCCTTTTATTGATTTTCATCACATCAACTGATACGTAAATTAGAACATTAGTGGTCATGAAGGAAATAGGAGGAAAGGAACCAGTTGAAGACTATTTGTTCCAGGATCCCAGTGTAAACCTTGACACCTGACTGCAGAACTCAACTCCCACTGACATCCTCCCCTCCATCTTTCTAATTGGTCTCCTGTTGTCCCCGCGTCAGGAAAATCCAAGGCCTCATTTGGCTTTCATCTGTTTTCCTTCACTTTCAATTTCACTGTCCTCAGAAAGGCAATTCAGCCGGAACGACTGTCGGAGGAGCTGTCATGCACATTGAAGAGGAGAGAATTGTATTTTGTGGCAAAATGGGTTGAGTGGAAAGATCTGATATGATCCCAAAACTCCTTTACATCAACAGACCCTGGCCTGCTACAGTCCTACATAGGAACATGTTATGAACTGATTTGATATTTGATTTGCATGATAAGGAGGCAGCAAATTCTCTCTCACACACACACAAGCCTCTGTGGTGACACGTCATCTGCAGTAGCACATTTAACTAGTCTATTTTTGCAATTTGGCTGAATAGGTCTGCTATTTCTGGGCAGTAATGTGGGTTACATCTGCTGCGGAGAAGTGGGTTTCAAATGAACCTCTTAATTAACACATGATTAATGAATCATTACTGACCAACCACCAGATGTTTCTACTTCCTCTCTACCTGAGATGTTCTTCTGAAAAGAGTTGCTACTAATCAAACGAAGAGAGGGAGAGAGGTCCTTAGCTAGACTCCGGCTGGTAAATGTTCAACAACACGGTTCTAACCAACAGTCACCTCCCTTTGGAGGCAATTAGAGACTGTAGGAAGGGCTGAGGGAAATGTTTCTGCCTGGCTGCTGTGACTCTCAGACAGATTGTAACAGTAATAGGCTGCTTTGCTCTTCAAACTGACAGTGTGTTGAGTTAGATTGTGGAAGTAAGTAAGCGAGGAGTGATTGGAGGGCTTGTGATGTATTCAAGTGTGTGTGTGTGTGTGTTTCTAAGGGTGTGTGCGTGCCTATCTTTGTGTGTCCAGTATCTTATTTGTGTTTGTGTAATGTTAAGTGCGATCCAGTTACCTGTGATCAGTGGCTTTGACGTTGTCGTCGTAATGACTCCTGGTGGTATTTGTATTTATTATGGATCCCCATTAGTTCCTGCTAAGGCAGCAGCTACTCTTCCTGGGGTTTATTATGGATCCCCATTAGTTCCTGCCAAGGCAGCAGCTACTCTTCCTGGGGTTTATTATGGATCCCCATGAGTTCCTGCTAAGGCAGCAGCTACTCTTCCTGGGGTTTATTATGGATCCCCATTAGTTCCTGCCAAGGCAGCAGCTACTCTTCCTGGGGTTTATTATGGATCCCCATTAGTTCCTGCCAAGGCAGCAGCTACTCTTCCTGGGGTTTATTATGAATCCCCATTAGTTCCTGCCAAGGCAGCAGATACTCCCCCTGGGGTTTATTATGGATCCCCTTTAGTTCCTGCCAAGGCAGCAGATACTCTTTCTGGGGTCCTGCAAAATTAAGGCAGTTATACAATTTTAAAAACATTACAATTCATTCATAGCAGATTTCACAACACACTAAGTGTGTGCCCTCAGGCCCCTACTCCACTACCACATATCTACAACACAAAATCCATGTGTACTTGTGCGTATGTTATCGTGTCTGTATGCATGTGTCTGTGCCTATGTTTGTGCTGCTTCACAGTCCCCATGAAGTGTATTTTGACCTGTTTTTAAATCTGATTCTACTGCTGCATTAGTTACCTGATGTGGAAAAGAGTTCCATGTCGTCATTTTAAATCGGATTCTACTGCTGCATTAGTTACCTGATGTGGAATACAGTTCCATGTCGTCATTTTAAATCTGATTCTACTGCTGCATTAGTTACCTGATGTGGAATACAGTTCCATGTCGTCATTTTAAATCTGATTCTACTGCTGCATTAGTTACCTGATGTGGAATACAGTTCCATGTCGTCATTTTAAATCTGATTCTACTGCTGCATTAGTTACCTGATGTGGAATACAGTTCCATGTTGTCATGGCTCCATGTAATACTGTGCACCTCCCATCGTCTGTTCTGGACTTGGGGACTGTAAACAGACCTGTGGTGTCATGTCTAGTGATAAAGTCTGTCCTCCACTTTGAGCCAGGACAGATTGACATGCAATCTGTGTACATCCAAGGGCCAGCCGTGCTGCCCTGTTCTGAGCCAATTGTAATTTTCCTAAGTCCCTCTTTGTGGCACCTGACCACACGACTGAACAGTGGTCCAGGTCGACCAAACTAGGGCCTGTAGGACCTGCCTTGTTGATAGTGCTGTTAAGAAAGTAGAGCAGCGCTTTAGTATGGACAGACTTCTCCCCATCTTAGCTACTGTTGTATCAATATGTTTTGACCATGACAGTTTACAATCCAGAGTTACTCCAAGCAGTTTAGTCACCTCAACGCGCTCAATTTCCACATGATTTATTACAAGATTTAGTTGAGGTTCAGAGTTTAGTGAATGATTTGTCCCGAATACAATCCTTTTAGTTTTTGAAATGTAAAGGACTAACTCATTCCTGTGGTGTCCTCGGTACAGGATCCACCCCATCTTCATCCCCATCGTGCCACTCCTCATCAGATAGAGTTACGCAATTCAAACTCCGAGACAATAAAAACAACATACTGTAGAGTAAAGTACTGCACATGACTTGAATCACGACGCTCTGAGATCGTTAGAGCAACACAGATTACGGGAATACTGGCGTGTCTTGGAAGGCAGTTGAGAGATGGGGATGGCAGAATGGGAGGAAGATTTCATAACCCAGATATGTCAAATGCATCCTTCTCTCATCCGTTTAGCCGTAGCCAGCCATCCGTGGTCCAGTAGTCGGGCCTGTTTAGTCTAATCACATTGACTTCTTCCTCTCTGTGCGTGTGTGTGTGCGTGTGTGGATATGCATCCTGGCCTGACATCAATGTCTCTGCCACATCATCCATCTTACAGATGTAACAAGGGAAAAACAACGGCAAACAATTTCCATTTATCTCAAGTCAAAGCACATACAGAACAGACTGAACAGACTGCCTTATTCTAAAGCCATCTCTCTCTTCTCTCTTCTCTCTTCTCACCTCTTGATGGATCTTAAGCACTGATCTAGTATCAGCGCACCACAACCCAAACTCTTAATTCTTAATCTATCGCCGGTCCTCCATTCTAAACTTTTTGGGCTAAATTCCCTGACAGACTGGGGTCTAAAGCAGGGCCCACCCATTCCCTGACAGACAGGGGTCTAAAGCAGGGCCCACCCATTCCCTGACAGACTGGAGTCTATAGCAGAGCCCACCCATTCCCTGACAGACTGGAGTCTAAAGCAGGGCCCACCCATTTCCTGACAGACAGGGGTCTAAAGCAGGGCCCACCCATTCCCTGACAGACTGGAGTCTATAGCAGAGCCCACCCATTCCCTGACAGACTGGAGTCTAAAGCAGGGCCCACCCATTCCCTGACAGACAGGGGTCTAAAGCAGGGCCCACCCATTCCCTGACAGACAGGGGTCTAAAGCAGAGCCCACCCATTCCCTGACAGACAGGGGTCTAAAGCAGAGCCCACCCATTCCCTGACAGACAGGGGTCTAAAGCAGAGCCCACCCATCACTGCATCCCTCTGTTGACCTCTGCACAGCAAGATCCATAACTTGACCAAATGAGAGGCTGAATTATGAGCCGTGCAGATGTGGTAACACACACTCTGGTATACACAGAGACACAGATGGCATCAATACACACACACACACTGGCATACACAGAGACACAGATGGCATCAATACACACACACACACTGGCATCAATACACACACACACACACTGGCATACACAGAGACACAGATGGCATCAATACACACACACACACACTGGCATACACAGAGACACAGATGGCATCAATACACACACACACACTGGCATACACAGATGGCATCAATACACACACACACTGGCAAACACAGAGACAGATTGCATCAATACACACACACACACACACTGGCATACACAGAGACACAGTTGGCATCAATACACACACACACGGGCATACACAGAGACACAAATGGCATCAATACATACACACACTAGCATACACAGAGACAGATGGCATCAATACACACACACACTGGCATACACAGAGACACAGTTGGCATCAATACACACACACACACACGGGCATACACAGAGACACAAATGGCATCAATACACACACACACTGGCATACACAGAGACAGATGGCATACAGAGACACAGATGGCATCAATACACACACACACTGGCATACACAGAGACACAGATGGCATCAATACACACACACACTGGCATACACAGAGGCACAGATGGCATCCATACACACACACACTGGCATAAACAGAGACACCGATGGCATCAATACACACACACACTGGCATACACAGAGACACAGATGGCATCAATACACACACACACTGGCATACACAGAGACACAGATGGCATCAATACACACACACACTGGCATACACAGAGACAGATGGCATCAATACACACACACACTGGCATACACAGAGACAAACTTGGCATCAATACACACACTCTGGCGTGCACAGACACACACAGGGCATCAATACACACATACACACACACTGGCATACACAGAGACACACATGGCATCAGTACACACACACTCTGGCGAACACAGAGAGACACAGGGCATCAATACACAAAACTAGCATACATAGAGACACACGTGGCATCAATACACACACACACTGACATACACAGAGACAAACATGGCATCAATACACACACTGCCATACACAGAGACACACCCACTGGGTAGTGGGCTCATGGTTCAGAAGCCGACAGGTCTTATCCCTGTCAGGAGAGTATTATCTACAACCCTCAGCAGGCTCAGTTAACTCTATTCAACCGTACACTACTGTCTCACTATATACAACCTCAGTTAACTCTATTCAACCCTACTGTCTCACTATATACAACCTCAGTTAACTCTATTCAACCCTACTGTCTCACTATATACAACCTCAGTTAACTCTATTCAACCCTACACTACTGTCTCACTATATACAACCTCAGTTAACTCTATTCAACCCTACACTACTGTCTCACTATATACAACCTCAGTTAACTCTATTCAACCCTACTGTCTCACTATATACAACCTCAGTTAACTCTATTCAACCCTACCCTACTGTCTCACTATATACAACCTCAGTTAACTCTATTCAACCCTACTGTCTCACTATATACAACCTCAGTTAACTCTATTCAACCCTACTGTCTCACTATATACAACCTCAGTTAACTCTATTCAACCCTACTGTCTCACTATATACAACCTCAGTTAACTCTATTCAACCCTACTGTCTCACTATATACAACCTCAGTTAACTCTATTCAACCCTACTGTCTCACTATATACAACCTCAGTTAACTCTATTCAACCCTACACTACTGTCTCACTATATACAACCTCAGTTAACTCTATTCAACCCTACCCTACTGTCTCACTATATACAACCTCAGTTAACTCTATTCAACCCTACTGTCTCACTATATACAACCTCAGTTAACTCTATTCAACCCTACACTACTGTCTCACTATATACAACCTCAGTTAACTCTATTCAACCCTTACTACTGTCTCACTATATACAACCTCAGTTAACTCTATTCAACCCTACACTACTGTCTCACTATAGTTGATACAACCTCAGTTAACTCTATTCAACCCTACACTACTGTCTCACTATATACAAACTCAGTTAACTCTATTCAACCCTACACTGCTGTCTGACTATATACAACCTCAGTTAACTCTATTCAACCCTACCCTACTGTCTCACTATATACAACCTCAGTTAACTCTATTCAACCCTACACTACTGTCTCACTATATACAACCTCAGTTAACTCTATTCAACCCTAACTCTATTCAACCCTACACTACTGTCTCACTATATACAACCTCAGTTAACTCTATTCAACCCTACACTACTGTCTCACTATATACAACCTCAGTTAACTCTATTCAACCCTACTGTCTCACTATAGACAACCTCAGTTAACTCTATTCAACCCTACCCTACTGTCTCACTATATACAACCTCAGTTAACTCTATTCAACCCTACACTACTGTCTCACTATAGTTGATACAACCTCAGTTAACTCTATTCAACCCTACACTACTGTCTCACTATATACAACCTCAGTTAACTCTATTCAACCCTACACTGCTGTCTCACTATATACAACCTCAGTTAACTCTATTCAACCCTACACTACTGTCTCACTATATACAACCTCAGTTAACTCTATTCAACCCTACACTACTGTCTCACTATATACAACCTCAGTTAACTCTATTCAACCCTACACTACTGTCTCACTATATACAACCTCAGTTAACTCTATTCAACCCTACACTACTGTCTCACTATAGTTGATACAACCTCAGTTAACTCTATTCAACCCTACACTACTGTCTCACTATATACAACCTCAGTTAACTCTATTCAACCCTACACTACTGTCTCACTATATACAACCTCAGTTAACTCTATTCAACCCTACACTACTGTCTCACTATATACAACCTCAGTTAACTCTATTCAACCCTACACTACTGTCTCACTATATACAACCTCAGTTAACTCTATTCAACCCTACACTACTGTCTCACTATATACAACCTCAGTTAACCCTATTCAACCCTACACTACTGTCTCACTATATACAACCTCAGTTAACTCTATTCAACCCTACACTGCTGTCTCACTATATACAACCTCAGTTAACTCTATTCAACCCTACCCTACTGTCTCACTATATACAACCTCAGTTAACTCTATTCAACCCTACACTGCTGTCTCACTATAAACAACCTCAGTTAACTCTATTCAACCCTACCCTACTGTCTCACTATATACAACCTCAGTTAACTCTATTCAACCCTACACTACTGTCTCACTATATACAACCTCAGTTATCTCTATTCAACCCTACACTGTCTCACTATATACAACCTCAGTTAACTCTATTCAACCCTACACTACTGTCTCACTATATACAACCTCAGTTAACTCTATTCAACCCTACTGTCTCACTATAGACAACCTCAGTTAACTCTATTCAACCCTACCCTACTGTCTCACTATATACAACCTCAGTTAACTCTATTCAACCCTACACTACTGTCTCACTATAGTTGATACAACCTCAGTTAACTCTATTCAACCCTACACTACTGTCTCACTATATACAACCTCAGTTAACTCTATTCAACCCTACACTGCTGTCTCACTATATACAACCTCAGTTAACTCTATTCAACCCTACTGTCTCACTATATACAACCTCAGTTAACTCTATTCAACCCTACACTACTGTCTCACTATATACAACCTCAGTAAACTCTATTCAACCCTACACTACTGTCTCACTATATACAACCTCAGTTAACTCTATTCAACCCTACACTGCTGTCTCACTATATACAACCTCAGTTAACTCTATTCAACCCTACCCTACTGTCTCACTATATACAACCTCAGTTAACTCTATTCAACCCTACACTGCTGTCTCACTATATACAACCTCAGTTAACTCTATTCAACTCTACACTACTGTCTCACTATAGTTGATACAACCTCAGTTAACTCTATTCAACCCTACACTACTGTCTCACTATATACAACCTCAGTTAACTCTATTCAACCCTACACTACTGTCTCACTATATACAACCTCAGTTAACTCTATTCAACCCTACACTACTGTCTCACTATATACAACCTCAGTTAACTCTATTCAACCCTACACTACTGTCTCACTATATACAACCTCAGTTAACTCTATTCAACCCTACACTGCTGTCTCACTATATACAACCTCAGTTAACTCTATTCAACCCTACCCTACTGTCTCACTATATACAACCTCAGTTAACTCTATTCAACCCTACACTGCTGTCTCACTATATACAACCTCAGTTAACTCTATTCAACCCTACACTACTGTCTCACTATATACAACCTCAGTTAACTCTATTCAACCCTACACTACTGTCTCACTATATACAACCTCAGTTAACTCTATTCAACCCTACTGTCTCACTATAGACAATCTCAGTTAACTCTATTCAACCCTACCTACTACTGTCTCTACAACCCTATACTGTCTCACAACAACTCAGTTAACTCTATTCAACCCTACACTACTGTCTCACTATATATACAACCTCAGTTAACTCTATTCAACCCTACACTACTGTCTCACTATATACAACCTCAGTTAACTCTATTCAACCCTACACTACTGTCTCACTATATACAACCTCAGTTAACTCTATTCAACCCTACACTGTGTCTCACTATATACAACCTCAGTTAACTCTATTCAACCCTACACTACTGTCTCACTATATACAACCTCAGTTAACTCTATTCAACCCTACACTGTCTCACTATATACAACCTCAGTTAACTACACTACTGTCTCACTATAGTTGATACAACCTCAGTTAACTCTATTCAACCCTACACTACTGTCTCACTATATACAACCTCAGATAACTCTATTCAACCCTACACTACTGTCTCACTATATACAACCTCAGTTAACTCTATTCAACCCTACACTACTATTCAACCTCAGTTAACTCTATTCAACCCTACACTACTGTCTCACTATATACAACCTCAGTTAACTCTATTCAACCCTACACTACTGTCTCACTATAGTTGATACAACCTCAGTTAACTCTATTCAACCCTACACTACTGTCTCGCTATAGTTGATACAACCTCAGTTAACTCTATTCAACCCTACACTACTGTCTCACTATATACAACCTCAGTTAACTCTATTCAACCCTACACTACTGTCTCACTATATACAACCTCAGTTAACTCTATTCAACCCTACACTACTGTCTCACTATAGTTGATACAACCTCAGTTAACTCTGTTCAACCCTACACTACTGTCTCACTATATACAACCTCAGTTAACTCTATTCAACCCTACTGTTTCACTATATACAACCTCAGTTAACTATATTCAACCCTACACTACTGTCTCACTATATACAACCTCAGTTAACTCTATTCAACCCTACACTACTGTCTCACTATATACAACCTCAGTTAACTCTATTCAACCCTACACTGCTGTCTCACTATATACAACCTCAGTTAACTCTATTCAACCCTACCCTACTGTCTCACTATATACAACCTCAGTTAACTCTATTCAACCCTACACTACTGTCTCAATATATACAACCTGAGTTAACTCTATTCAACCCTACACTACTGTCTCACTATATACAACCTCAGTTAACTCTATTCAACCCTACACTGCTGTCTCACTATATACAACCTCAGTTAACTCTATTCAACCCTACTGTCTCACTATATACAACCTCAGTTAACTCTATTCAACCCTACACTACTGTCTCACTATCATATACAAACTCTATTCAACCCTACACTACTGTCTCACTATATACAACCTCAGTTAACTCTATTCAACCCTACACTACTGTCTCACTATATACAACCTCAGTTAACTCTATTCAACCCTACACTACTGTCTCACTATAGTTGATACAACCTCAGTTAACTCTATTCAACCCTACACTACTGTCTCACTATATACAACCTCAGTTAACTCTATTCAACCCTACACTACTGTCTCACTATATACAACCTCAGTTAACTCTATTCAACCCTACACTACTGTCTCACTATATACAACCTCAGTTAACTCTATTCAACCCTACACTACTGTCTCACTATATACAACCTCAGTTAACTCTATTCAACCCTACACTACTGTTTCACTATATACAACCTCAGTTAACTCTATTCAACCCTACCCTACTGTCTCACTATATACAACCTCAGTTAACTCTATTCAACCCTACACTGCTGTCTCACTATATACAACCTCAGTTAACTCTATTCAACTCTACACTACTGTCTCACTATAGTTGATACAACCTCAGTTAACTCTATTCAACCCTACACTACTGTCTCACTATATACAACCTCAGTTAACTCTATTCAACCCTACACTACTGTCTCACTATATACAACCTCAGTTAACTCTATTCAACCCTACACTACTGTCTCACTATATACAACCTCAGTTAACTCTATTCAACCCTACACTACTGTCTCACTATATACAACCTCAGTTAACTCTATTCAACCCTACACTACTGTCTCACTATATACAACCTCAGTTAACTCTATTCAACCCACTACTACTGTCTCACTATATACAACCTCAGTTAACTCTATTCAACCCTACACTGCTGTCTCACTATATACAACCTCAGTTAACTCTATTCAACCCTACCCTACTGTCTCACTATATACAACCTCAGTTAACTCTATTCAACCCTACACTACTGTCTCACTATATACAACCTCAGTTATCTCTATTCAACCCTACACTGTCTCACTATATACAACCTCAGTTAACTCTATTCAACCCTACACTACTGTCTCACTATATACAACCTCAGTTAACTCTATTCAACCCTACTGTCTCACTATAGACAACCTCAGTTAACTCTATTCAACCCTACCCTACTGTCTCACTATATACAACCTCAGTTAACTCTATTCAACCCTACACTACTGTCTCACTGTCTCACTATAGTTGATACAACCTCAGTTAACTCTATTCAACCCTACACTACTGTCTCACTATATACAACCTCAGTTAACTCTATTCAACCCTACACTGCTGTCTCACTATATACAACCTCAGTTAACTCTATTCAACCCTACTGTCTCACTATATACAACCTCAGTTAACTCTATTCAACCCTACACTACTGTCTCACTATATACAACCTCAGTTAACTCTATTCAACCCTACACTGCTGTCTCACTATATACAACCTCAGTTAACTCTATTCAACCCTACTGTCTCACTATATACAACCTCAGTTAACTCTATTCAACCCTACACTACTGTCTCACTATAGTTGATACAACCTCAGTTAACTCTATTCAACCCTACACTACTGTCTCACTATATACAACCTCAGTTAACTCTATTCAACCCTACACTACTGTCTCACTATATACAACCTCAGTTAACTCTATTCAACCCTACACTACTGTCTCACTATATACAAACACAGTTAACTCTATTCAACCCTACACTACTGTCTCACTATAGTTGATACAACCTCAGTTAACTCTATTCAACCCTACACTACTGTCTCGCTATAGTTGATACAACCTCAGTTAACTCTATTCAACCCTACACTACTGTCTCACTATAGTTGATACAACCTCAGTTAACTATATTCAACCCTACACTACTGTCTCACTATATACAACCTCAGTTAACTCTATTCAACCCTACACTACTGTCTCACTATAGTTGATACAACCTCAGTTAACTCTATTCAACCCTACACTACTGTCTCACTATATACAACCTCAGTTAACTCTATTCAACCCTACACTGCTGTCTCACTATATACAACCTCAGTTAACTCTATTCAACCCTACCCTACTGTCTCACTATATACAACCTCAGTTAACTCTATTCAACCCTACACTGCTCTCTCACTATATACAACCTCAGTTAACTCTATTCAAACCTACACTACTGTCTCACTATATACAACCTCAGTTAACTCTATTCAACCCTACACTACTGTCTCACTATATACAACCTCAGTTAACTCTATTCAACCCTACACTACTGTCTCACTATATACAACCTCAGTTAACTCTATTCAACCCTACACTACTGTCTCACTATAGTTGATACAACCTCAGTTAACTCTATTCAACCCTACACTACTGTCTCACTATATACAACCTCAGTTAACTCTATTCAACCCTACACTACTGTCTCACTATATACAACCTCAGTTAACTCTATTCAACCCTACACTACTGTCTCACTATATACAACCTCAGTTAACTCTATTCAACTCTATTCAACCCTACACTACTGTCTCACTATAGTTGATACAACCTCAGTTAACTCTATTCAACCCTACACTACTGTCTCACTATATACAACCTCAGTTAACTCTATTCAACCCTACACTACTGTCTCACTATATACAACCTCAGTTAACTCTATTCAACCCTACACTACTGTCTCACTATATACAACCTCAGTTAACTCTATTCAACCCTACACTACTGTCTCACTATATACAACCTCAGTTAACTCTATTCAACCCTACACTGCTGTCTCACTATATACAACCTCAGTTAACTCTATTCAACCCTACCCTACTGTCTCACTATATACAACCTCAGTTAACTCTATTCAACCCTACACTGCTGTCTCACTATATACAACCTCAGTTAACTCTATTCAACTCTACACTACTGTCTCACTATAGTTGATACAACCTCAGTTAACTCTATTCAACCCTACTGTCTCACTATAGACAACCTCAGTTAACTCTATTCAACCCTACCCTACTGTCTCACTATATACAACCTCAGTTAACTCTATTCAACCCTACACTACTGTCTCACTATAGTTGATACAACCTCAGTTAACTCTATTCAACCCTACACTACTGTCTCACTATATACAACCTCAGTTAACTCTATTCAACCCTACACTGCTGTCTCACTATATACAACCTCAGTTAACTCTATTCAACCCTACTGTCTCACTATATACAACCTCAGTTAACTCTATTCAACCCTACACTACTGTCTCACTATATACAACCTCAGTTAACTCTATTCAACCCTACACTACTGTCTCACTATAGTTGATACAACCTCAGTTAACTCTATTCAACCCTACACTACTGTCTCACTATATACAACCTCAGTTAACTCTATTCAACCCTACACTACTGTCTCACTATATACAACCTCAGTTAACTCTATTCAACCCTATACTACTGTCTCACTATATACAACCTCAGTTAACTCTATTCAACCCTACACTACTGTCTCACTATAGTTGATACAACCTCAGTTAACTCTATTCAACCCTACACTACTGTCTCGCTATAGTTGATACAACCTCAGTTAACTCTATAGTTGATACAACCTCAGTTAACTCTATTCAACCCTACACTACTGTCTCACTATAGTTGATACAACCTCAGTTAACTATATTCAACCCTACACTACTGTCTCACTATATACAACCTCAGTTAACTCTATTCAACCCTACACTACTGTCTCACTATATACAACCTCAGTTAACTCTATTCAACCCTACACTACTGTCTCACTATAGTTGATACAACCTCAGTTAACTCTGTTCAACCCTACACTACTGTCTCACTATATACAACCTCAGTTAACTCTATTCAACCCTACTGTTTCACTATATACAACCTCAGTTAACTCTATTCAACCCTACACTACTGTCTCACTATATACAACCTCAGTTAACTCTATTCAACCCTACACTACTGTCTCACTATATACAACCTCAGTTAACTCTATTCAACCCTACACTGCTGTCTCACTATATACAACCTCAGTTAACTCTATTCAACCCTACCCTACTGTCTCACTATATCCAACCTCAGTTAACTCTATTCAACCCTACACTACTGTCTCAATATATACAACCTGAGTTAACTCTATTCAACCCTTCACTACTGTCTCACTATATACAACCTCAGTTAACTCTATTCAACCCTACACTACTGTCTCACTATATACAACCTCAGTTAACTCTATTCAACTCTACACTACTGTCTCACTATAGTTGATACAACCTCAGTTAACTATATTCAACTACACAACTACACTACTGAGTAACGAGCTCTGCACAAAGTGAGAGGGGGACAGTTAACAAGGGGCTGGTACTCCAACTACTCACAAGTGCACATACACACCCTTACCAATTGCAGAGTTCTGTGCTTATTCCCAAACCCCCAAGGGTGCGAACAAGGGAATGCACACACACACACACACACCCCTTCTTTCTCTCTTTCTCCCTCTCTCCCTCTCTCTCTCTTTCTCTCTTTCTCTCTTTCTCTCTCTCTCTCTCTCTCTCTCTCTCTCTCTCTCTCTCTCTCTCTCTCTCTCTCTCTCTGCACCAAACACAGAGAGGTGCAGGGCTATTAGAACTGCACTCACACTGCTGATACCATTTTGTCTGGTCATCACAATGTTACATAAACCACTATATTAGCACCTCACATGGAAGATCCTGGTGATCAGCTAATGTTGGGATAATGAGAGAGAGAGGGGGGGTGTTGAGGGCTGTTATCTTCTTATCCTGATGAATATATATCACACTGTGCCTACGTTCTTATAATCATAGCTTATTGTATCCATATAATTTCCTGCTTAGTTATTACCTTTACCTGAACTGATCTGTTCTTACATTGATTGTCTCTCTAGGTTCTAATGTCCATCTGTCTGTCAGCAGTGCTAAGGTTTATCCCTCTCTCCACTCTTAGAGGAGATTCCTAATGTGTGTGTGTATAATGGGTGGCAGGATTATTTATAGATCTTGTTTGTGTACCCTCTTGACTTGGTTTTCTCTCTCTCTATGTGTGTGTGTGTGTGTGTGTGTCCAAGTGCATATTTTTAGGTGCGATTCGCCACAGCTCCAGTATTAAAAGGATCTGGCTCAGTTCCTCTGCTTTGCATGGTTGGACACACAACCACACACACACACAGACACACACACACAGACACACACACACACACACACACACACACACACACACACACACACACACACACACACACACACACACACACACACACACACACACACACACGCAGAGAGAGAGAAAGAGACAGGCTGTGAGAAACCCTAGAGACTTCCACAGAGGAATGTTTCATCAGCTCTCTGACACCATGCCCAGACCAGACGCCCGCGTCCGCCATCGTTCATAAATAGATTTGGTCCCCCTACACCAAACGAGATCACGACATGCAGGTTGAAATATCAAAATATATTAATTTGGGGACAGGTCGAAAAGCATTAAACATTTATGTCAATTTAGCTAGCTTGCTGTTGCTTGCTAATTTGTCCTGGGATATAAACGTTGAGTTGTTATTTTACCTGAAATGCACAAGGTCCTCTACTCTGACAATGAATTCACACATAAACAATCAACCTAATTGTTTCTAGTCATCTCTCCTCCTTCCAGGATTTTTCTTCTTTGGACTTTATGTGATGATTGGCATCTAACTTTCATAGAATTATCACGACTGACCGACCGACCTCAGTTCATCTCAATCACCCACGTGGTTATACCCAATGAGGAGATGGCATGTGGGTATCTGCTTCTATAAACTAATGAGGAGATGGGAGAGGCAGGACTTCACAAATAGAACTGACTTCTATTTTAGAGCTTGGCAACGCAGATGCGAGCAGTGTGGGTGCAATGATTGAATAACATGTACAGTGGGGCAAAAAAGTATTTAGTCAGCCACCAATTGTGCATGTTCTCCCACTTAAAAAAAATGTTTGACCTCTGTCATTGCCAACAAAGGGTATAACAAAGTATTGAGATAAACTTTTGTTATTGACCAAATACTTATTTTCCACCATAATTTGCAAATAAATTCATAAAAAATCCTACAATGTGATTTTCTGGATTTTTCTCTCATTTTGTCTGTCATAGTTGAAGTGTACCTATGATGAAAATTACAAGCCTCTCTCATCTTTTTAAGTGGGAGAACTTGCACAATTGGTGGATGACTAAATACTTTTTTGCCCCACTGTATGTGTACATTTATTTTGCAACGCTCGCGCACGCGACACGGGTCGTGTGGTCAGCATGTGAGACTTCACCCTCCAAGGTGCATGATGTCTGGCAGACCAATTGACCCTTTACTAAGCCCCGCCCCAACATTTTTGGCAACCAATCGCAGCACTCCAATGGATAGCAACTGTCGTTGAGTCCGACACCTCGGACAAGCTCACGTTTAAATCTCATGAAAGCAAGTGAGGCCTGTGGCAAAAAGTGACCGTTTTCTTCGAAAAAGGTTAACCCTAAACCTGACTAACTGAACAGTGGACCAGGAGTATCCTACTTGCAACTGTGATTCCTGAAATGCAGAGCCAGTTGATGGAGTATTTTTTTAATTCCGAAATTATAGTTTTGTTATATTGTTTGCTAGCTCAGCTGATTAGTTAGCTCTGTCTGATTGGCCACCAAATAATGATATTGCTAGCTTGCCACTTAATATAACTTGTTTTCTAGCTAAGTTAAGCTAGCTAAGTTAGCAATGCTATGAATACAACTTTCATCTGCTGCCGACATCAGGATACTAGAGCACTATACTAGAGCACTATACTAGAGCACTATACTAGATCACTAGTTAGCTCCAAAAGAGGTTATAGCTTTGATTGCATGCTGACAGTGAATTCAGAGCCATTCAGTGACTAGCTACACGACAAACATCATTTTACCAGGTTCCTGTGAAGTACTTGTAATTAAAGTCCACCACAACATACTGTGCTCAATAGTTTCCTGATGTTTCATTTCATTGTGTATTAGAAACACAGCGTGAGATCATTGTGATGGGATTTATCCAGTGGTTGATCAGGCAGTATAATTCTGCTCTCACTTCTGCCAGCATACACATCTCCATCACTGTCATACACACACACACACACACACACACACACACACACACACACACACATGCACGCACACGCACATATGGAGCTTAGAGTGATGAGAAATCGAAGCTGGTAGGATAGGAGGGTGAAGAGAGGCAGACAGTCGTATTAGGTTTCATTAAAACTGGATATAGCTACAATACCTCATCCTCCAATTTCCTGCCCTTCCCACTTGCTCAATGCAATCAGAATATTGCATCACTGTGCATAGGCTTATTGGGTTAGTTTTGTAGACTTCATACTAATGGGGTTATGGTGCATTCTCTAAATGTATATTTCAATGAGTTTTAGTAGTAACCTTGGGCGATGAAATGTGTGTATGTTTGCCTGATCAACAGTCTACTCCCTCCATTTACATTTTGGACCAAACAAACACATGAGCCTCGTGATGCACATGATGGCAACGGTTAATCAGGGTTACCATGGTAACACAGTGGTGGCATGTTAGCCAACGATGTCGGGTCTAACGCTGGGTTCAAGTAATTTCCCCCGAGCTGCCGTGCTTCAAAGTAGAAACACAAACAGGCTAAACCACGCAGTTTATTAAAACATGCGGGTTGAATCACCTCGGGGTTGCTTCGTTCGTGGTCTATTTGTGACTGAAGAGATTGACCATACTGTACTGCATTTCTGACCCTGGCTGACCTCCACGGTCTGAATTGCCATTGGTGCTTTTAAGAGCATCTAAATGAAATCAGCCACGGTTCAAATCACATGGTTGATGTGAAAATAGATCTAGCTATATACAGTGCCTTGCGAAAGTATTCGGCCCCCTTGAACTTTGCGACCTTTTGCCACATTTCAGGCTTCAAACATAAAGATATAAAACTGTATTTTTTTGTGAAGAATCAACAACAAGTGGGACACAATCATGAAGTGAGGTTGGATGGAGAGCATTTGTGAACAGCAGTTTTCTAGTTAGCTCCAAAAAGAGTTCTCTCCACAGATTCCACTTGTTGTTGATTCTTCACAAAAAATACAGTTTTATATCTTTATGTTTGAAGCCTGAAATGTGGCAAAAGGTCGCAAAGTTCAAGGGGGCCGAATACTTTCGCAAGGCACTGTATATGTGTAAAACCACTAATCAATCCAACCATTGAAATTACATTGGTTCAAGGCCTCCCGAGTGGCGCAGTGGTCTAAGGCACTGCATCGCAGTGATTCTGGGTTCAAGTCCAGAATCTGTGGCATCCGGCCGCAACCGGGAGACCCATGGAGCGGTGCACAATTGACCCAGTGTCGTCTGGGTTAGGGGAGGGTTTGGCCGGCAGGGATGTCCCTGTCCCATCGCACACCAGCAACTCCTGTGGTGGGCCGGGTGCAGTGCACGCTGAGACGGTCACCAGGGGTACGGTGTTTCCTCCGACACATTGGTGCGGCTGGCTTCCGGGTTAATTGGGCAATGTGTCAAGAAGCAGTGCGGCTTGGTTGGGTTGTGTTTCGGAGGAACGAATGGTTCTCGACCTTCGCCTCTCCCGAGTCTGTACGGGAGTTGCAGCGATGAAACCAGACTGTAACTACCCAATTGGGCTACCAGGAAATTGGGGAGAAAAAGGGCAAAAAAATAAATAAATGATACATTGGTTCTGCTATAAGTCTTACGGCTGTCCTACGTGTTGTATGGTATCTACAGTGCCACTGTATCATATGCAGGTAGTTATGGAGTGTGTATGGTTTAGTCCATTAGGCCATTAGTGTTGATGATAATGGTAATGTAGGGACAGGTAAAGGTGAAGGGGTAATCTGTTTGGGGGGAAATTAGTGGAGATGGGGATCTAAAGCATTGCCGCGATGGGTTTAAAGAGACTCATTTATCATCCCCCACACCTCCTCAGCCACAACCCCCCTTCTCCTCCTTTACTCAAGCCTTTCTTTACCCCCTCCTCCACTTCCCTCTTATCTCATTGACCTTGCTTTGCTCTCTGCAGCTGGAGTGTGTCTTTGAAAGGGATGAGATTGGCATAGTGTTACCGTACACACACACACACACACACACACACACACACACACACACACACACACACACACACACACACACACACACACACACACACCCGTCAAGGGCGAAGGTGACACAACAAGCGTATTCTGAATCAATGGAAACTCATTGGTTTTGGTTGTGATTTGCACGTCTCAGTGAAAAACATTGAAAAGCTGTGTCTTAGTTACACCTCTCTGAAACAGAAGGCTTTGACGGGTGGACATTCTCCTTCATACCCGAGGGATAGAGGGATAATGTATTATAGTACCGGGTGTCCTGCACTCTTTTAACATTTGAATCTCCGCTGGGGGTGATTGGCGACGTAGGAGGTTCACTTGTTTTTCGCTGCAGGATTCTGCACAAGACAAATGCATATCTGCACTGGAACAGAAGGAAATAGCAGAGTTCTCTCCCTCCCCAGTTTTCATCCCTGCTTTGATAATCACCAGCATCATCCTTAGAGACATTTTAGCCTTCCACAACAACCCTTGCAGGAGGAGGGAAGGAGGGTGGATGGATGGCTGGAGGGAGGGAGGGTAGACAGGGAGAGGGGGAGCCTAAATGACGAGGCGCATGTTCAGCATCCATGAACAGGGGATGTGGAGGAGAAAGGAGCGGATGGTCCCATAGGATTGGGGTTTGCTGTTGGAATACTGATACAGAGTATTCCCTCCTACACTCTTAGAACAAAAAAGGTGCTATTTAAAACCTTCTTCGGATGTCCCAATAGGATAACCCTTTGAAGAACCCTTTTTGGATCCAGGTAGAACCTTTTTGGGGTTCTATTTAGAACCCTTTCCATTGAGGGTTCTACCTGAAACCAAAAATGATTTCTCTTATGGGGACAGCCGAAGAATCTTTTTGTACTTTGCATCCAACCGGTTGACTTTATCTGCACACTGTCTGTCACACCGTGCAGAAACCGGGCCAGAGCACAACACAGTCATAATACAACACAACACAGTCATAATAGTAACTAAACAGCAGCCCTGTAAACACAACCAAATAAACTATTCTTCTCACTATCGCTCATCCTTATATTCATCAAAGATAATCAGTCCCTCAGGATTGTTGCTGATATTTTCAGGCTAAGGTGCTTGATTTAGCTGCAGCAACTCTGACATTCTGCACTAATTCTGTCTAATTTATTGTGAAACAGAGCTGACGAGGGAAAATGTTTGACGTGTCGGTTGATTGAACCATATTATGCAGTAAATGTACGGTGGTGATTGGTTGAAATTGTGTGCCTTCTTTTTGTACTGAGGCGATGGGTCAGTGTAATGCGATAATATTGAGGTGATTCGACTGTTTTATGCAAAAATAGTGCAGTGATTACGTCAAATTTGGTCAAATGCCCCTGGGAACTGTTGATTTTTCCAAAACATTTGCGATCGGGGAATCCTGTAGGGGCTGACTGACGGCATGTCAAGTGGCAACATTAAAAGGCGTTACGGGGTTTATGCTCTCTATCATAAGTAGTTGGCTTTTAGTAATGGTGTGCTGAAAGTGACAGATGTGTAATAATGATGATAATTGCATACATTCCAGTGCATAGATATATGCAATAGTAGCCCCCTGTACCATTCTCCTGTGACACTGCCTTCTGGTTGGCCATAATCGTCTCATCATTGTATCACCTGACCTTTGACCCCCCCTATGATTGATGCGCCTGTACGGGGGGGGGAGGGGCTTCCTGAGGTTTATTATGAATACAGACTCCAGACAGAGCCAGCGTCGCTACAGTGGCGGTGGGGGTTGGCGCTGGGCTACGGGTACTCCCTCAATGTCATGTGAAAGTGATACTAACTACCCCCCCCTCCCCCCCACACTACAGTACCTCTCTCTCCTCCCCCACCCCTTCAGGCACAGTGGAGTGTTCCAATATCATCTGTTTATAAAAAATAAAACAACCACTGCATCATTTTTAGGGTCTGTTCTAAAGAGGTGGAATTGCGTCTTTCCTTCCTTCCGATCTTCCTTCCTTGGAGTGATCATGTATGATAGGGACATGATAGGGTCAGTGTGGTTTCCACTACTTTGCGTTCACCAAGTGATTATCTCCAGGAAGGAGAATAATAAAGATGCAATAGAGATGTAAGTATTTGAACTGGGACTTGGGCTCTATTAGCTAGAGAGAGGTTTGTGGCGACTCATGGCTGCCATTTCAGAGATGCCATCCATCATTCACTTTCTTCAGCCTTTTTCTTGAACAGACTGAAGACCCCCATTTGGTTTGAATGATTGATCACATCCATTGATTGTCATTTAGCCTGCCCATCACTAATACTAAATCAATATGTCTGTTGATGTGTTGGAGACTTACCTCCGGGTGTTGGTGAGTTAACCCTTAGTGTTCTATCGTCTGTCCTGGTGGTGGTGTTTGCTCCCAGTCGTTCCTCCACAGGCCCTGCTTTGGCCTCGGAAACACCCAGGTCTGGTGAACTCTGACTGGGCTGAGTTTCGGTGACCGGGGCCTCTTTAGTTCCAATGTCGGTGCTTACGGTCGAGGCCAGACTTCTTGTGGTGACCCTGGTTTGTGGAGACGTGGGTGGGGTGCCAGAGTCAAAGGGTTGTCTGGTCAGTGTGGTCTCTACCTGTGTTAGGTTGACGGTGATCCTTGGTGGAGTTGTGACCAGGGCTGTGGGGACTGTGGTTTGTGGGGACGTTAGGTGTGGGACAGAGGCTGTGAGAGGGTCACCCTGGGGAACTAGTTCATCTTGGATCTTTGTTTCCTTGGGGAAAGACTTAGTGGTGACACTCCAACTGTGCTTTGGCATTTGGGCCGTTTCGTGTGTTATTGTCTGTGGCAGTATGTTTGTGCTGGTGAGACTATCGGAGGATATATCAACCCCCTGTGACATAGATATAGAGGATATGGAATCTAAGACAGCAGTTATAGAATCTAAGATATCTTGGGTGTTTGGTTGTGTGTTCTTGTTAGGAGTGACTGTCTGTGGGTTTGTTACTGTTCTTATCTCAGTGGAGCTCGGGTGACCTTCAGTCCAAGAGGTGATGGTGGAGGACTGAGTGCTTTTATTAATACTCTCCTCCACAGACGCTGAATGTCCCGGTGATTTCTCAGGCTCCGTTCGTCCCTCTGTTGGTCCCTCTGTTGGTCCCTCCGTTCGTCCCTCTGTTGGTCCCTCTGTTGGTCCCTCTGTTGGTCTCTCTGTTGGTCTCTCTGTTGGTCCCTCTGTCGGTCCCTCTGTCTGTCTCTCTATCAGTCCCTTTGACAGTTCCTTTGTTGGTCCCTCTGATGGTGTGGTCCTTTGGGGCCCTGCATTCTTAGTCTGTGACTTCCCTCCAAACCGGTTGAGCGAAGGAAACGACGGCACCGCCGGGAGTGATGGGAACCTGGACAAGCTGGGCTGCTTTGGCAAGAACGAGCCTAGCCAATAGGACCATCCCTTACTGGCAGGCGGTCCTGTCGGCTTCGTAAGATCCGCCTCTTCATCCGCAAACACCGTCGTGTGGAGAAGAATGGCGAGGAGAGAGCACCATAAGCACAAAGCCATCATCTGGTGAAGGTGACGCATGTTGCCGACAGTGAAGCGGAGCGGCTACTTAGGCACCGGTCACATACTGTCCTCCATTCCCCGGGCCCCCTCGGGCACGTTGGCTCGCTCTCCTGTGAAGTGACCTAAAACACAGATGCACACAGGACATTGAGTGACATACTTTCACTTTGTCACAGTACAGTTAGTTTGACTTGATATGTGTTGTTGAGCCGAAATGTGTCTGCGGGCTTGTTTTTACTGGAGAGGTTATTTAAACGGGACGTTTCTGCTCTGTTTCATTTCGTGCTTGACCTGTCTTTTGTCTGTTTTTCCAGAGAATATAATATCACATGTTGATGATGTTATACGACCCATAATACAGCAGGGCAGCCATTAAAATGGACTGCTGAAGTTAGCAGGCCGGGAAAATGTTGTCCACCACAAATCACCACAAGAACCACGGTGTTATTGGACACATATACTTAGTGGGGTCAGATTCTGAGGTCAGTATTTATGTTAGGAAGTTATGTGTCATTCATATGTATACTTGGTTAAGAGTCTTGGGACAACCAAACATGAAATATACATCTGACCAATCACAAAAGAGACTTTCCAGATGTCATGTATTTTCTCAGCACTTTAGTTAGCGCTAACTTTTACATAATGAGTGTGTGTGTGTGTGTGAGGGGGTGGGGTGGGGGATGGGGGGGGGTCCGTCCTCTGTATAGCAATGGAAGGGGAACTCTTTTCTTGGAGGGGAGGAACGGGTGGTTCAAAGTCTCTGTCCAGTTGCCTCAGTGAAGAGATTGGAGCACCGATGGAATTTTCCATTGAGAATAACCTGGGTGCTTTAGTTGTGTTTGAACCCACCTCCCTCCAACTCTCTTTCATTCCCTGTTTGATTTGTTCTTTAAAACGGGGAGAAACCCTATGGTTAAGTGAGAGTGTGTTTTCCTGTAGTGAGAGAATAACATCAGTATTCAAGACAATCAGCCATTTACTCTCTCCTGCTCTTCATCAACCTCTTTCCTTCTTTCCCTGCAAATATATTCCTCTGCTTTTCATCTCTCACCCCGTTTTCAGTACCTCCCCCTCTATCTCTGCTACTCTGTCCTATGCTACATCTCTCTATCTCTGCTACTCTGTCCTATGCTACATCTCTCTCTCTCTCTGCTACTCTGTCCTATGCTACATCTCTCTCTCTCTCTGCTACTCTGTCCTATGCTACATCTCTCTCTCTATCTCTGCTACTCTGTCCTATGCTACATCTCTCTCTCTCTCTGCTACTCTGTCCTATGCTACATCTCTCTATCTCTGCTACTCTGTCCTATGCTACATCTCTCTATCTCTGTTACTCTGTCCTATGCTACATCTCTCTATCTCTGCTACTCTGTCCTATGCTACAGCTCTCTCTCTCTGCTACTCTGTCCTACGCTACATCTCTCTGCTACTCTGTCCTATGCTACATCTCTCTGCTACTCTGTCCTATGCTACATCTCTCTCTCTCTCTCTGTTACTCTGTCCTATGCTACATCTCTCTATCTCTGCTACTCTGTCCTATGCTATGCTATCTCTATCTCTCTGCTACTCTATACCATGCTACATCTCTCTATCTCTCTGTTACTCTGTCCTATGCTACATCTCTCTATCTCTCTGTTACTCTGTCCTATGCTACATCTCTCTCTCTCTCTGTTACTCTGTCCTATGCTACATCTCTCTATCTCTGCTACTCTGTCCTATGCTATGCTATCTCTATCTCTCTGCTACTCTATACTATGCTACATCTCTCTATCTCTGTTACTCTGTCCTATGCTACATCTCTCTATCTCTGCTTCTCTGTCCTATGCTACATCTCTCTATCTCTGCTACTCTGTCCTATGCTACATCTCTCTGCTACTCTGTCCTATGCTACATCTCTCTCTCTCTCTCTCTCTCTCTCTCTCTCTCTCTGTTACTCTGTCCTATGCTACATCTCTCTGCTACTCTGTCCCATGCTACATCTCTCTGCTACTCTGTCCCATGTTACATCTCTCTCTCTCTGCTACTCTGTCCTATGCTACATCTCTCTCTCTCTCTCTGCTACTCTGTCCTATGCTACATCTCTCTCTCTCTCTCTCTGCTACTCTGTCCTATGCTACATCTCTCTGCTACTCTGTCCCATACTACATCTCTCTCTCTCTCTGCTACTCTGTCCTATGCTACATCTCTCTGTCTCTCTGCTACTCTGTCCTATGCTACATCTCTCTCTCTCTGCTACTCTGTCCTACGCTACTTCTCTCTGTTACTCTGTCCTATGCTACATCTCTCTCTCTCTCTGTTACTCTGTCCTATGCTACATCTCTCTATCTCTGCTTCTCTGTCCTATGCTACATCTCTCTCTATCTCTGCTACTCTGTCCTATGCTACATCTCTCTCTCTCTGCTACTCTGTCCTATGCTACATCTCTCTCTCTCTGCTACTCTGTCCTATGCTACATCTCTCTCTATCTCTGCTACTCTGTCCTATGCTACATCTCTCTCTCTCTGCTACTCTGTCCTATGCTACATCTCTCTCTCTCTGCTACTCTGTCCTATGCTACATCTCTCTCTATCTCTGCTACTCTGTCCCATGCTACATCTCTCTCTCTCTGCTACTCTGTCCTATGCTACATCTCTCTCTATCTCTGCTACTCTGTCCTATGCTACATCTCTCTCTCTCTGCTACTCTGTCCTATGCTACATCTCTCTCTATCTCTGTTTCTCTGTCCTATGCTACATCTCTCTCTCTCTTTTACTCTGTCCTATGCTACATCTCTCTCTCTCTGTTACTCTGTCCTATGCTACATCTCTCTATCTCTGCTACTCTGTCCTATGCTACATCTCTCTTCTACTCTGTCCTATGCTACATCTCTCTCTCTCTCTCTCTGTTACTCTGTCCTATGCTACATCTCTCTGCTACTCTGTCCCATGCTACATCTCTCTGCTACTCTGTCCCATGCTACATCTCTCTCTCTCTGCTACTCTGTCCTATGCTACATCACTCTCTCTCTGCTACTCTGTCCTATGCTACATCTCTCTCTGTCTGTTACTCTGTCCTATGCTACATCTCTCTCCCTCTCTGCTACTCTGTCCTATGCTACATCTCTCTCTGTCTGTTACTCTGTCCTATGCTACATCTCTTTGTTACTCTGTTCCATACTACATCTCTCTGTTACTCTGTCCTATGCTACATCTATCTCTCTCTCTCTGCTACTCTGTCCTATGCTACATATCTCTCTCTCTGTTACTCTGTCCTATACTCCATCTCTCTCTGTTACTCTGTCCTATGCTACATCTCTCTCTCTCTGTTACTCTGTCCTATGCTACATCTCTCTCTGTTACTCTGTCCTATACTACATCTCTCTCTGTTACTCTGTCCTATGCTACATCTCTCTCTGTTACTCTGTCCTATACTACATCTCTCTCTGTCTGTTACTCTGTCCTATGCTACATCTCTCTCCCTCTCTGCTACTCTGTCCTATGCTACATCTCTCTCTGTCTGTTACTCTGTCCTATGCTACATCTCTCTGCTACTCTGTCCCATACTACATCTCTCTGTTACTCTGTCCTATGCTACATCTCTCTCTCTCTCTGCTACTCTGTCCTATGCTACATCTCTCTCTCTTTGTTACTCTGTTCCATACTACATCTCTCTGTTACTCTGTCCTATGCTACATCTATCTCTCTCTCTCTGTTACTCTGTCCTATGCTACATATCTCTCTCTCTGTTACTCTGTCCTATACTCCATCTCTCTCTGTTACTCTGTCCTATGCTACATCTCTCTCTCTCTGTTACTCTGTCCTATGCTACATCTCTCTCTGTTACTCTGTCCTATACTACATCTCTCTCTGTTACTCTGTCCTATGCTACATCTCTCTCTGTTACTCTGTCCTATACTACATCTCTCTCTGCTACTCTGTCCTATGCTATATCTCTCTCTCTCTGCTATTCTGTGCTATGCTCCATCTCTCTCTCTGCTACTCTGTCCTATGCTACATCTCTCTATCTCTGCTACTCTGTCCTACGCTACATCTCTCTGCTACTCTGTCCTATGCTCCATCTCTCTCTCTCTCTCTGCTACTCTGTCCTATGCTACATCTCTCTCTCTCTGTTACTCTGTCCTATGCTACATCTCTCTCTATCTCTCTGTTACTCTGTCCTATGCTACATCTCTCTATCTCTGCTACTCTGTCCTATGCTACATCTCGCTCTCTCTGTTACTTTGTCCTATGCTACATCTCTCTGCTACTCGGTCCTATGCTACATCTCTCTGCTACTCTGTCCTATGCTACATCTCTCTGCTCCTCTGTCCCATGCTACATGTCTCTCTCTCTGTTACTCTGTCCTATGCTACATCTCTCTCTCTCTCTCTGCTACTCTGTCATATGCTACATCTCTCTCTCTCTCTCTCTCTCTGCTACTCTGTCCTATGCTACATCTCTCTCTCTCTGCTACTCTGTCCTATGCTACATCTCTCTCTCTCTGCTACTCTGTCCTATGCTACATCTCTCTCTCTCTCTGCTACTCTGTCCTATGCTACATCTCTCTCTGTCTCTTACTCTGTCCTATGCTACATCTCTCTGCTACTCTGTCCCATACTGCATCTCTCTGTTACTCTGTCCTATGCTACATCTCTCTCTCTCTCTGCAACTCTGTCCTATGCTACATCTCTCTGTTACTCTGTCCTATGCTACATCTCTCTCTCTGCTACTCTGTCCTATGCTACATCTCTCTCTCTCTCCCTGTTACTCTGTCCTATGCTACATCTCTCTGCTACTCTGTCCTATGCTACATCTCTCTGCTCCTCTGTCCCATGCTACATGTCTCTCTCTCTGCTACTCTGTCCTATGCTACATCTCTCTCTCTCTCTGCTACTCTGTCATATGCTACATCTCTCTGCTACTCTGTCCCATACTACATCTCTCTGTTACTCTGTCCTATGCTACATCTCTCTATCTCTGCTACTCTGTCCTATGCTACATCTCGCTCTCTCTGTTACTTTGTCCTATGCTACATCTCTCTGCTACTCGGTCCTATGCTACATCTCTCTGCTACTCTGTCCTATGCTACATCTCTCTGCTCCTCTGTCCCATGCTACATGTCTCTCTCTCTGCTACTCTGTCCTATGCTACATCTCTCTCTCTCTGCTACTCTGTCATATGCTACATCTCTCTCTCTCTCTCTGCTACTCTGTCCTATGCTACATCTCTCTGCTACTCTGTCCCATACTACATCTCTCTGTTACTCTGTCCTATGCTACATCTCTCTCTCTTTGCTACTCTGTCCTGTGCTACATCTCTCTCTCTCTCCCTGTTACTCTGTCCTATGCTACATCTCTCTGCTACTCTGTCCTATGCTACATCTCTCTCTCTCTCTGTCTACTCTGTCCTATGCTACATCTCTCTCTCTCTCTGCTACTCTGTCCTATGCTACATCTCTCTCTCTCTCTGCTACTCTGTCCTATGCTACATCTCTCTCTGTCTGTTACTCTGTCCTATGCTACATCTCTCTGCTACTCTGTCCCATACTGCATCTCTCTGTTACTCTGTCCTATGCTACATCTCTCTCTCTCTCTGCTACTCTGTCCTATGCTACATCTCTCTGTTACTCTGTCCTATGCTACATCTCTCTCTCTGCTACTCTGTCCTATGCTACATCTCTCTCTCTCTCCCTGTTACTCTGTCCTATGCTACATCTCTCTGCTACTCTGTCCTATGCTACATCTCTCTCTCTCTGCTACTCTGTCCTATGCTACATCTCTCTCTCTCTGCTACTCTGTCCTATGCTACATCTCTCTCTCTCTCTGCTACTCTGTCCTATGCTACATCTCTCTCTGTCTGTTACTCTGTCCTATGCTACATCTCTCTGCTACTCTGTCCCATACTACATCTCTCTGTTACTCTGTCCTATGCTACATCTCTCTCTCTCTCTCTCTGCTTCTCTGTCCTATGCTACATCTCTCTCTCTCTTTTACTATGTCCTATGCTACATCTCTCTCTCTCTCTCTTTTACTCTGTCCTATGCTACATCTCTCTCTCTCTGTTACTCTGTCATATGCTACATCTCTCTCTCTCTGTTACTCTGTCCTATGCTACATCTCTCTGCTACTCTGTCCCATGCTACATCTCTCTGCTACTCTGTCCTATGCTACATCTCTCTCTCTCTCTGTTACTCTGTCCTATGCTACATCTCTCTCTCTCTCTCTGTTACTCTGTCCTATGCTACATCTCCCTATCTCTCTGTTACTCTGTCCTATGCTACATCTCGCTCTCTCTGTTACTTTGTCCTATGCTACATCTCTCTGCTACTCGGTCCTATGCTACATCTCTCTATCTCTCTGTTACTCTGTCATATGCTACATCTCTCTATATCTGCTACTCTGTCCTATGCTACATCTCTCTCTCTCTCTCTGTTACTCTGTCCTATGCTACATCTCTCTTTCTCTCTGTTACTCTGTCCTATGCTACATCTCTCTATCTCTGCTACTCTGTCCTATGCTACATCTCGCTCTCTCTGCTACTCTGTCCTATGCTACATCTCTCTGCTACTCGGTCCTATGCTACATCTCTGCTACTCTGTCCTATGCTACATCTCTCTGCTCCTCTGTCCCATGCTACATCTCTCTCTCTCTGCTACTCTGTCCTATGCTACATCTCTCTCTCTCTCTGTTACTCTGTCCTATGCTACATCTCTCTATCTCTCTGTTACTCTGTCCTATGCTACATCTCTCTATCTCTGCTACTCTGTCCTATGCTACATCTCGCTCTCTCTGCTACTCTGTCCTATGCTACATCTCTCTCTCTCTCTGCTACTCTGTCATATGCTACATCTCTCTCTCTCTCTCTGCTACTCTGTCCTATGCTACATCTCTCTGCTACTCTGTCCCATACTACATCTCTCTGTTACTCTGTCCTATGCTACATCTCTCTCTCTCTGCTACTCTGTCCTATGCTACATCTCTCTCTCTCTCCCTTTTACTCTGTCCTATGCTACATCTCTCTGCTACTCTGTCCTATGCTACATCTCTCTATCTCTCTGTTACTCTGTCCTATGCTACATCTCTCTATCTCTGCTACTCTGTCCTATGCTACATCTCGCTCTCTCTGTTACTTTGTCCTATGCTACATCTCTCTGCTACTCGGTCCTATGCTACATCTCTCTGCTACTCTGTCGTATGCTACATCTCTCTGCTCCTCTGTCCCATGCTACATCTCTCTCTCTCTGCTACTCTGTCCTATGCTACATCTCTCTCTCTCTCTCTGCTACTCTGTCATATGCTACATCTCTCTCTCTCTCTCTGCTATCTTGTCCTATGCTACATCTCTCTGCTACTCTGTCCCATACTACATCTCTCTTTTACTCTGTCCTATGCTACATCTCTCTCTCTCTGCTACTCTGTCCTATGCTACATCTCTCTCTCTCTCCCTGTTACTCTGTCCTATGCTACATCTCTCTGCTACTCTGTCCTATGCTACATCTCTCTCTCTCTCTCTGCTACTCTGTCCTATGCTACATCTCTCTGCTACTCGGTCCTATGCTACATCTCTCTGCTACTCTGTCCTATGCTACATCTCTCTGCTCCTCTGTCCCATGCTACATCTCTCTCTCTCTGCTACTCTGTCCTATGCTACATCTCTCTCTCTCTCTGCTACTCTGTCCTATGCTACATCTCTCTCTCTCTCTGTTACTCTGTCCTATGCTACATCTCTCTATCTCTCTGTTACTCTGTCCTATGCTACATCTCTCTATCTCTGCTACTCTGTCCTATGCTACATCTCGCTCTCTCTGCTACTCTGTCCTATGCTACATCTCTCTGCTCCTCTGTCCCACGCTACATCTCTCTCTCTCTGCTACTCTGTCCTATGCTACATCTCTCTCTCTCTCTGCTACTCTGTCATATGCTACATCTCTCTCTCTCTCTCTGCTACTCTGTCCTATGCTACATCTCTCTGCTACTCTGTCCCATACTACATCTCTCTGTTACTCTGTCCTATGCTACATCTCTCTCTCTCTGCTACTCTGTCCTATGCTACATCTCTCTCTCTCTCCCTTTTACTCTGTCCTATGCTACATCTCTCTGCTACTCTGTCCTATGCTACATCTCTCTATCTCTCTGTTACTCTGTCCTATGCTACATCTCTCTATCTCTGCTACTCTGTCCTATGCTACATCTCGCTCTCTCTGTTACTTTGTCCTATGCTACATCTCTCTGCTACTCGGTCCTATGCTACATCTCTCTGCTACTCTGTCGTATGCTACATCTCTCTGCTCCTCTGTCCCATGCTACATCTCTCTCTCTGCTACTCTGTCCTATGCTACATCTCTCTCTCTCTCTGCTACTCTGTCATATGCTACATCTCTCTCTCTCTCTCTCTGCTATCTTGTCCTATGCTACATCTCTCTGCTACTCTGTCCCATACTACATCTCTCTTTTACTCTGTCCTATGCTACATCTCTCTCTCTCTGCTACTCTGTCCTATGCTACATCTCTCTCTCTCTCCCTGTTACTCTGTCCTATGCTACATCTCTCTGCTACTCTGTCCTATGCTACATCTCTCTCTCTCTCTGCTACTCTGTCCTATGCTACATCTCTCTCTCTGCTACTCTGTCCTATGCTACATCTCTCTCTCTCTGCTACTCTGTCCTATGCTACATCTCTCTCTGTCTGTTACTCTGTCCTATGCTACATCTCTCTGCTACTCTGTCCTATGCTACATCTCTCTCTCTGCTACTCTGTCCTATGCTACATCTCTCTCTGTCTCTGCTACTCTGTCCTATGCTACATCTCTCTGCTACTCTGTCCCATACTACATCTCTCTGTTACTCTGTCCTATGCTACATCTCTCTCTCTCTGCTACTCTGTCCTATGCTACATCTCTCTCTCTCTCTCTGTTACTCTGTCCTATGCTACATCTCTCTGTTACTCTGTCCTATGCTACATCTCTCTATCTCTCTGTTACTCTGTCCTATGCTACATCTCTCTATCTCTGCTACTCTGTCCTATGCTACATCTCGCTCTCTCTGTTACTTTGTCCTATGCTACATCTCTCTGCTACTCGGTCCTATGCTACATCTCTCTGCTACTCTGTCCTATGCTACATCTCTCTGCTCCTCTGTCCCATGCTACATCTCTCTCTCTCTCTCTGCTACTCTGTCCTATGCTACATCTCTCTCTCTCTCTCTGCTACTCTGTCATATGCTACATCTCTCTCTCTCTCTCTGCTCTTGTCTGCTACTCTGTCCTATGCTACATCTCTCTGCTACTCTGTCCCATACTACATCTCTCTGTTACTCTGTCCTATGCTACATCTCTCTCTCTCCCTGCTACTCTGTCCTATGCTCCATCTCTGCTACTCTGTCCTACGCTACATCTCTCTGCTACTCTGTCCTATGCTCCATCTCTCTCTCTCTCTCTGCTACTCTGTCCTATGCTACATCTCTCTCTCTCTGTTACTCTGTCCTATGCTACATCTCTCTGCTACTCTGTCCCATGCTACATCTCTCTGCTACTCTGTCCTATGCTACATCTTCTCTCTCTGTTACTCTGTCCTATGCTACATCTCTCTCTCTCTCTGTTACTCTGTCCTATGCTACATCTCTCTCTCTCTCTCTGTTACTCTGTCCTATGCTACATCTCTCTATCTCTCTGTTACTCTGTCCTATGCTACATCTCTCTATCTCTGCTACTCTGTCCTATGCTACATCTCGCTCTCTCTGTTACTTTGTCCTATGCTACATCTCTCTGCTACTCGGTCCTATGCTACATCTCTCTGCTACTCTGTCCTATGCTACATCTCTCTGCTCCTCTGTCCCATGCTACATCTCTCACTCTCTGCTACTCTGTCCTATGCTACATCTCTCTCTCTCTCTCTCTGCTACTCTGTCATATGCTACATCTCTCTCTCTCTCTCTGCTACTCTGTCCTATGCTACATCTCTCTGCTACTCTGTCCCATACTACATCTCTCTTTTACTCTGTCCTATGCTACATCTCTCTCTCTCTGCTACTCTGTCCTATGCTACATCTCTCTCTCTCTCCCTGTTACTCTGTCCTATGCTACATCTCTCTCATCTCTCTGCTACTCTGTCCTATGCTACATCTCTATCTCTCTGTTACTCTGTCCTATGCTACATCTCTCTATCTCTCTGCTACTCTGTCCTATGCTACATCTCGCTCTCTCTGTTACTTTGTCCTATGCTACATCTCTCTGCTACTCGGTCCTATGCTACATCTCTCTGCTACTCTGTCCTATGCTACATCTCTCTGCTCCTCTGTCCCATGCTACATGTCTCTCTCTCTGCTACTCTGTCCTATGCTACATCTCTCTCTCTCTCTCTGCTACTCTGTCATATGCTACATCTCTCTCTCTCTCTCTCTGCTACTCTGTCCTATGCTACATCTCTCTGCTACTCTGTCCCATACTACATCTCTCTGTTACTCTGTCCTATGCTACATCTCTCTCTCTCTCTCTCTGCTACTCTGTCCTATGCTACATCTCTCTGTTACTCTGTCCTATGCTACATCTCTCTGCTACTCTGTCCTATGCTACATCTCTCTCTCTCTCTCTGCTACTCTGTCCTATGCTACATCTCTCTCTCTCTCTGCTGCTACTCTGTCATATGCTACATCTCTCTCTGTCTGTTACTCTGTCCTATGCTAATCTCTCTGTCTCTGCTATGTCCTCTCTCTCTCTGTACTCTGTCCTATGCTACATCTCTCTCTCTCTGCTACTCTGTCCTATGCTACATCTCTCTCTGTCTGTTACTCTGTCCTATGCTACATCTCTCTGTTACTTTGTCCTATGCTCTCTCTCTCTCTCTGTTACTCTGTCCTATACTACATCTCTCTCTGTTACTCTGTCCTATGCTACATCTCTCTCTGTTACTCTGTCCTATACTACATCTCTCTCTGCTACTCTGTCCTATGCTATATCTCTCTCTCTCTGCTATTCTGTGCTATGCTCCATCTCTCTATCTCTCTGCTACTCTGGCCTATGCTCCATCTCTCTCTCTGCTACTCTGTCCTATGCTACATCTCTCTATCTCTGCTACTCTGTCCTACGCTACATCTCTCTGCTACTCTGTCCTATGCTCCATCTCTCTCTCTCTCTGCTACTCTGTCCTATGCTACATCTCTCTCTCTCTCTCTGCAACTCTGTCCTATGCTACATCTCTCTCTCTCTCTGCTACTCTGTCCTATGCTACATCTCTCTATCTTTGCTACTCTGTCCTATGCTACATCTCTCTCTCTCTCTGCTACTCTGTCCTATGCTACATCTCTCTCTCTCTCTGCTACTCTGTCCTATGCTACATCTCTCTCTATCTCTGCTACTCTGTCCTATGCTACATCTCTCTATCTCTACTACTCTCTCCTATGCTACATCTCTCTATCTCTGTTACTCTGTCCTATGCTACATTTCTCTATCTCTCTGTTACTCTGTCCTATGCTACATCTCTCTGCTACTCTGTCCTATGCTACATCTCTCTGCTCCTCTGTCCCATGCTATACAGCTCTCTCTCTCTCTGCTACTCTGTCCTATGCTACTCTGTCCTATGCTACATAACACAAACAGACCAATCACCTTTTAATAGCACTTTCCTAGGCCTGATCTCTCTGCAGGACATTCAGGGACTTGACCCTGTCTCTGTGCCCCATGTAGTGTTGACCTTAGAGGGCCTCACTACCTCTCTGAGCCTTCCTGGGGGTAGTTGGCTGGATTCTGAAAAATGAGTAGTGGAGCTGAGGGGCACACTCAGAAACATACAACTGCCCACACATCACTGCCTTCTATCAGCACTCTGAGTGTACATGCTTGAAATACATTTCCATTGAGGAATGGTTGAACTTAGAGACCCACCCACGTCCACCTACATACATAGTCATGAGTGTGTGTAACACACACACACACACACACACACACACACACACACACACACACACACACACACACACACACACACACACACACACACACACACACACACACACACACACACACACACACACCAAAGCCCCCAAGACGTTAAAACCTTTCGCCAGAGTTTGTTAATTCTTGGTGTGTTACAGAAAGGCAAATAAACGGTACTTAATGCCGTCTTTGTAGAACATTGAGATATTTGTTGTGACATTCTGTTCTTCAGAAGAAACACGTTGCCTTTTTAGTTTCACGCTAAACCATTCCAATTAGCTATTAAGCTTGAGAGAAAAAACTATGCCTCTGCCCTGATTGGGTTTTTGTTCAATTTGACACATATTGATCAATTATTTACACAAGGGGGATTATGCATCATTTAATTTGGCTAACATTCTCAAATTCCACTCCCCTCACTATCAATTACACAGGCATGCCAGCTTCCTGTTTCAGTCAGAAGATTACCTGACTAATTAGTGTCTATGCCTTTCATAGAGAGCAGAGTTAAATATACCCCTCCCCCCTTCACCCACATGGTGAATCCCTAATAAGCTTATATAGGAAGATAGACAGCCCATTTTCAGATAAAAGGGGGTTGGAGTTCTCAGTTATTCTCACACATAATCATTAGATTATTCTATGATGTTGTCTACATGTCTACCATCCTGCCATGTGAAAATTGTGTATGTCTCACAACTGTCAACTGCATAACACTTAAAACACAGGAAATCAAGATTTGAATTTTTGTTTGCTTCCGTTTAGTCCTCTGTGAGCAATCAACTCAGTTTTAGTGAGCTTGTGGTCAGTTGTAAAAATGAAATATGTACAACTGTTAGGTAGCCCTCTGTCTTTCCTGAAATGCAGCAGAGCAAGTGGAAAGAGAGAATGAGAGAGAGAGTAATAAAATAAGATAAACGTGTCTGTGGGAACATTTACAAGCCTTCTCTTTCTTCACTGGTGTTTTGTTCCACTGCACCTGACAAAGACAGGTCCTGTCCCACTGCACTGTGCTCAATGGAGCAGAGAGAGAGAAGGAGAGAGAGGGTTGGAAATTATGTCACAACGGGGATATAGATGGAGAGAGAGGGTTGGAAGTCACATCACGACGGGGATATAGATGGAGAGAGAGGGTTGGAAGTCACGTCACGACGGGGGGATATAGATGGAGAGAGAGGGTTGGAAGTCATGTCACAACGGGGATATAGATGGAGAGAGAGGGTTGGAAGTCACATCACGACAAGGATATAGATGGAGAGAGAGAGAAGGAGAGAGAGGGTTGGAAGTCACGTCACGACAGGGATATAGATGGAGAGAGGGTTGGAAGTCACGTCACGACAGGGATATAGATGGAGAGAGAGGGTTGGAAGTCACGTCACGACGGGGATATAGATGAGAGAGAGGGTTGGAAGTCACGTCACGACGGGGATATAGATGGAGAGAGAGAGAAGGAGAGAGAGGGTTGGAAGTCACATCACGACAGGGATATAGATGGAGAGAGGGTTGGAAGTCACGTCACGACAGGGATATAGATGGAGAGAGAGGGTTGGAAGTCATGTCACGACGGGGATATAGATGGAGAGAGAGGGTTGGAAGTCACGTCACGACGAGGATATAGATGGAGAGAGAGAGAAGGAGAGAGAGGGTTGGAAGTCACATCACGACGGGGATATAGATGGAGAGAGGGTTGGAAGTCATGTCACGACAGGGATATAAATGGAGAGAGAGGGTTGGAAGTCACGTCACGACGGGGATATAGATGGAGAGAGAGAGAAGGAGAGAGAGGGTTGGAAGTCACGTCACGACGGGGATATAGATGGAGAGAGAGGGTTGGAAGTCACGGCGGGGATATAGATGGAGAGAGAGGGTTGGAAGTCACGGCGGGGATATAGATGGAGAGAGAGGGTTGGATGTCACATCACGACAGGGATATAGATGGAGAGAGAGGGTTGGAAGTCACATCACGACAGGGATATAGATGGAGAGAGAGGGTTGGAAGTCACGTCACGACGGGGATATAGATGGAGAGAGAGGGTTGGAAGTCACGTCACGACGGGGATATAGATGGAGAGAGAGGGTTGGAAGTCACGTCACGACGGGGATATAGATGGAGAGAGAGGGTTGGAAGTCACGGCGGGGATATAGATGGAGAGAGAGGGTTGGATGTCACATCACGACAGGGATATAGATGGAGAGAGAGGGTTGGAAGTCACATCACGACAGGGATATAGATGGAGAGAGAGGGTTGGAAGTCACGTCACGACGGGGATATAGATGGAGAGAGAGGGTTGGAAGTCACTTCACGACAGGGATATAGATGGAGAGAGAGGGTTGGAAGTCACTTCACGACAGGGATATAGATGGAGAGAGAGGATTGGAAGTCACATCACGACGAGGATATAGATGGAGAGAGAGGGTTGGAAGTCACGTCACGACGGGGATATAGATGGAGAGAGAGAGAGAGGGTGAAATATAGATAGTGGAAGGAGAGGAGATATATATAGAGAGAGACAGACAGACATGTTGCATTCTGACTTCATGGCAGTCCACTAACTCCTTTCTATTCTCCCTGATGCTTCACTCGGTTTATTGCTAAATCTCTCCTTTTGTGTGTGTGTGTGTGAGTGTGTGAGTGTGTGGTGTGCACTTCCATACGTGTGCGTGTACCCTCACCCACTCTCTTAACCACCAACCATCACCATGCCAATCACATCACATCCTCAAACACACTATTTCCCCATGAGGATTATCAGCATTATTCTGTCATTATCCTGTCTGTCATTTACATTCATCTCCAGGACAACGGCTTTAAAGGTCTGCTGTGTGACCGCTGTGGTACTGAGAGGATAGAGATGGATATCTGATTGGAGACCGGTCCTTCAACAGCCTTTTAACATTTTACACTAATGAAGTGATTTTAAATTAAGAATGTTGGTTAGGTTTATGAGAGAGGGAGAGAGAGAGGGAGAGCAAAGGCTGTGGAAAGGTAGAGCTAGCAAGAGAGCGCAGAGGATAAAGGGAGAGAGAGCTGGAGAGAGAGAGAGAGAGAGAGGGAGAGGGAGAGGGAGAGAGAGAGAGAGAGAGAGAGAGAGAGAGAGAGAGAGAGAAAGAGAGAGAGAGAGAGAGAGAGAGAGAGAGCTGGAGAGAGAGAGAGAGAGAGAGAGAGAGAGAGAGAGAGAGAGAGGGAGGGAAGAAGGCTGAAGGGTGTGCAGTGAATTAGAGGTGTGGACTCTTGTCCTCCCTGAGAGATTTAAATGGATTTCTGCTGGATTTGAGAGGATTCGCAAATGGAGATGACTTGACTCTGGGCGATACCACTTATGTTTAACAGGTTGACCAGGGTCTCATGAAGGCACAGGGATTGATGTTTCACACTCCTTGGCAATGGACTGACTTTCGTGCACGTCTCAGATTTACTAATGTGTGTGTGTGTTTGTACAGTGCCTTCAGAAATAATTCAGCGTGAGTTGGAGAGTGAGGAGGGCTATATTCATCCTATCTAGCTCACTTCACTGGCCTTGGGTCTGGACAGGAATGTCAATAAAACAGACTGAATCAAACTGGCCACGTCATCTTTAGCGAGTACAGATTTATTCAGTCATGTAGGTGGGCGACACTTCATTTGAAGGTAGAAACATTATAATCTGAAAGTATACTTTATGGGCCAGATTAAGACTGGTCTTGGACTAAAAAGTGCTTTCCATGGAGAATCTCCGTTGCGAATCCTTTTTGATCCCAGACTAGGCTTGTGTCTGGGGAAGCTTCACTCTGGGTAATACTACTGGTTTCATTCCTGCCGATTGTTGAGAAATAATCAGACATTATTATCCATCATTTAATCCTACATTTGACTGAATATTAAGATTTTTCCTCAGTATTTCACAGTACAGTATCTGTCTAATATGTGCATACTAGGACACTTGAGACTATTTCTAAACAAAACATTTCACGTTTGACCTGATCAGTTAAATCAATGAGTGTATCCAAGTATGAAATGGCTTCTTCAGGACCATGTTTTACAATGTTACTCAGATAATGATCTAGACGTAAAACAAGGGGGTCCATACTAAAGTCTGGCAGCCCGGATGTTGTTGACGTAAAACAAGGGGGTCCATACTAAAGTCTGGCAGCCCGAATGTTGTTGATGTAAAACATGGGGTCCATACTGAAGTCTGGCAGCCCAGATGTTGTTGACGTAAAACAAGGGGGCCCATACTAAAGTCTGGCAGCCTGGATGTTGTTGATGTAAAACAAGGGGTCCATACTAAAGTCTGGCAGCCCGGATGTTGTTGACGTAAAACAAGGGGGTCCATACTAAAGTCTGGCAGCCCGGATGTTGTTGACGTAAAACATGGGGGTCCATCTAAAGTCTGGCAGCCGGATGTTGTTGATGTAAAAGTCTGGCAGCCCGGATGTTGGGGGGGTCCATACTAAAGTCTGGCAGCCTGGATGTTGGCAGCCCGGATGTTGTTGACGTAAAACATGGGGGTCCATACTAAAGTCTGGCAGCCCGGATGTTGTTGACGTAAAACATGGGGGTCCATCTAAAGTCTGGCAGCCCGGATGTTGTTGACGTAAAACAAGGGGTCCATACTAAAGTCTGGCAGCCCAGATGTTGTTGAATTAAAACATGGGGTTCCATACTAAAGTCTGGCAGCCCGGATGTTGTTGACGTAAAACATGGGGGTCCATACTAAAGTCTGGCAATGTTGTTGAGTCTGGCAGGTCGGATGTTGTTGAATTAAAACATGGGGTTCCATACTAAAGTCTGGCAGCCCGGATGTTGTTGACGTAAAACATGGGGGTCCATACTAAAGTCTGGCAGCCCGGATGTTGTTGAATTAAAACATGGGGGTCCATACTAAAGTCTGGCAGGTCGGATGTTGTTGACGTAAAACAAGGGGGTCCATACTAAAGTCTGGCAGCCCGGATGTTGTTGAATTAAAACAAGGGGGTCCATACTAAAGTCTGGCAGGTCGGATGTTGTTGACGTAAAACATGGGGGTCCATACTAAAGTCTGGCAGCCCGGATGTTGTTGAATTAAAACAAGGGGGTCCATACTAAAGTCTGGCAGCCCGGATGTTGTTGAAGTAAAACAAGGGGGTCCATACTAAAGTCTGGTAGGTCGGATGTTGTTGACGTAAAACATGGGGTTCCATACTAAAGTTTGGCAGGTCGGATGTTGTTGACTTAGAGTGAGGATCTACAACCATCTAATTTTCCACATCACTGCTTGTCTTTCTGAAACCAAGCTAGCCAATGTTTGGCTATCCTTTTAGGGAAACACCTCATGTTGTATGTCATTGAAGCTTGAATGCTTCATAGTCCAAATTGAGGTCATTTCATTCCAACTTCAAATCCAATCCATGAGATGGATAAAATCTTAATTGAAAATAATGGTAAACTCTCCTATTTCTACAGGGTCAGTTGAATTGTGTTGAGATGGAGTTGACCCCAGCCTGCAGATGCAGTATGTCAGAGAATGGATTTGACATTGCCGGGCAGTCACGGTCAATAGTCCCCAGTGGTTATTGACTGTGACCACTCCTGTGTCCTGGTTTACCTACTGGTCAGAACAGCAGCCAACCACCAGGCTAGGATCCAACAGGTCTGAATCACGACTGACCAGGTCCAGAGGAGTCAGAGTCATGGCAGCTAGAGGAGCCAACACCCAACCATTTCCTAGTACATCCAGTGGTACTTCAATCTGATCAGGTGTCGCACTAAAATGAACTAAACATCTTGCCATCTGTGGTCTATCAAATGTAATTAGGTTCATCTCGGATTATGACTGAAATTTGCTCGATTAACATTAGTATCTAAGTAAGAACAGAACCCGTTTTATACTCCCCAAAGAGTTATATTACATCTCAGGTATTCACCTAATCTGAATACCGTTCCCCCATGACGTATTCAACCATTCAACCTGCTTGATCATAGATCCTATGTTCATCCAGCCTATCTCTGGTATCCCATTTCCCCACTGCCCTTACTACTGACAGAGTGAACTATAGCCTACCTGCCTGTGAATACCTAGTTATTAGAACATCACACCAACGTTAGTTTTAGCCTTTGAGTCAATGAATGTGACGAACCTGCCTATGACAAGCGTCACCCACTCAGACACCAGCGTTCCACTGACTAGCTTTGCCATGGTGACGACCGTAGCAAAAGACGTCTTGCTAATCCTGTGATGTGAGGGTCTTAGTGGTCTGCTAGGCTGCTTTTACCAGAGTGCTGCTACCGCTGATCCTAATGGTACATATGTGCTTCACACTAACCCACACAGGGGACATATGCACACAGCTACAGTCGCACAAAAACACACACGCAAACACACAAATGCTTGCCACGGCAACCCCTGTCACATCTGCTTCAGTTCAAACACCCTACACGCATGCACGCACACACACACACAATAGAGGTGGAGGATGTTTGTATAGACTCCAATACACACGCCTATAGTATCCACTGGCTCACATGATGACATGAACGTCATGAATTTCTACAGTATACATACACACTTTCATAAATCCCTCAGAATGTACACACACACACACCTATGTAGACAAGCAATCCCAGGCATACATTAACACAGGCACACACACACACACACACACACACTGCTGACCATGGATGTGCTGCAGAATTAGCCCAGAATGATTCCTTCCCTCCTCCTGATGCTAGTCAAACAGCCTCAGCTGCTGCCTCCGTGTGTGTGTGTGTGTTAATGTATGCCTGGGATTGCTTGTCTACACAGGTGTGTGTGTGTGTGTATACCTATAAAGACTGTAATAGAAGAGTGTGTGTCTTGTCATCTGGAGATATTGAGCAGCTGAATCCACACCCGCAATGTGAGCTTGTAGAAATTGTGTTTTTCTGTAAGAGTGAGAGTCTACCTATAAAGGCTGTAGAGGAAGAGTGTGTCGTCTCGGTGACGGTGTGTGTCATTCTCTAACAGCTCTTTACCTTTTTTGTCTATACATGAGGATCATAAACTACACACACACACACACCATCGAAAGTGTTCAGAATAAAAAAGAGCCACTCACCCAACCACAAGTGAAAGGGAAGAGATTGTGAATCCACTAAATCCAGCAGGGAGCTGCAGCAGAGAACCGTCTCCCTGTGTGTGTGAATGTGTGTGAAATTGTGTTCCAGGCACTCACTCTCACTCTCTCCCTCCCTCCTATTCTCTCTCTCTCTCTTATATTCTCACTCTCCCTCTCGTACTCTTGTTGGCTCCCTCTCTCTAATTCTCTCTCTTCTTGCTCACTCTCCTCTCTGTCAGCCTCTCTTCTCCCTCCCTCCCTCTCTTCTCCCTCCCTCCCTCTCTTCTCCCTCCCTCTTTCTCTCCCTCCCATCTCTCTTTCTGCCCCTAACCCCCTGCATAAGTAGTCCAGTGTGAAGCTCTGTGACAATGCCTGTGGCCACACCTCACTGAGCAAATTGTTCATTAGGAGAGTCTCTCTACAGTGTGGACACTGGCCACTAGATAGTTAGACGGGCAAGAATGTCTAGTACACTCAATCCCACACACTTACAAGTACACAACAGACACAAATGTATTAGCAAGCTAATGTACATGCACACACACTTTGACAGTGTACTCTATTGAACATAATCAAGCATGCATGCACACACACACACACACACACATTATGTTCTTCTATCCTCGTGGGGACCTAAAATGAATTTACATTCAAAATCCTATTTTCCCTAACCCTTACCATAACCTTAACCCTAACCTTGACCTGTAACCCAAACCCTAAACCTAACTCCTAACCTTAATTGTAAACTTAACTTAAACTGAAACTGAACCCCTAAGCTTAAAATAGCCTTTGTCCTCATGGAGACATGGGAAATGTCCCCACGAGGGAGAATCTTTACTTGTTTTACTATCCTTGCAGGGACTTTTGGTCTGCTATCCAGTTGCAAACACACACACACACCACGCTAAACCCTCACATTATGTCATGCCTCCAGGTCTGTGAAGTTCACCTTTGACATGATTCAGAAAGGTCCATTTCTCAAACTCTGGTCCTTATCTTTGATGCCAATCTGAGATCTAAGATGTCCAATCAGAAATGTCATTGTGAAGTCCAACATTCCCCAGATGATTGTTCCTGTCCCGTCTGTAGATCCTCAGGAATTGACTAAATATAGAAACAATCAGAGGTTCCCAGCCCAAGGAAACATAATTTCCTGAACAGCCAGGTCTCCTCCATGCTGAATTCCTTCCTGGTTCGGGCCCTTTGGACATATTATGGTCTCAATAACGGATTTGACCTTGAGCCACCTTTCTATTCTTACCACTTGACCTTTGTCCATTCCAGTTATGGTATCAGCTCAGAGGTCTCCTAAAAAATGGCTATGCTGATTTGTATTGTTGAATAATACCCCTTGAAGTTGAATAGTACGACACATTAATTGTGTTCACTGGTTCAGGCTAATCTGCTGTGCCATACAAAACATTACAGGTAATTGTTCAACATCAACTGTTTCAGCTTTTATTAGCTAGTTCTAGTCGCTACCGTTGAACAGTTTGATTGAACAATCCAGAATGTTAACGTTAGCTAACATTCCACAGACCTGTGCCTTGTTGAACGCACTACTGATGAACATCAAATGAATTGAGCATTCCAAATGGTACATCCAACATGGCCGCCAGCCGACGCACCACTGGATGTCTGTGAGGGTGCGGACATCTTTGATGTAGCTGTCTATTGAGGTATGAGCTCTTGTGTCTAGGTATAACTGTGACCTGTATGCTCTAGTCGGCTGGCCCTCGCTACATATTCGTGGCCAGACCTACTAGCTCCAGGTCATCTATAAGGTTATGCTAAGTAAAGCTCTGCCTTATCTCTGCTCTCTGGTCACGATAACAACACCCACCCTTAGCACGTGCTCCAGCAGGTATACAGTGCCTTGCGAAAGTATTCGGCCCCCTTGAACTTTGCGACCTTTTGCCACATTTCAGGCTTCAAACATAAAGATATAAAACTGTATTTTTTGTGAAGAATCAACAACAAGTGGGACACAATCATGAAGTGGAACGACATTTATTGGATATTTCAAACTTTTTTAACAAATCAAAAACTGAAAAATTGGGCGTGCAAAATTATTCAGCCCCCTTAAGTTAATATTTTGTAGCGCCACCTTTTGCTGCGATTACAGCTGTAAGTCGCTTGGGGTATGTCTCTATCAGTTTTGCACATCGAGAGACTGAAATTTTTTCCCATTCCTCCTTGCAAAACAGCTCGAGCTCAGTGAGGTTGGAAGGAGAGCATTTGTGAACAGCAGTTTTCAGTTCTTTCCACAGATTCTCGATTGGATTCAGGTCTGGACTTTGACTTGGCCATTCTAACACCTGGATATGTTTATTTTTTAACCATTCCATTGTAGATTTTGCTTTATGTTTTGGATCATTGTCTTGTTGGAAGATAAATCTCCGTTCCAGTCTCAGGTCTTTTGCAGACTCCATCAGGTTTTCTTCCAGAATGGTCCTGTATTTGGCTCCATCCATCTTCCCATCAATTTTAACCATCTTCCCCGTCCCTGCTGAAGAAAAGCAGGCCCAAACCATGATGCTGCCACCACCATGTTTGACAGTGGGTATGGTGTGTTCAGGGTGATGAGCTGTGTTGCTTTTACGCCAAACATAACGTTTTGCATCGTTGCCAAAAAGTTCAATTTTGGTTTCATCTGACCAGAGCACCTTCTTCCACATGTTTGGTGTGTCTCCCAGGTGGCTTGTGGCAAACTTTAAACAACACTTTTTATGGATATCTTTAAGAAATGGCTTTCTTCTTGCCACTCTTCATAAAGGCCAGATTTGTGCAATATACGACTGATTGTTGTCCTATGGACAGAGTCTCCCACCTCAGCTGTAGATCTCTGCAGTTCATCCAGAGTGATCATGGGCCCCTTGGCTGCATCTCTGATCAGTCTTCTCCTTGTATGAGCTGAAAGTTTAGAGGGACGGCCAGGTCTTGGTAGATTTGCAGTGGTCTGATACTCCTTCCATTTCAATATTATCGCTTGCACAGTGCTCCTTGGGATGTTTAAAGCTTGGGAAATCTTTTTGTATCCAAATCCGGCTTTAAACTTCTTCACAACAGTATCTCGGACCTGCCTGGTGTGTTCCTTGTTCTTCATGATGCTCTCTGCGCTTTTAACGGACCTCTGAGACTATCACAGTGCAGGTGCATTTATACGGAGACTTGATTACACACAGGTGGATTGTATTTATCATCATTAGTCATTTAGGTCAACATTGGATCATTCAGAGATCCTCACTGAACTTCTGGAGAGAGTTTGCTGCACTGAAAGTAAAGGGGCTGAATAATTTTGCACGCCCAATTTTTCAGTTTTTGATTTGTTAAAAAAGTTTGAAATATCCAATAAATGTCGTTCCACTACATGATTGTGTCCCACTTGTTGTTGATTCTTCACAAAAAAAGTTTTATATCTTTATGTTTGAAGCCTGAAATTTGGCAAAAGGTCGCAAAGTTCAAGGGGGCCGAATACTTTCGCAAGGCACTGTATCTCACTGGTCATCCCCAAAGCCAACACCTCCTTTGGCCTCCTTTCCTGCCAGTTCTCTGCTGCCAGTGACTGGAACGAATTGCAAAAATCGCTGAAGCTGGAGACTTATATTTCCCTCACTAACTTTAAACATCAGCTATCTAAGCAGCTAACCGATCGCTGCAGCTGTGCATAGTCCATCTGTAAATTGCCAATCTATCTACCTCATCCCCATATGGTTTTATTTACTTTTCTGCTCTTTTCCACACCAGTATTTCTACTTGCACATCATCATCTGCTAATTTATCACTCCAGTGTCAATCTGCTAAATTGTAATTACTCCGCTACTATGGCCTATTTATTGCCTACCTCCTCTCGCCACTTGCACACACTGTATATATACTTTCTTTTTTTCTATTGTGTTATTGACTGTACGCTTGTTTATTCCATGTGTAACTCTGTGTTGTTGTTTGTGTCGCACTGCTTTGTTTTATCTTGGCCAGGTCGCAGTTGTAAATCAGAACTTGTTCTCAACTAGCCTACCTAGTTAAGTAAAGGTGGGAGAAAAAATAAATCCAACCTGGCTACAGCTCCATCTCTTCATTAATTCATATCTACTATTCGTAACAACATAATACGAGTATGCCTCCCCCAAACTCTCCTTTCTGATAGTGCTGTAATACAAATCCTAAGTAGTACAAGCAGCTTCAAAGGGGCTTGATTTGAAACATCACACAGCTGTTATGTAGACCTCCTGTGCAGAGCATGTTAATGGTAACCAGGGGCTCAGCAATGAGCTCCCAGCCCAGCCTGCGGTCCCTGGTGAGGGGAAAATGTAATATTTCCCATGAGGCCGTAGTAGTCTGCGTTGGAAGTTTCAGCTTCTGTCTAGAGCGATCTAGTCAAACAAGCATTGATCTGCCTGTGTGTGTGTGTGTGTGTGAGTGTGTGTGTGTGTGTGTGTTTAAGGCCTACACCATGGCTCTAACAACGATCATAATCCAACCCCAACACACATCTACAGTACGTACAGTATGAAGATGTATTGAACAGTTGACCAAGGCACTGACTTTCTGAAGACAACAACATAACCCATTGACACACAATAACCTTTGCTGAGATATGGAAGTCCCCTTTGGCCTATGGTATGTTCATGTGATTGGTATCTGATGGAGGTGTTGTGCGTGTCGGGGTGATTCTACTGCCCGACAATGACTGGCGTCTTTAGGACACGAGGAGGTAGACAGACGTTTCCCCCAGAGAATAGGCAGTGTGTGTGTGTGTGTGTTCACTCTCTCTCCGACCCGTCCCTAGGTGTGTGTGTGTGTGTGTTCACTCTCTCTCCGACCCGTCCCTAGGTGTGTGTGTGCGTGTGTTCACTCTCTCTCCGACCCGTCCCTAGGTGTGTGTGTGTGTGTGTGTGTGCGTGTGTTCACTCTCTCTCCGACCCGTCCCTAGGCTCCTTGCATCCGGACAGTATAAAACAATGGCAGCCTGTGAGGTTCATAAAGTTGCTTTGTTTGAAGGAAACAATAGAGTGGAACGGTCCATATTAGCTGTGCCATCTATAGCTCCACTGCCCCTTCCCCCTGTTCCTTTTATTAGAACACAGGATAACATACGCTTTTGTCATGGAACTATTTCAGTTGTGTTTTGATGTTGTTGAAGTAGGCCTGAAGTCTGTTTTTATGTTATCTGTTGTTGTTGTCTAGGAGGGTAAGGGGTGTGTGTGTGTGTGTGTGCGCGCGTGTGTGTGTGTGTGTGTGTGTGTGTGTGTGTGTGTGTGCGTGCGTGCGCGCGTGTGTGTGTATGTGCTTTACGCCTGCATGTCTCAATATATACGCTGGTATCTGTGGACATTGTAATGGGATTCTATTCAATATTAAAATATCCTGTGAATATTGATGCAGTTCCTTCACACACATGAATATAAAACACAGTCAAATGAAAGGAGAGGGTACTTTAAGCTTCTTAAATACAGGTGTGTGTCTTCCCTACAGCAATATGTATGCATACTTTGGAAATAATATAATAGTATTTGTACATTGTGTATGTGAGTGTGTACTAGTCAACTAAAAAAGGTCACCAGAGGCATATGAAACCAAGTGACTGAGTTGTGGCACCACTACCACGGTCTAATACAACTGTCACAGTGTACATGGAACCTTTCATAAGGACGATCTAAGGGAGGGAAATACAATATGTGTGTGTACTGTGTGTGTTTGTGTGTACTGTGTATGTGTGGTCTCTTAAAATGCACAACAGTGTTCCAGCATATGGCTTATGTCTCATGCAAGGGCAAAGTGCATATGTATCAGTGAGATTGATTATGCAAGTAGACACGCGTGTGTATGCGCGTGTGCGTGTGTGTGTGAGAGAGAGATGGGAGAGAGATAGAGATAACATACAGAGATGGGAGAGAGAGATAGAGATAACATACTGAGCGGAAGAGAGAGATGGGGAGAAAGAGAGAACATACAGAGAGGAAGAGAGATATAGAGATAACATACAGTGAGGAAGAGAGAGAGATAACATGCAGAGAGGAAGAGAGAGATGGGAGAGAGATAGAGATAACATACAGGGAGGAAGAGAGAGATGGAGAGAGAGATAACATACAGAGAAGAAGAGAGAGATGGGAGAGACATAGTGATAACATACAGAGAGGGAGAGAGAGAGATAACATACAGAGAGGAAGAGAGAGGGATAACATATCGAGAGGAAGAGAGAAGGGGGAGAGATAGAGATAACATACAGAGAGGAAGAGAGAGAGAACATACAGAGAGGAAGAGAGAGATGGGAGGAGAGAGAGATAACATACTGAGAGGAAGAGAGAGATGGGGAGAGAGATAGAGATAACATACAGAGAAGAAGAGAGAGATCGGAGAGAGATCGAGATAACATACAGAGAGGGAGAGAGAGATCAGAGAGAGAGAGAGAACATACAGGGAGGAAGAGAGAGAGAGCGAGAGATAACAACATACAGAGAGGAAGAGAGCGATAGAGATAACATACAGGGAGGAAAAGAAGGATGGGGAGAGAGATAACATACAGAGAGGACGAGAGAGATTTAAAAAAATGTATTTTACCTTTATTTAACCATGCAAGTCAGTTAATTAAGAACAAATTCTTATTTTCAATGACAGCCTAGGAACAGTGGGATAACTGTCTGTTCAGGGGCAGAATGACAGATTTGTACCTTGTCAGCTCGGGGGTTTTGAACTTGCAACCTTCTGGTTTCTAGTCCAACGCTCTAACCACTAAGCTACCCTGCCTCCCCGAGATAACATGCAGAGAGGAAGAGTGAGATGGGGAGAGAGAGAACATACAGAGAGGAAGAGATAACATACAGAGAAGAAGAGAGAGATGGGAGAGAGATAGCGATAACATACAGAGAGGAAGAGAGATAAAGAGATAACATACAGGGAGGAAGAGAGAGATAACACACAGAGAGGAAGAGAGAGATGGGGAGAGAGATAGGGATAACATACAGAGATGAGAGATAGAGAGGAAGAGAGAGATGGGGAGAGAGAGAGAGAGAGAGATAGATTGGGAGAGAGAGAGAACATACAGAGATGGGAGAGAGAAATAGAGAACATACAGAGAGGAAGGGAGAGAGAGATAACATACAGAGAAGAAGAGAGAGAGAACATACAGGGAGGAAAAGAGAGATAGGGAGATAACTTACAGAGAGGAAGAGAGAGATAGAGATAACATACAGAGAGGAAGAGAGAGAGAGATAACATACAGGGAAGAAGAGAGAGATGGGGAGAAAGAGAGAACATACAGAGAGAAAGAGAGAGATGGGGAGAGAGATAGAGATAACATGCAGAGAAGAAGAGAGATAACATACAGAGAGGAAAGAGAGAGAGAGAGAACATACAGGGAGGAAGAGAGAGAGATAACATACAGGGAGGAAGAGAGAGAGATAACATACAGAGAGGAAGAGAGATGGGGAGAGAGAGAACATACAGAGAGATTGGGAGAGAGATAGAGATAACATACAGAGAGGAAGAGAGAGAGATAACACACAGAGAGGAAGAGAGAGATGAGAGATAGAGATAACATACAAAGGGGAGAGAGAGAGAACTTACAGAGAGGAAGAGCGAGATGGGAGAGAGAGATAGAGATAACATACAGAGAGGAAGAGAGAGAGAGAGAGAACATACAGAGAGGAAGAGAGAGATCGGAGAGAGAGATAGAGATAACATACAGAGAGGAAGAGAGATAAAGAGATAACATACAGGGAGGAAGAGAGAGAGATAACACACAGAGAGGAAGAGAGAGATGGGGAGAGAGATAGGGATAACATACAGAGATGAGAGATAGAGATAACATACAGAGAGGAAGAGAGAGATGGGGAGAGAGAGAGAACATACAGAGATGGGAGAGAGAAATAGAGAACATACAGAGAGGAAGAGAGAGAGAGATAACATACAGAGAAGAAGAGAGAGAGAACATACAGAGAGGAAGAGAGAGATAGAGATAACATACAAGGATGAAGAGAGAGATGGGGAGAGAGAGAGCGAACCGAGAGAGATGGGGAGAGAGATAACATACAGAGAGGAAGAGAGAGAGAGATAACATACAGGGAGGAAGAGAGAGATGGGGAGAAAGAGAGAACATACAGAGAGAAAGAGAGAGATGGGGAGAGAGATAGAGATAACATGCAGAAAAGAAGAGAGATGGAGAGAGATAACATACAGAGAGGAAGAGAGAGATGAGATAGAGATAACATACAGAGAGGAAAGAGAGAGAGAACATACAGGGAGGAAGAGAGAGAGATAACATACAGGGAGGAAGATAACATACAGGGAAGAGAGATGGGGAGAGAGAACATACAGAGAGATTGGGAGAGATAGAGATAACATACAGAGAGGAAGAGAGAGAGATAACATACAGAGAGGAAGAGAGAGATGAGAGATAGAGATAACATACAAAGGGGAGAGAGAGAGAACTTACAGAGAGGAAGAGCGAGATGGGAGAGAGAGATAGAGAACATACAGAGAGGAAGAGGAGAGAGAGAGAGAGAGAGAGAGAGAGAGAGAAACTTACAGAGAGGAAGAGAGAGATCGGAGAGAGAGATAGAGATAACACAGAGAGGAAGAGAGAGAGATAGAGATAACACAGGGAGGAAGAGAAAGATGGGAGAGAGATAGAGATAACATACAGAGAGAAACAGAGATGGGGAGAGAGATATAGATAACATACAGAAGGAGAGAGAGAGAGATGTTCTTATGTTTATGTATGTTCTAATGTACTGTGTGCAAGTGTATGGTGTACTGGTATACGCTTAACTGTGTGTATATGTATGTGTTATAATCAGGGGTATCAAATAAACTTTTTGGTCCACTAGCCACTGTGGCAGGTACCTGACAAAATATTTTTGTGCCGCAATAATTACACCAAAAGACAAAGAAAGTTGCTGAACATGCTTTGTGTGTCACGCCTTTTAGTTGGTCAGGCCAGGGTGTGACATGGGTTTATGTCGTTGTATTTCATAGTGGGGTTTTGTAGTATTTGGGATTGCGGCTGAGTAGGGGTGTTGTATAGGCTTGGCTGCCTGAGGCGGTTCTCAATCAGAGTCAGGTGATTCTCGTTGTCTCTGATTGGGAACCGTATTTAGGTAGCCAGGGTTTCACTTTGTATTTCGTGGGTGATTGTTCCTGTCTCTGTGTTAGTGTTCACCAGACAGGCTGTATAGGTTTTTCACGTTCCGTTTGTTGTTTTTTGTATTTATAAGTTATTTCGTGTATCGTCATTTGTTCCATTAAAATACATGAGTAACCAACACGCTGCATTTCGGTCCGACTCTCTTTCGACAAACGAAGAATGCCGTTACATTGTGATGTTTCTAAAACAATAAATGTATTACTAGTAAGAAGTAACTAATGTGGTATATTTAAACAATAAGGCCTGAGGGGATGTGGTATGGCCAATATACCATGGCTAAGAGCTGTTCCTAAGTACGACACAACACAGAGTGCCTGGACATACCATGGCTTTCAGCCAAGCAGAATTCAGAGCTCGAACCACCCAGTTTTATAATGTTTCATTAAATGTTTTGTGACCTGAGTCTTTTAACTAAAATATCACAGATGAGACAAAACATTTCCCCTGCCCCCTTTAAGGTCGGGAGGTTACCGTGGTAGCGCGACTAGAGTCATGTTTGTGACTGTGACTTTCAGTCGGACCATTCAAAGCGTTGTCACCTCTTCCCTAGCATTTAAAACTCAAACATAGAAAAACAACCTAGCTTGTGAACAAAACAATGTAAATAGCCAAGAAACACAATAACACAGTCTCACTTCAGTGGACTCTCCTTTCAAGTAAATTAGACCAACTTTTATGTGCTCAGCACATCTAAAAATGAATATTTCACTCAGCTCTTCACGTGGGCACAGCCAGGCAGTGTTGCAGCACGAGGTGGAATAGGATTAGTAGTTCTTTGACTTTGTGCGATTAATTGACCAGCTATGAAACAAAGCGGCAGAAATACTTTGACAGCAGCATTTGCTTATTTATAAAACCCTCTTAGGCCTCACTCCCCCCTGTCTGAGATATCTACTGCAGCCCTCATCCTCCACATGCAACACCCGTTCTGCCAGTCACATTCTGTTAAAGGTCCCCAAAGCACACACATCCCTGGTTCGCTCCTCTTTTCAGTTCGCTGCAGCTAGTGACTGTAACGAGCTGCAACAAACACTCAAACTGGACAGTTTAATCTCAATCTCTTCATTCAAAGACTCAATGATGGACACTCTTACTGACAGTTGTGGCTGCTTTGTGTGATGTATTGTTGTCTCTACCTTCTTGCCCTTTCCTGTTGTCTGTGGCCAATAATGTTTGTACCATGTTTTGTGTTGCTACCATGTTGTTGTTATGTTGTGTTGCTACCATGCGGTTGTTATGTTGTGTTGCTACCATGCTGTGTTGTCATGTGTTGCTGCCTTGCTATGTTGTTGTCTTAGGTCTCTCTTTGTGTAGTGTTGTCTCTCTTGTTGTCGTGTATTTTGTCCTATATTTATATTTGTTTTGAATCCCAGCCTCTGTCCCTGCAGGAGGGCTTTTGGTAGGTCATCATTGTAAATACAAATTTGTTCTTAACTGACTTGCCTAGTTAAATAAACATTTATTTTACTATAAATGTGATCATACTTAATTATTTATATTCACAGATGCGAGTGAAATGGACATTTTACCCGGCAATGGCAAAATCTGGTGGCTGTTAATTTTGATTTAAGCCCTGGTTATAATGCATTATAGTAGCAGGTTGCCGATAGCTGGTGGGTGCTGTTAGATGGCCAATAGAGATGACTTTGGTGGCCAGACTGATTCCCATTGGAGTGACAAGATACAGAGGGATACCTCACGGGTATATACTACTCACTCGTTGAAGGACACCGAACATTCTGTATTGAAAACCTCAAATCAGGTGATTATGCTCACTTTTGAGGATGAAATGACATCTACAGCACATGGATTTGGACAGTGCTTGACTTGGACAGCAATAGGTGCCGGTATTCATGTTGGATGCTGGTACTGTTTATGTTCAGGTGTGGGAGCGCCACAATACGTTTGAGCTAATATTCTATAAGAGGTAGAAGAGCTCAAGAAGCTCAGAAAGAGAAAGGAAAATAGGTAGAATGTTGGAGAGAGAGAGAGAGAGAGAGAGAGAGAGAGAGAGATCCGCTCACCAACCGGGAATTCACTAAATGGGACAAACACCAAACTGAGACTCTGCATGCAGAATTCTGTTCAAATATTCTGTGTACAACGTAAAGCACCAAATAATGCATACAGAGCAGAATTAGGCAGACACTAATTATCAAAATCCAGAAAAGAGCAGTTCAATTCTACAACCACCTAAAGGGAAGCGACTCCTAAACATTCCATAAAAAAGCCATCATCTACAGAGAGATGAACCTGGAGAAGAGTCCCCTAAGCAAGCTGGTCCTGCAGCACAATTAGACCCAAACAAATCATGATAAAATAAAAAGATAATTACCTGACACATTGGAAAGAATTAACAAAAAACAGCAAACTGGAATGCTATTTGGCCCTAAACAGAGAGTACACAGTGGCAGAATACCTGACCACTGTGACTGACCCAAACTTAAGGAAAGTTTGACTATGTACAGACTCAGTGAGTGTAATTTGTGAGTGTAATGTTTACTTATTTCACTTTTGTTTATTATCTATTTCACTTGCTTTGGCAATGTAAACATATGCTTCCCATGCCAATAAAGCCCTTAAATTGAAATTGAGAGAGAGAGTGAAAGGGAGAATGAAAGAGGGAAAGAAAGGGATAGAAATAGAAAGCAGGAAGCCACAGTGGAATGTCCACACCCTTCTGTGGGTGGACCCTCTAGCCAAAGAATAGACAGGGCAAATGTTCACCCCCATCCCTCTCACCATCCCTCTCTTTCTCAACAATAGGGGCCATGGAGCAATAATGATGTCACGCCCTGGCCATAGAGAGGCTTTTATTCTCTATTTTGGTTAGGCCAGGGTGTGACTAGGGTGGGCATTCTAGTTTCTTTATTTCTATGTTTTCTATTTCTTTGTGTTTGGCCGGGTAGGTGTTTGGCCGGGTAGGTTCTCAATCAGAGGCAGCTGTCTATCGTTGGCAGCTTTTTCCCACCTGTGTTTGGTGGGTAGTTGTTTTCTGTTTTGTGTTTGCACCAGAGAGAACTGTTTTGTTTTGTTCCACTATGTTATTTTTGTTCTAGTGTTCAGTTTGAATAAATAATCATGAACACGTACCACGCTGCACTTTGGTCCTCTTCTTCAGACGAGCGTTACAAATGACTGCTGGGAAAAAAGTCTGGTTGAATATGCGAAAGCAACAGGAGTGGTCTAGGTTGAAGAGGGGGGGGCGTGTGTTGTTGGAGGGTGTGAGGTGGGGTGAAGGCATGAGGGCGGCACTTCTGGGGCAGGGCCCAGGGGGACTAGGAGGTGTTTTCTGGGACTCTGACATTTTTCTGCCTGACTGCTCCTGAAAGTGATCCTGCTGAGTCCGACACAGGAAGTCTCAGGCTTTCAAAAACACACGCCAACGCCACGGAATAACAACACACACACACACAGCCAAACTGACAACACACATACACACACACACAGCTCCACTGGAAACAGACACACAATCCAACTGACAACACACATGGCCCTGGTGAAACCCCAATGAGCAGAGTGATAAAGTGGGATGGGGGTTTTGAGGTACATGGGACCCTCCTCAGCTAAAGCACAAAATAAACCTTTCATTAATAGTAATATGATTAGCTCATTGCATATGTTATAACCAATTGCAATATATTCTTATAGTAGTAAATTATCTCCAAATGAAGTATAACAATGTATGTCAATGGTTTTAACATAATGGAGCTAATTACATCATCATTGATTAAAGGTCAACCAAAGAGGGATTTTCTTTCCTTAGCAACAGTAACTAGGGGCTTGGTGTTTTTCTATGGAAACGAAGAGGTTGGGCGTGCCCAGGTAGCTATATTTAAAAAAAAAACATTCTATAAGGAGTTTGAATTAATTCAGTTTCACTTGCTTTAAAAGCAACGGAAAGAGTGTTGCATTTGGACATGACTACCTGTGTGCACTTCATTCTGATGTGAGTTTAGACCACACACACACACACACACACACACACGCACAGTTCAAGCTTTTGATTAAATAGGCCCAGCCAGACCCAGTTGTAGCTCAAAGGCTGCAGCCTAAATTGCTGTGGTTCTTAAAACAAGCTAAATTCTTTATGGTCCATTTTCACAGAAGCAGATTAAATAAATCCAATGTAAAATTGGGGTTTAGCCGATGACTAAAAATAGGATTCCATTGAGAACATCGGTTCCATCTGGATTATGCCTCTAGCTTCAAACTTCTTCTGGATTATGCCTCTAGCTTCAAACTTCTTCTGGATTATGCCTCTAGCTTCAAACTTCTTCTGGATTATGCCTCTAGCTTCAAACTTCTTCGACAGTGTATATTTAACTTGCATAAAATGAATAGCGACGGATGGTGGTAGACCCAAGAATGCAATGTTAACTTTTATGCCTTTCCTTGACCCTTACCGTAACCTCACTGAAACTATACCTAACCTTAATCTAACCCTCACTCTTAAAACTAAGCTTAACCCTAACCTTAAATCATTTAGATCCCAATGCCTAAACTTAGTCATTCTGCCGGTTGAATATGAACTTCCAAGTCCAGGAATAGTTTCAGCCATAGAAAGCATATCCTCTGTGATGCCTCCATTTTTCAATGTTCTTCAGTTCCACATGTGCAGGCTTTTGTTCAAACCCAGCATTAAAACAGCAGATTCAACAAAACAACTAATAATCAGTCACCTGATTCATTGAATGATGTGTGTTAGTACTGGGCTCGTCAAAAGCCTGCATACCTTGTGGGTCCCTAGGACCAGAACTGAACAACTTCAGTTCTACCAATGATGAGACATACGCCTTGTTTAAATCCCCTAAAAATGCAGTAGCCCACCCTCAATTCCTTGAGGTAATGATAGGATAAGTGAATGCTAAGTCTCCACTCCTCATTACTTTAGGAAAGGAGAAATCCTTTCTATATTTAAACGAGGCCTGAACTTCCACTTTGACTACAATTGACAAAGTAATGTACTTGGTGTCTGGCACCACCATGTGGCAGCACAGGGAATTGCTTTGGTATGCATCGAGAACAGAACAAGTACTTTTCTCCATGTCTGCTAACACTCCCTCATCATGACCAATAGAATAACACATAATGACAGCATTATGTACTGCGGTGTGTGCATACTGTCGTGGTATTATCTACTTTGACGACGGAAGGTCAAATTAGGTGAAATGACATAGGCCTACTTTTCCAGTATGACCCGTCAGCACAGATCTGCAGTCATGGCCTAAATAACATAGGATAGACACCAACATTCTTGGCAGGAAGAGGATGTCCTTTTGAAATATGTGCCTCTGTCGAACAGCTAAGCGAACGTGGAAGAGCGGCGCGCGCCCGATGCCACTTGTGAAACTATGATAAATAGATTATCCATTTACACTTATTTACAATGTAATGATGACAGTTCAAACAGTCCCAAAATGCAACGGAAAGACGGGTCCGATAATATGATTTCTGTCCGTGGACCGCGACACCGTGACAACCGACCGATATCTTGACATTTAACGGCAAACGGGAATGCGCATGTAAATATGCAGTTGAGTTTGTTTTTGCGCGCCCACTAAGTGAAACGAAGGGCACGAGCAAAACCAGGACACGGAAGCGGACTGGGGTGGCGCAGAATCGAATAAACTCAGGATCTTAACAGTTGCGGTTATTTCCAACCCTACCGAGTTCGTTTATAACGGACGGTTCGACGAATGCTCGAATCTATTAAAGAGGTTAATTCACAGAAGGAAGACCGTGGAGGGTGGGCAGATTTTCAACTGCTATGAGGATTCTCAAATTCTTCATGGGGTACAGTTGCAGAACTCTATGTGCTGTGTAACGTTGGCTTTGTTTGAAGAAGTTGCATGAAACTGGGTATGTTGAAATGACATGCTGAGCTTTTTAACCATTTCATTATTTGCCTAATATAAGTTATTTGGCATGAAGTAGTAGAGCATATTACCATGATCAAAATGGACCTGCATTTGTGCTTTTATTGAACCTTTATTTAAGACTGTTGTAAGACGGACACAAATCACCACATGGACAGGCTGCACCCTTGGTTGTGTTGTTGAACTGTCCTAAGCTTAAAAAGTTTGTGAACTGTCCAAAGTTTACAAAATTCATATACCTTCTTTGCTTTATTTGAGGTCTAATGCGGTCCAAGGCAGAGCTGTGCCTACAGACCTTTTGGGAGGCGTGGGCTAAAAAGAAAAGGGTCACCCCCCAAAAAGGTTCCCCACAACCGCAGTCACAGACTGGTTGAGCAATTATTACAAGAACATGGAAAAGCAGCTGCACAACCAACTGAGTCTGTATCTGTAGACTACTATCTACATCTAACCAACTGAGTCTGTATCTGTAGACTACTATCTACATCTAACCAACTGAGTCTGTATCTGTAGACTACTATCTACACCTAACCAACTGAGTCTGTATCTGTAGACTACTATCTACATCTAACCAACTGAGTCTGTATCTGTAGACCACTATCTACATCTAACCAACTGAGTCTGTATCTGTAGACTACTATCTACATCTAACCAACTGAGTCTGTATCTGTAGACCACTATCTACATCTAACCAACTGAGTCTGTATCTGTAGGCTACTATCTACACCCTCTAACCAACTGAGTCTGTATCTGTAGGCTACTATCTACATCTAACCAACTGAGTCTGTATCTGTAGACTACTATCTACATCTAACCAACTGAGTCTGTATCTGTAGACTACTATCTACATCTAACCAACTGAGTCTGTATCTGTAGACTACTATCTACATCTAACCAACTGAGTCTGTATCTGTAGACTACTATCTACATCTAACCAACTGAGTCTGTATCTGTAGACTACTATCTACATCTAACCAACTGAGTCTGTATCTGTAGACTACTATCTACATCTAACCAACTGAGTCTGTATCTGTAGACTACTATCTACATCTAACCAACTGAGTCTGTATCTGTAGACTACTATCTACATCTAACCAACTGAGTCTGTATCTGTAGACTACTATCTACATCTAACCAACTGAGTCTGTATCTGTAGACTACTATCTACATCTAACCAACTGAGTCTGTATCTGTAGACTACTATCTACATCTAACCAACTGAGTCTGTATCTGTAGACTACTATCTACATCTAACCAACTGAGTCTGTATCTGTAGACTACTATCTACATCTAACCAACTGAGTCTGTATCTGTAGACTACTATCTACATCTAACCAACTGAGTCTGTATCTGTAGACTACTATCTACATCTAACCAACTGAGTCTGTATCTGTAGACTACTATCTACATCGAACCAAATGAGTCAAGCCTGATCCCCATAAGCTGGATCCCACAACCTTGCATGTATGTCTGTGTGCACATGACTGTGTATGTAGGGGATACATTCATTTCAGTTGAGGTATATTGGTTATGCCTCAAGTGAATTTCAGATTTTTTTGTTTTGCTCATATTTCCTGGCCTGGTCCCAGATCTGTTTATGGTCTTGCCAACACCTGTCATCGTCAAGCCAAACATGACAATGAGTGACAAAGAGTTGGCATGATGGCACAGACTGACACTCAGGCAGTTTTCTCCCTCTGTAACTTAACTTCCAGTCCTGCTCTAATTCTTTCCCCTTTTCCTTTCCACAGTAATTCCCACTCTGGGCCAGACATGTCTGTGATAGTGGGAGAGGGGCGGTTCATAGCCCAGAGGGTCACCAGAAGCATCACCTACTACTACACCAGCCGGACACCAGGGGGTGATACCCCTGCCCCCTCTCCTCCTACCATCTCCCCCACCTCCTCCCATCCAGACGCTCCTTTTCCCTCACCCTCCCTCTCCACCCCCTCCTCCCATCCAGACGCTCCTTTTCCCTCACCCTCACCCTCCCTCTCCACCACCTTGCTCCCAGACTTGCCCTCTCACCACAACGTTTCCTCAGTTCTCACCCCTTCCGCTTTGGATGTACCAACCCTCTCTCCATCCTCGCCCACCTCCTCCCCCCGTCCCCTCCTCCTGCTTTTCCCGTGGCTGGGCGCCCAACCGGGGGCCATGGCGAAGTACCGGGACCTCTACCTGGAGCGCGGCCTGGACATCCTATCTGTGGAGAGCACTGTGTGGCACTTCCTGTGGCCTCGCTGGGGGCTGGAGTATGGGGCTGAGGTCCTGGAGGTCCTGGGAGACTCTCGTTTCAAAGGTCGCCCCCTTCTGGTCCACGCCTTCTCCATCGGCGGGTACACCTTCACCCAGCTGCTCAGCCAGATTGTCAGGGAGCCACACAAGTACCCAGGCCTGGCCCAACGGGTCGTAGGACATGTCTATGACAGCATGGTGGTCGGGTCGCTGGGGCATATGGCTAAAGGTGAGAGAGGGGAAGGAAAGGAGGTAGGATTGTCAGTTTGGATTATTACTCTGAGAGAGGAGAGGGATCTGCTACTGAGACGGTGTGTGGGTGTGTGTATGGATTAGTTTGTGTATGGGTTAGTTTGTGTATGGGTTAGTTTGTGTATGGGTTAGTTTGTGTATGGGTTAGTTTGTGTGTGTATGGGTTAGTTTGTGTATGGATGTGTGTATGGGTTAGTTTATGTGGATGGATGTGTTTATGTGTGGATGGGTTAGTTTGGGTTAGTGGATGTGTGTATGGGTTAGTTTATGTGTGATGTGTGTATGGGTTAGTTTATGGGTTAGTTTGGTGTGGATGTGTGTATGGGTTAGTTTTGTGTGGATGGATGTGTGTATGGTATAGGTTAGTGTGTGTGTGTATGGGTGTGTGTGGATCTGTGTATGGGTTAGTTTATGTGTGGATGTGTGTATGGGTTAGTTTGTTGTGGATGTGTATGGGTTAGGTTAGTTTGTGTTTATGTGTGGATCTTTGTGTATGGGTTAGTTTATGTTAGTTTATGTGTGTGTGTATGGGTTAGTTTGTGTGGATGTGTGTATGGGTTAGTTTATGTGTGGATGTGTGTATGGGTTAGTTTATGTTGGTGTGTGTATGGTTAGTTTATGTGTGATGGGTTAGTTTATGTGTGGATGTGTGTATGGGTTAGTTTGTGTGTGGGTTAGTTTAGTGTGTGGATGTGGATGTGTGTATGGGTTATTTATGTGTGTATGGGTTAGTTTATGTGTGGATGTGTGTATGGGTTAGTTTTGTATGTGTGTTGTGTTAGGGTTAGTTTGTGTGTGTGTATGGGTTTAGTTTGTGTGTGTGTGTGTATGGGTTAGTGTGATTGTGTATGGGTGTGTGTGTGTATGGGTGAGTTTATGTATGGTGTGATATTTAGTTTGTGTGGATGTGTGTATGTGTGTATGGGTTAGTTTATGTGTGGATGTGTGTATGGAGTTTATGTGTTATGTGTGTTTGATGTGTTTGTGTGTGGATGTGTATGGGTTAGTTTATGTGTGGATGTGTGTGTGTGTGTGTGTGTGTGTGTATGGGTTAGTTTATGTGTGTATGGGTTAGTTTATGTGTGTATGGGTTAGTGTTTGTGTGTGGATGTGTATGGGTTAGTTTGGGTTAGTGTGTGGATGTTTGTGTGTGGATGTGTGTGGGTTAGTTATGTGTGTGGGTTATGTGTGTATGTGTGTTGGAGTTTATGTGTATGTGTGTTTGTGTGTGTTTGTGTGTGTGTGTATGGGTTAGTTTGTGTGTGGATGTGTGTATGTTAGTGTGTGTGTGTGTGTATGGGTTAGTTTATGTGTGGATGTGTGTATGGGTTAGTTTATGTGTGTGTGTGTGTGTGTGTGTGTGTTTGTGTTTGTATGGGTTAGTTTGTGTGTGGATCTGTGTATGGGTTAGTTTGTGTGTGTATGGGTTAGTTTATGTGTATGGGTTAGTTTGTGTATGTGTGTGTGTGTGTGGGTTAGTTTGTGTGTGTATGTGTTTGTGTGTGTGTGTATGGGTTAGTTTGTGTGTGGATGTGTGTATGGGTTAGTTTATGTGTGGATGTGATGGGTTAGTTTATGTGTGGATGTGTATGTGGTTTATGTTATGTTTATGTGTTTATGTGTGTGTGTGTTAGTTTATGTGTGTGTGTGTATGTTATATGGTTAGTTTGTGTGTGTGTATGGGTTAGTTTGTGTGTGGATCTGTGTATGGGTTAGTTTATGTGTGGATGTGTGTATGGGTTAGTTTGTGTGTGGATCTGTGTATGTTTATGTGTGTGTGTGTGTGTGTATGGGTTAGTTTATGTTTGTGGGTGTGTATGTGTGTGTGTGTGTGGTGTATGGGTTAGTGTGTGGATTGTGTATGGGTTAGTTTATGTGTGGATGTGTGTATGGGTTAGTTTATGTGTGGATGTGTGTATGTGTGTGTGTGTGTATGGTTAGTTTGTGTGTGTGTGTATGGGTTAGTTGTGTGTGGATCTGTATGGGTTAGTTTATGTGTGGATGTGTGTATGGTTTAGTTTATGTGTGGATGTGTGTATGGGTTAGTTTATGTGTGGATGTGTGTATGGGTTAGTTTATATGTGGATGTGTGTGTGTGTGTGTGTGTGTGTATAGGTTAGTTTGTGTGTGTGTATAGGTTAGTTTGTGTGTGTGTATGGGTTAGTTTGTGTGTGGATCTGTGTATGGGTTAGTTTGTGTGTGGATGTGTGTCAGAGAAAATCATTTGAAATGTAATTAACCTTGACTGGTAAATAAAATAACCTGTGTGTGTCTGTGTGTGCCTCAGGCCTGGGCAAGACCCTGTTCCCTCGTATCGAGCCCCTGGTGCGATACACTGCTCTGCTCTACTTCTGGCTCTTCAAGTCCCAGACGGTGTACTACTACGACGAGTCAGTCCAGGTCTTCTACAACAGCCCCGTCACCGCCCGGCGCTCTTCTTCTTCTGCGAGAACGACCCGCTGTGCGACCCCGTCGCCATGGAGGCGATCCTCGACTTCTGGAGGAAGCGGGGCGTTGCTGTGGAAACCAGGAAGTGGAAGGAGTCTGTGCACGCTGCTCATCTGCGCTGTCACCCGGAGGAGTACCTCTCAACACTGGAGACATTTTTTCACTCGCTCAACACCGCCCCCCTCAGGGCTAAGATGTAAATGGTTCATGTGCTAATCACATTGAGGGGTTTGATAATTCAATAAAACCGGCAAACTCATGCTCCAAAACAAATGTTAGAACAGATGTTATAACAATATTATAACATAGTATAACATAGTGTAGTCATGTAGCATGTAAACTTTTATCCATAGAAACTTGTTTGACACATACTATATGGATCACGAGTGAATCAAACCCTCAACACACTAGTTTTACTTCCCTGTTGCTATAATAACAACATCCAATCCTAACTCCTAGCATGTGGTTTGACTGTGCTACGTATTATTATCTATTTGTACAGATATAGGATCTTAATTTGACCTGCATTGTCATAGCAAAATAATGAATGTTTTAGTCCATAATGTTTCTTGATCAGTGGTCAGGCTATTAAAAGTTGGCAACATGAAAAGTGCAGCACTGTTAATGTAATTGTGTTTGTGTGGGTTTTCTGTGAATGTATGTAAATCACGAAGCTCATCTTCATTCCCTGAAAAATTCTCAGCAACAAGAGTGATCAAATTAAGTTACTATATCTGTATGTGAGCTTACACAATATTGTCCATGACACAGTCCATACGCACCAGTTAACAGCAAGGGCACTGTGTTTATGGTGAAACACATGATAGACACAACTCACTATACGTTGATTCGCAAGGAGTGTGAGGGTATGACGAAAGGAAAGAAATAGAAAAACACAGGAGATAAGGAAGAGATACCATGAGAGAGGTGGAAAAAAGAGTTCATGCCTGTCGATTCAATGAGTAGCGAGTGCCAAACAATCTGTGGGGGGTTTCATATCAGGCATTTCTGGCACCTGTTGCATATTTCATCTACTTTGTATTAAACTTTTGAAGTCTGTTTTGGTCTCAGAAAACTGGGTGTTCTTTATGAGGAAGCAAAGGGTTAAGTATGTGATGACGAATCACGGCCAAGGGTACATGCTGTGACTGCACACACATGGGTCTGGCATTGAGGAACAACCTGTGCCTAACTTCTGGCACCGGCACAAAGAGACTTTGAACCGTGCATACATACAGGCACACACACACATGCACGTGTAACAGGGCAGAACTGTTGATATTGTGAATGTAGCCTTTTTGGATTGTCTGTCCCAGGTGTGGCTCATTGTTGATTTAAGGGTGTGGCCCACAGTATTTACTTAAGCTCTGTTTGTTTAGTCAGGGGTTCCCCTTTACTATGTTAAGGTCGTTGTGCCTTGGGTGTTTGGTAAATCCTGTCCTAGACTTCAGGCTACAGGAATAGTATAAAAAAAACAACTAATGGGTCAAATAGTATCATAATAAAATAGTTAGACTGTTAGACGCATGAACACTGTTGTTACACCTGGTCTTAGAGCAGTTTGATTATTCTGTAGGGAAATCCAAGACACTCCATGTAGTATGCCATGTCATGTTTAGTATGGTTGCATGAGACAGATGTTTACTTACGGCAACCATGTAAGTAGGGTAGCTGGATGGGTGGGCGTATAACATAAACGTCTAGCAACCCAAATGTTGAGAGTTCGAATCTCATCCCAGACAACAAACATTTTAGCTAATGATCAACTTATTGCTCCCTATTTTACCCATATATTTTGTATGTACGATGGAGGGTATGAGACCTCTTCAGAGGACCACCACCAGCCCCTACGATGGAGGGTATGAGACCTCTTCAGAGGACCACCACCAGCCCCTACGATGGAAGGTATGAGACCTCTTCAGAGGACCACCACCAGCCCCTACGATGGAGGGTATGAGACCTCTTCAGAGGACCACCACCAGCCCCTAAGATGGAGGGTATGAGACCTCTTCAGAGGACCACCACCAGCCCCTACGATGGAGGGTATGAGACCTCTTCAGAGGACCACCACCAGCCCCTACGATGGAGGGTATGAGACCTCTTCAGAGGACTACCACCAGCCCCTATGATGGAGGGTATGAGACCTCTTCAGAGGACCACCACCAGCCCCTAAGATGGAGGGTACGAGACATCTTCAGAGGACCACCACCAGCCCCTATGATGGAGGGTATGAGACCTCTTCAGAGGACCACCACCAGCCCCTAAGATGGAGGGTATGAGACCTCTTCAGAGGACCACCACCAGCCCCTAAGATGGAGGGTATGAGACATCTTCAGAGGACTACCACCAGCCCCTATGATGGAGGGTATGAGACCTCTTCAGAGGACTACCACCAGCCCCTATGATGGAGGGTACGAGACATCTTCAGAGGACTACCACCAGCCCCTATGATGGAGGGTATGAGACCTCTGGACATCTTCATCAACTCTATGAGCATCAGGCCAAAAGGATTCTGCACAGATGTTGTCTTATGTGTGTTCGATGCGTGAACACTAGATGGGGCCTGCTCTCTCTGCTGTCTCCTGAAGTCCACGATCAGCCCCTTCAGTTTGTTGACTGTGAGGGAGAGGGTATTTTCCTGGCACCACTCCGCCAGGGCCCTCACCTCCCTGTAGGGCGTCTCGTTGGTAATCAGGCCTACCACCGTTGTGTCGTTTTGATGATTGAGTTGGAGATGTGCATGGCCACTCAGTCATGGGTGAACAGGGAGTACAGGAGGGGTCTGTGGTTTATGCTTATATGCCCAGTTCCTCTGCTAAAATGAAAGCAAACAGACAGGTTAAGAAATTAGAAAAGTATTAGGAAATTAAATTAAAACTTTACAGTTCCTACAGTATCAAATACACCTAAACCAATCTAGTGTCTAATCCAAAGGCCAGTTAAGAATAGTGTATTTACATCTGTATTCAAAATTCCTTGACCTCACATGTGTGTGCTGCCTTCGACGAATTACCCTAGTCCTATCAAACATGGTGGATAAATGAAGAGTTTACTCAGGCCGTTTACCATTGGAGGCAAAAAAGTCAGTAACAGTCTACTTAACCGGGTGTGTCTTGCACATACATCAATGCAATAGGAGCTGGTTCTTGTCTACTTAACATTAGTTAATAGACTTTCATAGACGGATGGGTTGTTTAGCAACAAAACTGATGTAGCAAAACAGGCTGGGTTGGCTTAGAATCAAAGGATCCCTTCCACATTATTGAAATTAATAAATAAATGTGCACATTGAGTGTGGTGGCTTATTTCCGCTTTACCAAATGAGGAGAGGTACAAACTTCACACTCCAGTCTGAATTATACTTAAACTTAATCTTTAATAATAGTAAGAGCTTTGCAATAGCATTTGACTTTCAAAGATGCACCATCGCTAATGAACCATTGGAAGTCACAACAGAAAAGTATAAAGATCTTTTATAGCCAAGATACACCCCTCTCAACCTACATGACGAACCACATGTCATGTCTTGTTATGTCTGTTCCTGTCCTTTCTCTTCACTCTGTCTCTCTCTGCTGGTCTTTTTAGGTTACCTTCTCTGTCTCTCATTCTTCAGCTGTTCTACATCTCCCCTAACTAGCTCATTCACTCCTTCCCACCTGTTCTCTCTTCCCCCTCTGATTAGGTCTCTATTTCTCTCTCTGTTCCTGCTACTTTCAGTGTCTGATTCTTGTTTGTGTTTTTGATGCCAGAAGCAAGCTGTCGTCCCGTTTGCTTCCACCTTGTCCTATCCTGTCGGAGTCTGCCTGGCAGGTGCATCCTGCATTATTCTAACGTTCTTTTTGTTCCTTTGACTACGTTGGAAGAGGATTTATGCCATTCCTGTTTTTCATTAAAGAACTCTGTTTTCTGTTAAAACCGCTTTTGGGTCTTCACTCAAGTACATAACAGAAGAATCAGACCTAGAATGGACCCAGCGGCTCCGGACCCTTTTCACTCCGCCGTCGAGATCCAGGGAGCGATGCTAGGCAGACACGAGGAGGAATTGTCTGCTGCTCGACATGCCGTTGAGACCCTGGCCGTCCAAGTCTCCGACCTCACAAGACAGGTTCACCAACTCCACCTCGATCCACCGCCCACTTCCAGGGTTTCCGAGTCTCCGGAGCCCAGGATCAACAACCCGCCGTGTTACTCTGGGGAGCCCACTGAGTGCCGCTCATTCCTCACTCAGTGTGATGTGGTGTTCTCTCTCCAGCCCAACACTTACTCCAGGAGCGCAGCCCGCATCGCCTACGTCATTTCTCTCCTTACCGGACGGGCGCGTGAGTGGGGCACGGCAATCTGGGAGGCGAGGGCTGAGTGTATTAACCAGTATCAGGACTTTAAGGAGGAGATGATACGGGTTTTTGACCGTTCTGTTTTTGGCGAGGAGGCTTCCAGGGCCCTGTCTTCCCTATGTCAGGGGAATAGATCCATAACGGATTATTCTATTGAGTTTCGCACTCTCGCTGCCTCTAGTGACTGGAACGAGCCGGCTTTGCTCGCTCGTTTTCTGGAGGGTCTCCTCGTCGAGGTTAAGGATGAGATCCTCTCCCGGGAGGTTCCTTCCTGTCTGGACTCCTTAATAGCTCTCGCTATTCGCATAGAGCGACGGTTTGATCTTCGTCGCCGAGCTCGTGGAAAGGAGCTCGCGTTCTCCGTTGCTCCCCTCTCCACATCACTGCCACCTGCTGCATCACTGCCACCCTCCTCCGCCGGCTCGGATGCTGAGCCTATGCAGCTGGGGGGTATCCGCATCTCGGCCAAGGAGAAGGAACGGAGAATCACCAATCGCCTCTGTCTCTACTGCGGCTCCGCTGGTCATTTTGTCACCTCATGTCCAGTAAAAGCCAGAGCTCATCAGTAAAAGGAGGGCTACTGGTGAGCGCAACTACTCAGGCCTCTCCTTCTGGATCACGCACTACCTTTCCGGTCCATCTCCGCTGGCCCGGTTCATCTGCTTCCTGCAGTGCCTTGATAGACTCTGGGGCGGAGGGCTGTTTTATGGACGAGACCTGGGCTCGGGAACATGACATTCCTCTCAGACAGTTAGGGAGCCCACGGCCTTGTTCGCTTTAGATGGTAGTTCTCTCCCCAAGATTCAGCGTGAGACGCTGCCTTTAACCCTCACTGTCTCTGGTAATCATAGCGAAACCATTTCTTTTTTAATTTTTCGTTCACCTTTTACACCTGTTGTTTTGGGTCATCCCTGGCTAATTGGTCTAGTAATACTATCCTATCCTGGAATGTTTCTTGTCATGTGACCTGTTTAATGTCTGCTATCCCTCCTGTTTCCTCTGTCTCTACTTCACAGGAGGAGCCTGGCGATTTGACAGGGGTGCCGGAGGAGTATCACGATCTGCGCACGGTGTTCAGTCGTTCCAAGGCCACTTCTCTCCCTCCACACCGGTCGTATGACTGTAGTATTGATCTCCTTCCGGGAACTACTCCCCCGGGGTAGATTATACTCTCTGTCGGCTCCCGAACGTAAGGCTCTCGAGGATTATTTGTCGGTTTCGCTCAACGCCGGTACCATAGTCTCCTCCTCCTCTCCCGCCGGAGCGGGGTTTTTTTTTGTTCAGAAGAAGGACGGGTCCCTGCGCCCATGCGTGGATTATCGAGGGCTGAATGACATAACAGTTAAGAATCGTTATCCGCTTCCTCTTATGTCTTCAGCCTTCGAGATCCTGCAGGGAGCCAGGTTTTTCACCAAATTGGACCTTCGTAACGCCTACCATCTCGTGCGCATCAGGGAGGGGGACGAGTGGAAGACGGCGTTTAACACTCCGTTAGGGCACTTTGAATACCGGGTTCTTCCTTTCGGCCTCGTTAACGCTCCAGCTGTCTTTCAGGCACTAGTTAACGACGTCCTGAGAGACATGCTGAACATTTTTGTTTTCGTTTACATGGACGATATCCTGATTTTTTCTCCGTCTCTCTCGATTCATGTTCAGCACGTGCGACGCGTCCTCCAGCGCCTTTTGGAGAACTGTCTTTATGTGAAGGCTGAGAAGTGCATTTTTCATGCCGCCTCTGTCCCTTTTCTCGGTTCCGTTATTTCCGCTGAGGGCATTAAGATGGATCCCGCTAAGGTCAAGGCTGTCATTGATTGGCCCGTTCCTAAGTCACGCGTCGAGCTGCAGCGCTTTCTGGGCTTCGCTAATTTCTATCGTCGTTTCATCCGTAATTTCGGTCAGGTGGCAGCTCCCCTCACTGCCCTTACTTCTGTTAAGACGTGCTTTAAGTGGTCCGTTTCCGCCCAGGGAGCTTTTGATCTTCTTAAGAATCGTTTTACATCCGCTCCTATTCTTGTTACACCTGACATCTCTAGACAGTTTGTTGTTGAGGTTGACGCGTCAGAGGTGGGCGTGGGAGCCATTCTTTCTCAGCGCTCTCTCTGACGGCAAGGTCCATCCTTGCGCGTTTTTCTCTCATCGCTTATCGCCGTCAGAACGTAACTATGATGTTGGTAATCGCGAACTGCTCGCCATCCGCTTAGCCCTAGGCGAATGGCGACAGTGGTTGGAGGGGGCGACCGTTCCTTTTGTCGTTTGGACTGACCATAGGAACCTTGAGTACATCCGTTCAGCCAAACGACTTAATGCGCGTCAGGCTCGTTGGGCTCTGTTTTTCGCTCGTTTCGAGTTTGTTATTTCTTATCGTCCGGGCTCAAAAACACCAAGCCTGATGCTTTATCTCGTCTCTTCAGTTCTTCTGAGGTCTCCACCGACCCCGAGGGGATTCTCCCTGACGGGCGTGTTGTCGGGTTGACTGTCTGGGGAATTGAGAGGCAGGTAAAGCAAGCACTCGCTCACACTCCGTCGCCGCGAGCTTGTCCTAGGAACCTTCTGTTCGTTCCCGTTCCTACTCGTCCGGCCGTTCTTCAGTGGGCCCACTCTGCCAAGTTAGCCGGCCACCCCGGCGTTCGGGGTACGCTCGCTTCCATTCGCCAGCGTTTCTGGTGGCCCACTCGGGAACGTGACGCGCGTCGATTTGTCGCCGCTTGTTCGGTCTGCGCGCAGACTAAATCTGGGAACTCTCCTCCTGCCGGCCGTCTCAGACCGCTTCCCATTCCCTCTCGACCGTGGTCTCACATCGCTTTAGATTTTATCACCGGACTGCCTTCATCAGCGGGGAAGACAGTTATTCTTACGGTTGTCGATAGATTCTCTAAGGCGGCTCATTTCATTCCTCTCGATAAGCTCCCTTCTGCTAAGGAGACGGCTCAGATCATTATCGAGAATGTTTTCCGAATTCATGGCCTTCCGTCTGACGTCGTTTCCGACAGAGGCCCGCAGTTCACGTCTCAATTTTGGAGGGAGTTTTGCCGTTTGATTGGGGCTTCCGTCAGTCTCTCGTCCGGCTTTCATCCCCAGTCTAACGGTCAAGCCGAACGGGCCAATCAGACTGTTGGTCGCATTTTACGCAGTCTTTCTTTTCGTAACCCTGCGTCTTGGTCAGAACAGCTCCCCTGGGCAGAGTACGCCCACAACTCGCTTCCCTCGTCTGCTACCGGTCTATCCCCTTTTCAGAGTAGCCTCGGGTACCAGCCTCCGCTGTTCTCATCTCAGCTCGCCGAGTCCTGCGTCCCCTCCGCTCTGGCTTTTGTCCAGCGTTGCGAGCGCACCTGGAAGGGGGTCAGGTCGGCACTTTGCCGTAACAGGGCGCAGACTGTGAGGGCCGCTAATAAGCGTAGGACCAAGAGTCCTAGATATTGTTGCGGTCAGAGAGTATGGCTCTCCACTCAGAACCTTCCCCTTAAGACAGCTTCTCGCAAGTTGGCCCCGCGGTTCATTGGTCCGTTCCGTATTTCTCAGGTCATTAATCCTGTCGCAGTGCGACTTCTTCTCCCGCGCTATCTTCGTCGCGTTCACCCGGTCTTCCATGTCTCCTGTGTTAAGCCCGTTCTTCGCGCCCCCGCTCGTCCCTCCCCCCCCCCATCCTTGTCGAGGCGCACCCATCTACAGGGTTCGTAAGATTTTGGACATGCGCCCTCGGGGCCGTGGTCATCAGTACCTAGTGGATTGGGAGGGGTACGGTCCTGAGGAGAGGAGTTGGGTTCCCTCTCGGGACGTGCTGGACCGTTCGCTGATCGATGATTTCCTCCGTTGCCGCCAGGTTTCCTCCTCGAGTGCGCCAGGAGGCGCTCGGTGAGTGGGGGGTACTGTCATGTCTTGTTATGTCTGTTCCTGTCCTTCCTCTTCACTCTGTCTCTCTCTGCTGGTCTTTTTAGGTTACCTTCTCTGTCTCTCATTCTTCAGCTGTTCTACATCTCCCCTAACTAGCTCATTCACTCCTTCCCACCTGTTCTCTCTTCCCCCTCTGATTAGGTCTCTATTTCTCTCTCTGTTCCTGCTACTTTCAGTGTCTGATTCTTGTTTGTGTTTTTGATGCCAGAAGCAAGCTGTCGTCCCGTTTGCTTCCACCTTGTCCTATCCTGTCGGAGTCTGCCTGGCAGGTGCATCCTGCATTATTCTAACGTTCTTTTTGTTCCTTTGACTACGTTGGAAGAGGATTTATGCCATTCCTGTTTTTCATTAAAGAACTCTGTTTTCTGTTAAAACCGCTTTTGGGTCTTCACTCAAGTACATAACACCACAGATCTTAGGAACAGTTCACAAAGGGACTTTATAATTGAGAAAGGAGTATCCCATTTCCAGATAACATTCGCTATAAATTATCGTTCAGTTTGGTCCCTAAGACGAGGTTCTAATCTTTTTCCTGGTACTTCATAGCACAGAACCATTACCTCATCCAATTGCATAACTCAATTGTCAACTCTAGATACTCCCATCTCAAGTGAAACCCCTTCTTGACCCCTCTCCCGGACAAGCTCACTGAGGGGAGTGAGCTTCTATGTCATACACTATCCCAGGATAAGTGCAACATCAGAGAGGACATACAATGGTTCCAGACACTACCACACACCTACTACCACACACCTCCCCCTATGCCAAAGGAGGGAGTGACTTGTGCACAGACATTGTGGAGACAAATACATGGCTCCCCATTAATCACACCATGCCTTCACATGATTTAAGAATAGGTAAAGACACATTCATATATGAAAACCATGTTTCATCCTGTCCTCTTCCCTTTCTGATATTCTGCATAGCACCAGAGACATGTAAAAGACAAGCCTGACCTCTCCCCTCTCTGGGCCCTAAGTGAATAAGCCCCAGCTGAGGAAGAAATGCAACTGCCAACAACAGAGTCATTAGTAATATATTCTAATAAAAAGTACATCACATAAGAATATTATGCAGATAAGCCATCTTAATTACTTATGTTACCCAACTAATTCTCATTCATCCACCACATGAGTACTTGTTGTCCCTCAAATACATCGTTACAGTTTTGGTTAGCTAGCTAGTGAATTTGAGCCATTATTTGCATAGACAAGAGTCAAAACACCTCAAAACAAGACATGGTATCGATAACAATATGTACAATGAGCCTATGATTCCCCACATGGCAACTTCTTGTCATTGTTGCTAGCTATCTGACCTTCCAGAATCATAACACACGGACATCTGCCCCATCGATGAGCACGCTTCGTCTCTGCGACGTTTATGAACCAGAAAAAACAGCAAGTGGGGTGTCTTACCTCTTCTTCCATCTCTGGTCCTATTTCGGTTGTCAAATGTTACCACAGCCACAAAGTCAAAATGGACTATATCATAAAATTACATGAAAACCACAAATATTTTTTTGGTCTTAATTTGAAGTTAGGCATAATGTTAGGTTTAGAATTCGTTTTTAAGAATATAAATTGTTGAAACAGGTGGGTTTTAGCCATAACTATGACTTGTGGCAACTAGATTTAGCAGATGCTCTTTTGCAGAGTGACTTAACAGGAACAATTATGTGTAAGTGCCTTGCTCAAGTGCACATACACATGTTCCACCTTGTCGGCTGGGGGATTCAAACCAGCGATCAACGATTAGGTTACTGGCCCAAACCTCTTAACCGCTAGGCTCCTGAGTGGCGCAGCGTTTTAAGGCACTGCGTCTCAGTGAATGAGGCGTCACTACAGACCCCCTGGTTTGAATCCAGGCAGAATCATAACCGGTCGTGATTGGGAGTCACATAGGGTGGTGCACAATTGGCCCAGCGTCGTCCGGGTTTTGCCGGTGTAGGCCGTCATTTTAAATAAGAATTTGTTCTTATCTGACGTGCCTAGTTAAATAAAGGTTAAATGAAAAAATAGAAATAGGCTACAGTACCCGAGGCCCCAATAGTGACAACCTGTATTTCAGGACTGACGATGCAGACAACCAAGGCTGGAATTGAACAAGCTGATCCATGACTGACGGAGAATCAATGCAAGTACAGTTTGTCGAAGTGATGCTCTTACTAAAACTATCACAGCAGCTTCATGCAACGATGTATAATCCTTTGTCAGTTTCTTCATTATAACAGGACTACTGGTAGGGTGCTGACAGTGAAATATAAGCAGACATTTTGACAAAAGGAGGCTATAGTCTGCTTTTTGGGCTCGGAGTTGCCAGGGACCTCGCAATACATGGCCCTGGGGCTTCTATATATTTTTTTTGGGGGGGGTGTACATCAGCTAACTTCCTGCATTGCAACACATTTGCAATGGTGCATAGAGAAAAAGGTGCAGTTTATAATGCTATTCTACACATTTTGTTATGAGGCTAAGAGAACATGTTGCAGTTTAAAGCAAATATCTGGGGGCTCCCCGACCTCCAGAAGGGCCCCAACCCAAAGGCCCTGGGGCACATTCCCCGTGGGCCCGTTCAGCAATCCGTCCCTGTCACAATAGGCACTTATGCACTGAGAGGATATGTACTGCAATTCTCACAATTCTATATGTAATGTAGAATGTCGATACTCACAACATGTCGATACTCACAACACCAGCTCCCTCCACTCTTTTAATGGCCTCCACATAGGAGATCCAATGGACTGCCCTAACATTTGACACTTCAACCTCATGGAGTGCCTACTCTTGACATCCACTTCTGCCACGGCAGCCATCAACCAACACTTCTGTTTCCTCTAACTATTTAGCGTATGGGTTAGTTTGTGTGTGTATGGGTTAGTTTGTGTGTGTATGGGTTAGTTTGTGTATGGATGTGTGTATGGGTTAGTTTATGTGTGGATGTGTGTGTGGATGTGTGTGTGTGTGTGTGTGTGTGTGTATAGGTTAGTTTGTGTGTGTGTATGGGTTAGTTTGTGTGTGGATCTGTGTATGGGTTAGTTTATGTGTGGATGTGTGTATGGGTTAGTTTATGTGTGGATGTGTGTATGGGTTAGTTTATGTGTGGATGTGTGTATGGGTTAGTTTATGTGTGGATGTGTGTATGGGTTAGTTTATGTGTGGATGTGTGTATGGGTTAGTTTATGTGTGGATGTGTGTGTGTGTGTGTGTGTGTGTGTGTGTGTATAGGTTAGTTTGTGTGTGTGTATGGGTTAGTTTGTGTGTGGATCTGTGTATGGGTTAGTTTATGTGTGGATGTGTGTGTGTGTGTGTGTGTGTGTATAGGTTAGTTTGTGTGTGTGTGTATGGGTTAGTTTGTGTGTGGATCTGTGTATGGGTTAGTTTATGTGTGGATGTGTGTATGGGTTAGTTTGTGTATGGGTTAGTTTGTGTATGGGTTAGTTTGTGTATGGGTTAGTTTGTGTGTGTATGGGTTAGTTTGTGTGTGTATGGGTTAGTTTGTGTATGGATGTGTGTATGGATTAGTTTATGTGTGGATGTGTGTATGGATTAGTTTATGTGTGGATGTGCGTTTGGGTTAGTTTATGTGTGGATGTGTATATGGGTTAGTTTATGTGTGGATGTGTGTATGGGTTAGTTTATGTGTGGATGTGTGTATGGGTTAGTTTATGTGTGGATGTGTGTATGGGTTAGTTTATGTGTGGATGTGTGTGTGTGTGTGTGTGTGTGTGTGTGTGTGTATAGGTTAGTTTGTGTGTGGATCTGTGTATGGGTTAGTTTATGTGTGGATGTGTGTATGGGTTAGTTTATGTGTGGATGTGTGTGTGTGTGTGTGTGTGTGTGTGTGTGTGTATAGGTTAGTTTGTGTGTGTGTATGGGTTAGTTTGTGTGTGGATCTGTGTATGGGTTAGTTTATGTGTGGATGTGTGTGTGTGTGTGTGTATGTATAGGTTAGTTTGTGTGTGTGTGTATGGGTTAGTTTGTGTGTGGATCTGTGTATGGGTTAGTTTATGTGTGGATGTGTGTATGGGTTAGTTTATATGTGGATGTGTGTGTGTGTATATAGGTTAGTTTGTGTGTGTGTATGGGTTAGTTTGTGTGTGGATCTGTGTATGGGTTAGTTTGTGTGTGGATGTGTGTCAGAGAAAATCATTTGAAATGTAATTAACCTTGACTGGTAAATAAAATAACCTGTGTGTGTCTGTGTGTGCCTCAGGCCTGGGCAAGACCCTGTTCCCTCGTATCGAGCCCCTGGTGCGATACACTGCTCTGCTCTACTTCTGGCTCTTCAAGTCCCAGACGGTGTACTACTACGACGAGTCAGTCCAGGTCTTCTACAACAGCCCCGTCACCGCCCCGGCGCTCTTCTTCTTCTGCGAGAACGACCCGCTGTGCGACCCCGTCGCCATGGAGGCGATCCTCGACTTCTGGAGGAAGCGGGGCGTTGCTGTGGAAACCAGGAAGTGGAAGGAGTCTGTGCACGCTGCTCATCTGCGCTGTCACCCGGAGGAGTACCTCTCAACACTGGAGACATTTTTTCACTCGCTCAACACCGCCCCCCTCAGGGCTAAGATGTAAATGGTTCATGTGCTAATCACATTGAGGGGTTTGATAATTCAATAAAACCGGCAAACTCATGCTCCAAAACAAATGTTAGAACAGATGTTATAACAATATTATAACATAGTGTAGTCATGTAGCATGTAAACTTTTATCCATAGAAACTTGTTTGACACATACTATATGGATCACGAGTGAATCAAACCCTCAACACACTAGTTTTACTTCCCTGTTGCTATAATAACAACATCCAATCCTAACTCCTAGCATGTGGTTTGACTGTGCTACGTATTATTATCTATTTGTACAGATATAGGATCTTAATTTGACCTGCATTGTCATAGTAAAATAATGAATGTTTAGTCCATAATGTTTCTTGATCAGTGGTCAGGCTATTAAAAGTTGGCAACATGAAAAGTGCAGCACTGTTAATGTAATTGTGTTTGTGTGGGTTTTCTGTGAATGTATGTAAATCACGAAGCTCATCTTCATTCCCTGAAAAATTCTCAGCAACAAGAGTGATCAAATTAAGTTACTATATCTGTATGTGAGCTTACACAATATTGTCCATGACACAGTCCATACGCACCAGTTAACAGCAAGGGCACTGTGTTTATGGTGAAACACATGATAGACACAACTCACTATACGTTGATTCGCAAGGAGTGTGAGGGTATGACGAAAGGAAAGAAATAGAAAAACACAGGAGATGAGGAAGAGATACCATGAGAGAGGTGGAAAAAAGAGTTCGTGCCTGTCGATTCAATGAGTAGCGAGTGCCAAACAATCTGTGGGGGGTTTCATATCAGGCATTTCTGGCACCTGTTGCATATTTCATCTACTTTGTATTAAACTTTTGAAGTCTGTTTTGGTCTCAGAAAACTGGGTGTTCTTTATGAGGAAGCAAAGGGTTAAGTATGTGATGACGAATCACGGCCAAGGGTACATGCTGTGACTGCACACACATGGGTCTGGCATTGAGGAACAACCTGTGCCTAACTTCTGGCACCGGCACAAAGAGACTTTGAACCATGCATACATACAGGCACACACACACATGCACGTGTAACAGGGCAGAACTGTTGATATTGTGAATGTAGCCTTTTTGGATTGTCCGTCCCAGGTGTGGCTCATTGTTGATTTAAGGGTGTGGCCCACAGGATTTACTTAAGCTCTGTTTGTTTAGTCAGGGGTTCCCCTTTACTATGTTAAGGTCGTTGTGCCTTGGGTGTTTGGTAAATCCTGTCCTAGACTTCAGGCTACAGGAATAGTATAAAAAAAACAACTAATGGGTCAAATAGTATCATAATAAAATAGTTAGACTGTTAGACGCATGAACACTGTTGTTACACCTGGTCTTAGAGCAGTTTGATTATTCTGTAGGGAAATCCAAGACACTCCATGTAGTATGCCATGTCATGTTTAGTATGGTTGCATGAGACAGATGTTTACTTACGGCAACCATGTAAGTAGGGTAGCTGGATGGGTGGGCGTATAACATAAACGTCTAGCAACCCAAATGTTGAGAGTTCGAATCTCATCCCAGACAACAAACATTTTAGCTAATGATCAACTTATTCCTCCCTATTTTACCCATATATTTTGTATGTACGATGGAGGGTATGAGACCTCTTCAGAGGACCACCACCAGCCCCTACGATGGAAGGTATGAGACCTCTTCAGAGGACCACCACCAGCCCCTACGATGGAAGGTATGAGACCTCTTCAGAGGACCACCACCAGCCCCTAAGATGGAGGGTACGAGACATCTTCAGAGGACCACCACCAGCCCCTATGATGGAGGGTATGAGACCTCTTCAGAGGACCACCACCAGCCCCTAAGATGGAGGGTATGAGACCTCTTCAGAGGACCACCACCAGCCCCTAAGATGGAGGGTATGAGACATCTTCAGAGGACTACCACCAGCCCCTATGATGGAGGGTATGAGACATCTTCAGAGGACTACCACCAGCCCCTATGATGGAGGGTATGAGACCTCTGGACATCTTCATGCTTATCAACTCTATGAGCATCAGGCCAAAAGGATTCTGCACAGATGTTGTCTTATGTGTGTTCGATGCATGAACACTAGATGGGGCCTGCTCTCTCTGCTGTCTCCTGAAGTCCACGATCAGCCCCTTCAGTTTGTTGACTGTGAGGGAGAGGGTATTTTCCTGGCACCACTCCGCCAGGGCCCTCACCTCCCTGTAGGGCGTCTCGTTGGTAATCAGGCCTACCACCGTTGTGTCGTTTTGATGATTGAGTTGGAGATGTGCATGGCCACTCAGTCATGGGTGAACAGGGAGTACAGGAAGGGTCTGTGGTTTATGCTGATATGCCCAGTTCCTCTGCTAAAATGAAAGCAAACAGACAGGTTAAGAAATTAGAAAAGTATTAGGAAATTAAATTAAAACTTTACAGTTCCTACAGTATCAAATACACCTAAACCAATCTAGTGTCTAATCCAAAGGCCAGTTAAGAATAGTGTATTTACATCTGTAATCAAAATTCCTTGACCTCACATGTGTGTGCTGCCTTCAACGAATTACCCTAGTCCTATCAAACATGGTGGATAAATGAAGAGTTTACTCAGGCCGTTTACCATTGGAGGCAAAAAAAGTCAGTAACAGTCTACTTAACCGGGTGTGTCTTGCACATACATCAATGCAATAGGAGCTGGTTCTTGTCTACTTAACATTAGTTAATTGACTTTCATAGACGGATGGGTTGTTTAGCAACAAAACTGATGTAGCAAAACAGGCTGGGTTGGCTTAGAATCAAAGGATCCCTTCCACATTATTGAAATTAATAAATAAATGTGCACATTGAGTGTGGTGGCTTATTTCCGCTTTACCAAATGAGGAGAGGTACAAACTTCACACTCCAGTCTGAATTATACTTAAACTTAATCTTTAATAATAGTAAGAGCTTTGCAATAGCATTTGACTTTCAAAGATGCACCATCGCTAATGAACCATTGGAAGTCACAACAGAAAAGTATAAAGATCTTTTATAGCCAAGATACACCCCTCTCAACCTACATGATGAACCACAGATCTTAGGAACAGTTCACAAAGGGACTTTATAATTGAGAAAGGAGTATCCCATTTCCAGATAACATTCGCTATAAATTATCGTTCAGTTTGGTCCCTAAGACGAGGTTCTAATCTTTATCCTGGTACTTCATAGCACAGAACCATTACCTCATCCAATTGCATAACTCAATTGTCAACTCTAGATACTCCCATCTCAAGTGAAACCCCTTCTTGACCCCTCTCCCGGACAAGCTCACTGAGGGGAGTGAGCTTCTATGTCATACACTATCCCAGGATAAGTGCAACAGCAGAGAGGACATACAATGGTTCCAGACACTACCACACACCTACTACCACAGACCTCCCCCCAATGCCAAAGGAGGGAGTGACTTGTGCACAGACATTGTGGAGACAAATACATGGCTCCCCATTAATCACACCATGCCTTCACATGATTTAAGAATAGGTAAAGACACATTCATATATGAAAACCATGTTTCATCCTGTCCTCTTCCCTTTCTGATATTCTGCATAGCACCAGAGACATGTAAAAGACAAGCCTGACCTCTCCCCTCTCTGGGCCCTAAGTGAATAAGCCCCAGCTGAGGGAAGAAATGCAACTGCCAATGTTACGGATACAGTTATCCTGTGTGTGTGTGTATCCTGTGTGTGTTTCTTTTCTCTCCCTCTCCCCTCACAGGTGAAAATCATCACTCCCCAATCAGTCAACAATCAATCATCAATCAGAAGACACACCTCCTCCTATTTCCTGACCTATCACAGTTCCTTCCCCATGGTTTAAAAACCCCATCATTTGTTTGTTCTGGAGCCCAGCCCAGCCCAGCCCAGCCCAGCCCAGCCCAGCCCAGCCCAGCCCAGCCCAGCCCAGCCCAGCCCAGCTCAGCTCAGCTCAACTCAGCTCAATCTCTCTGTAAATGCCATGTCTGTAGGTCTCTGTGTTTCACTCTCGCTTTGTGTCGTAACCTCTCTTTTGTTTAAGCACCTCATAGCACTTTGTCATCACCTGTGAGTATTGTTTTTGGTTATGGTGTTTGTGTTTGATTGCTGGTGGAAAAGGGGAATCCAAGACAAGTCGCCCATGGGCATACACTACCCGTAGGTGAACTTTGTTAAATACACTAGTTAGAACTGGGCGGACCACCCACTGTATTTTTGGTTAGTTAGTTAGCTGTTGTTAAAGTAGGCTAGTCTAGCTTAGGGGTGTTTTTGAATACTTATTGTTTCTTTCCTTGGGTCCAGCTCAGCCCCTTTTCCTGCTCCCCCATTACCGTGTGTTTATAAATAAACCTAGAGTTTGACGGTAGATTTCAGTTGTCGTGCTTATTTCGTTCACACTTTTCCTTTGTCACAATAATAATTTGCATCAGTTATGTTACGAGTCTCATTACCATCCCCCCTAGACTGTCGGGCCAAAAGGGATTCGTAACATAAGTGGGGGCTCATCCGGGATATGTCATAACTGACACCCATGCCGCTCATGTAGATTGTTGTAGTGGTATAGTTCAGTGTTGAGCGTCATAGCTGAAGTAGCATTAGTGTTTGCTATTTCCTTTGGCACTTGTGAAGTAGTGTAAAAATGACTACTTTTGATTTGAAATCTTTTTGGATAACCCTTCGTGGGAGGTTTTTGACAAATGTCGTAGAGTTGATTTAATGACCTTGGCTGACCATTATTCAGTATCGATTCCGCAGAGTTTAGTTAAGGCGGAGGTGAAACGGCTAGTATTAAATGTATTGTTGGAAGAGCAGGTGCTTGTGTTACCGCTGCCTGAGACTACTACCCCTGTAGCGGATGTTGCTGCTCCTGTAAGCCCATTGGTGTCTGATAATGAGGGAGAGGCTAAAACACCAGCCACATTGTCCCATTTTGATCCACTCTCCCCACTGTCAAATGGTGATGCCAGGAGGGATGTCTGTTTAGCACAGTTCCAACTGGAGGTGGAAGAGAGAGCCCAAATTAGTCGAGAGACTCTCCAGTTGGAGATGTGTAAAATAGAGGCAGAAAAAGAACGAGAACAACGGCATTTAGAGATGTGTAAAATTGAGGCAGACAGAGAACAAAGGCAGTTGGAGTTCAAAATGCGCCAGATGGAACTTGAGGCAGAGACAGCGAGGCTAGCCTCCGGTCCTACTGTGCCTGTTTGTGAGCCGTCCTCACCTGCTGTGTCCTCAAACACGTTTGACATTAGTAGGCAGATTGCCTTAGTACCTTTGTTCAGAGAGTCAGAGGTTGACTCCTATTTTTGTGTATTTGAGCGTATAGCCGTAGCATTGAAATGGCCTGAAGAGGTTTGGTGCCTATTACTTCAGTGTAAATTAACTGGTAAAGCCCAAGAGGTTTTGTCAGCGCTACCTCTGGAGGACAGTTTGAATTATGAAGTGGTCAAAGCTACTGTTCTTCGTGCCTATGAGCTTGTGCCTGAGGCATACCGACAGAGATTTAGGTCTCATAGAAAGTCTTCTAGTAAGACTTATGTGGAATTTGCTAGAGATAAGGGAAATCTGTTTGATAAATGGCATGCTGCTAGTAAGGTAACTGATTTCAACTCTCTCCGGGAGTTAATCTTGTTGGAAGAGTTTAAAAATTGCTTACCCGAACGCATTGTAGTTTACCTAAACGAACAGAAAGTATCCACCCTGGCAGAAGCGTCTGTGTTGGCAGACGAGTTTGTGTTGACGCACAAGAGTGTGTTTTCGGCTCAAACTGAGAGTAGAGCCACTGAGTTTCCTACCTTTAGTCCTAGTCGGCCAGCAGTAGTATGTCAAGCACGCCAGAAGAATGAGCGTCGATGTTTCTATTGTCATAAAGTAGGACATATGATTAATGATTGCTTCCTGCTTAAACGCAAACAAGGGATGTCTCTTCGTGCCAAGCCACCAACAGGTGTTGCTCTAATTCGTACGGTTGTGAAGTCTGCAACAAAACAGGTGCCTCAGGGAACCTGTAGTTTGAAAGTCTCAGTCCCCGACCGCAGTTATGAACCATTCATTTTCGAGGGGTTTGTGTCCCTAACGAATGACGAAGCGTCTCAGCGTCCGGTTAAAATCCTTAGAGATACTGGTGCGGCACAGTCGTTTATATTGTCTGATGTGTTGCCCTTATCTGATGATGCATACTGTGGTTCCAGTGTGTTAGTGCAGGGTATTGAAAGGGGTTTTGTCCCAGTGCCATTGCACTTTGTGAAAGTACACTCTGAGTTAATCAGTGGAATATTCAGAGTGGGGGTACGCCCTATGTTGCCAGTGAAAGGTGTGACCTTCATAATGGGTAACGATATTGCCGGAGGAAAGGTGGTACCCGTATTGGAAGTATTGGATAAAAGTGACCACTCTCTCTCGAATGAGCTGGCACAGAATTATCCACATGTGTTCCCCGCTTGTGCTGTCACTCGTGCTCAGGCACGACAAGAGGGTGATGAGAGAGATTTGTCGAACACTGTTCTGTTCAAAGAGGTTGATCAAGAGGATGGATTGTGTGATCCCTCTGAGAAGCATGGACAGGTGCGCCCTGTTGATGCCAAGGTCTTGGCTATAACTGCATTCCCTGCACCTACCACCAGACGAGAGCTACGCCGCTTTTTAGGGATGGTTGGCTACTACCGTAGCTTCTGTAAAAATTTCTCTGCGGTAGTTGCTCCATTGACCGATTTGCTTAGTCCGGCTAGATCATTTGAGTGGTCCCCTGATTGTAAGAGAGCTTTTGAATCAGCGAAAGCACTCTTATGTAGTACACCTGTACTTGCTGCTCCTGATTTTGAACAACCGTTCAAACTTGAGGTAGATGCTAGTGCCAGAGGTGCTGGTGCTGTTCTACTGCAGCAGGACAAGAGTGGAGTGGATCATCCCGTTTGTTATTTTTCACGTAAATTTAATAAATGTCAAACAAATTATGCGACAATAGAACAAGAAGCTCTTGCTTTGTTGTTGGCTCTGCAATACTTTGAAGTATATATTGGTTCCAGTGCCCTACCCGTGATTGTATATACTGACCATAACCCCTTAGTTTTTCTCCACCGAATGTACAACCAGAACCAGCGCCTTATGCGTTGGGCGCTGATTGTACAAAATTATAATTTGGAGATCCGCCACAAAAAGGGTTCTGATAATGTGTTGGCAGATGCTTTGTCTCGTGTGTGAAAATGATTTCTGCATGTTTTGCAAGGTTGTTGCTTTGTTGGGAGTATTAATTGAAATACTGTAGTCGCAACCCCTAGGGTTGCTCTTTTAAGGGTGGGAGTGTTACGGATACAGTTATCCTGTGTGTGTGTGTATCCTGTGTGTGTTTCTTTTCTCTCCCTCTCCCCTCACAGGTGAAAATCATCACTCCCCAATCAGTCAACAATCAATCATCAATCAGAAGACACACCTCCTCCTATTTCCTGACCTATCACAGTTCCTTCCCCATGGTTTAAAAACCCCATCATTTGTTTGTTCTGGAGCCCAGCTCAGCCCAGCCCAGCTCAGCTCAGCTCAGCTCAATCTCTCTGTAAATGCCATGTCTGTAGGTCTCTGTGTTTCACTCTCGCTTTGTGTCGTAACCTCTCTTTTGTTTAAGCACCTCATAGCACTTTGTCATCACCTGTGAGTATTGTTTTTGGTTATGGTGTTTGTGTTTGATTGCTGGTGGAAAAGGGGGAATCCAAGACAAGTCGCCCATGGGCATACACTACCCGTAGGTGAACTTTGTTAAATACACTAGTTAGAACTGGGCGGACCACCCACTGTATTTTTGGTTAGTTAGTTAGCTGTTGTTAAAGTAGGCTAGTCTAGCTTAGGGGTGTTTTTGAATACTTATTGTTTCTTTCCTTGGGTCCAGCTCAGCCCCTTTTCCTGCTCCCCCCATTACCGTGTGTTTATAAATAAACCTAGAGTTTGACGGTAGATTTCAGTTGTCGTGCTTATTTCGTTCACACTTTTCCTTTGTCACAATAATAATTTGCATGAGTTATGTTACGAGTCTCATTACCATCCCCCCTAGACTGTCGGGCCAAAAGGGATTCGTAACAGCCAACAACAGAGTCATTAGTAATATATTCTAATAAAAAGTACATCACATAAGAATATTATGCAGATAAGCAATCTTAATTACTTATGTTACCCAACTAATTCTCATTCATCCACCACATGAGTACTTGTTGTCCCTCAAATACATCATTACAGTTTTGGTTAGCTAGCTAGTGAATTTGAGCCATTATTTGCATAGACAAGAGTCAAAACACCTCAAAACAAGACATGGTATCGATAACAATATGTACAATGAGCCTATGATTCCCCACATGGCAACTTCTTGTCATTGTTGCTAGCTATCTGACCTTCCAGAATCATAACACACGGACATCTGCCCCATCGATGAGCACGCTTCGTCTCTGCGACGTTTATGAACCAGAAAAAACAGCAAGTGGGGTGTCTTACCTCTTCTTCCATCTCTGGTCCTATTTCGGTTGTCAAATGTTACCACAGCCACAAAGTCAAAATGGACTATATCATAAAATTACATGAAAACCACAAATATTTTTTTGGTCTTAATTTGAAGTTAGGCATAATGTTAGGTTTAGAATTCGTTTTTAAGAATATAAATTGTTGAAACAGGTGGGTTTTAGCCATAACTATGACTTGTGGCAACTAGATTTAGCAGATGCTCTTTTGCAGAGTGACTTAACAGGAACAATTATGTGTAAGTGCCTTGCTCAAGTGCACATACACATGTTCCACCTTGTCGGCTGGGGGATTCAAACCAGCGATCAACGATTAGGTTACTGGCCCAAACCTCTTAACCGCTAGGCTCCTGAGTGGCGCAGCGTTTTAAGGCACTGCGTCTCAGTGAATGAGGCGTCACTACAGACCCCCTGGTTTGAATCCAGGCAGAATCATAACCGGTCGTGATTGGGAGTCACATAGGGTGGTGCACAATTGGCCCAGCGTCGTCCGGGTTTTGCCGGTGTAGGCCGTCATTTTAAATAAGAATTTGTTCTTATCTGACGTGCCTAGTTAAATAAAGGTTAAATGAAAAAATAGAAATAGGCTACAGTACCCGAGGCCCCAATAGTGACAACCTGTATTTCAGGACTGACGATGCAGACAACCAAGGCTGGAATTGAACAAGCTGATCCATGACTGACGGAGAATCAATGCAAGTACAGTTTGTCGAAGTGATGCTCTTACTAAAACTATCACAGCAGCTTCATGCAACGATGTATAATCCTTTGTCAGTTTCTTCATTATAACAGGACTACTGGTAGGGTGCTGACAGTGAAATATAAGCAGACATTTTGACAAAAGGAGGCTATAGTCTGCTTTTTGGGCTCGGAGTTGCCAGGGACCTCGCAATACATGGCCCTGGGGCTTCTATATATTTTTTTTGGGGGGTGTACATCAGCTAACTTCCTGCATTGCAACACATTTGCAATGGTGCATAGAGAAAAAGGTGCAGTTTATAATGCTATTCTACACATTTTGAGGCTAAGAGAACATGTTGCAGTTTAAAGCAAATATCTGGGGGCTCCCCGACCTCCAGAAGGGCCCCAACCCAAAGGCCCTGGGGCACATTCCCCGTGGGCCCGTTCAGCAATCCGTCCCTGTCACAATAGGCACTTATGCACTGAGAGGATATGTACTGCAATTCTCACAATTCTATATGTAATGTAGAATGTCGATACTCACAACATGTCGATACTCACAACACCAGCTCCCTCCACTCTTTTAATGGCCTCCACATAGGAGATCCAATGGACTGCCCTAACATTTGACACTTCAACCTCATGGAGTGCCTACTCTTGACATCCACTTCTGCCACGGCAGCCATCAACCAACACTTCTGTTTCCTCTAACTATTTAGCTTCATGTAAAGTGGAGACTTCAAGCTTTGACCCGGACCAGGCACTTCTATAGTCTGGGGCTTTAATAGTGAAAAACGTGATATGGTAGACCATGCAATTTGGTACAAACATTCCTCAGAACTTGTGATGGTCGTGTTGAAGAGTTCATGTTGAAGGGGACACTACATTAATAAGCTGGGTTTCAAAATCAACCAGTAGTCCGGTCTGCTCAGGTACTGCTACCATCTATCTCCAGAAGGCAGTGGGGTTCTCCGTTGGACCAATGGCTCCCCCTGTACCTTTAATAGCTCAGTGTTTTGCTCTTGGGCTTCATTGGTCAAGCGACATGCATGAGAAATTGTTTTGTGTTTTTGCTAGTACCCAGAGGTCTGAGAATTATTCTCTGATGTTAGCTGCTAGAGATTTCAAGTCTCAAATGTAGATAGGAATCCACCTCGCATAATTTGTTCTGTCCAGTGCAAAGAACTGTTGTGTCTTTGGCTATGCCGGATTAAGTGACATGACATGCTATTCTATAAAATAATTTCTCTGTAATTAATATTACCTGATTGAGCTAATCATGTAAATGTAATTAACTAGAGAGTCAGGCACCACGGAATAATATTTATAGAGCTGTTATCTTCCGAATAAACTCTTAAAGACCTAGTAATATTTTATATCAATAGCAGTCAATATTAATCGTCATCTTAACCCTTGTGTGGTGTTCATGTTTTTGTTATTCACCCCATGTTCATGGGTCTGATGAACCCACAACCCACAGTAAAGGTGGACCAACACCCACAGTAAAGCCATAGCAATTTACATAAAAATACTTAATACTTAGATGTTGACCTATATCAATTACAAGCAATATAGACAGCATACATGGTTAATATTTGTAATTTTCCTCTGCTAAATCACATATCAATAAAATTGCTATTCTTTAAAAAAAATACAATTATTTTAATCACGGCATGGGTGGAATAAATCTTGTTTATCTCGAACAAATATAAAATAAACAAGAGGTTCATCACTATTTATGTTTATTACTTTGAACTGAACAAATTCGAAAGACGCATTTTTCATACAGTATTTTATGGAAATGATAAATGAGCCCCATTGAACACAAATTAAAACCTGTCTTGGACTGGGGTTCCGCTAGCGGGATATCAAATTAAAATCAACAGAAATTTCATAAATCAAATTTCTCAAACATACAAGTATTCGGCACCATTTTAAAGATAAAATTCTCGTTAATCCAGCCACAGTGTCTGATTTCGAAAATGCTTTACAGCGAAAGCTCCTCCAATGATTATGTTAGGTTACCACCAACTCACAGAAAAACCCAGCCACTTTTTCCAGCCAAAGAGAGGAGACACAAAAAGCACAAATGGAGATAAAATTAATCACTAACCTTTGATGATCTTCATCAGATGACACTCATAGGACTTCATGTTACAGAATACATGTATGTTTTGTTCGGTAAAGTTCATATTTATATCCAAAAATCGTATTTTACATTGTCGTGTTATGTTCAGTAGTTCCAAAACATGCAGTGACATTGCAGAGTCACACATGAATTCACAGAAATACTCATTATAAATGTTGATGAAAATGTGTGTTATGCATGGAACTTTAGATAACCTTCTCCTTAATGCAAACGCTGTATTAGATTTTTTTTAAACTTTACGGAAAAAGCATAATCTGAGAACGGCGCTCAGAGCCCAAACCAGACAAAAGAAATATCCGTAATGTTGCGCAGTCAACATTAGTCATAAATAGCATTATAAATATTCACTTACCTTTGATGATCTTCATCATAATGCACTCCCAGGAATCCTAGTTCCACAATAAATGCATTTTTTTGTTCGATAATGTCCATCATTTATGTTCATTTATGTCCAAATAGCTTCTTTTGTTAGGGCGTTTGGTAAAAAAATCAGGTCCAGTCGGACGAAAAGTTCAAAAAGTTATATTACAAGTCGAAGAAACTTGTTAAACTAAGTATAGAATCAACCTTTAGGATGTTTTTATCATGTGTTCAATAATGTTCCAAACGGAGAATTCCATTGTCTGTAGAAAAGCAACGGAACGAGAGATACCTCTCATGTGAAGTGCACGGGACTGAGAATGAGGCTGTAGGCAGACCCCTTAGTCAAACAGCTCCTCAGATTTCCCACTTCCTGTTTGGATTTTTTCTCAGATTTCTACCTGCCACATGAGTTCTGTTATACTCACGTCACATACATCATTCAAACAGTTTTAGAAACTTCAGAGTGTTTTCTATCCAATACTAATAATAATATGCATATTTTAGCATCACTCTGGGCACGCTATTCATCCAAAAGTGAAAATGCTGCCCCCTATCCCTAAGAAGTTTTAAGGCTGGTGTCACGTCTAATCAAGGTGGGTGGAATCAGGCGCAGAGAGCAGATAGCGATATAAAGTTTATTCTCCGGTGAACAAAAACAAACAACGGTCAACCCAAATACAGACAGGGTGAATATATCCAACACAGGATAAAGACTAACCGGAGAATAACAAACAGCAAACACCGACAGACAAAACGAAAATGACAAAATAAACAATCCCGCACAAAACAAGGGCGGGACAACCTACATTAAATACAGACACTAATTAACTAAACAACACACAGGTGAAACCAATTAGACAAAACCAACAGACACACGAAAAAGGGATCGGTAGTGGCTAATAGGAGGGTGACGACGACCGCCGAGCACCACCCGCATGGGCAGGAGAGCCAACTTCGGCGGAAGTCGTGACAGCCGGTCTACACACCACATGAGGGACAGAGTTTTACTGTGTCTGTGTTGAAATTGGATTTCGTGCACTTGATGCATGTGTACTGTGTCTTCCTGTCCTTCTCATCGCAGCACTTCTTCTTGTTGCTACCGGCTGCAATCTAGAATGATGAAAACACACTAATTTTACTAACATCTCACTCACTCACAGATATCGTTACAGCAGTCCAAGGCACAAGAGTCTGACACATACACATGCAACAACAACATATGATGAAGCAGCATCACAGGCAGCCCAGATCTTAATTCTATATTTTGCAGGTTTAGATGGTATGTACTACCTGAAGGGGCAGTTACTGCTCATAAACAGTAACGTTGGGCCCAGGGTTGTAGAACAGGGGAAGGCGGTCCACCCACTTGTCCCACACTGACCTGACTGCATCTAGCTTTGATTAGATTTGATTTGTCTCTGGTGTCTCGGTTATCGAAGCGGAAGTGGATAATCGTGGAAATAATACGTTGCTTCACGGAAAAGTTCTCTGCCAGTTTCTACATCCCACATGGATTCTATGGATTCCCCACTGAATCTGAAAACACCAGCAAGGATAAGAACCCCAAAGTATGCATGTAAATGAGTTTGGTCCATCTCCTTCCATCTCTGTCCAAAAGCACGCCTCCCCTCCAAATTAGTGCAGTGCAGAATGATTTTCTGGATGGTGTCTGGGATGAACAGTTCAAAATAAGTCTTTATGTCCTGCAATTGAGTAACCGCCATCCGCGTAGGCCCTGGTTGCATCCTCATCACATTGGCAGCCATGCGGGGTGGCTCATTCCTTGGGCAAGAAGACCATTCAATTTTTTTTTTTTACATTCATATTTCTCCTCCTGCAGGCTGCTGGTGATCTGGTTGCTGACGGGCTGGTCCTGGGGCTGGCTGAGGGTCAATCTCATCCTCTTCTTCCAACTCACTGTCAGACTCAGAATTGACATGATCCTCATATTCTGAAAAATCTTCGTCTTCCAAAGTGGAAGACGCTCCTTCCACACTAGCTTCTCTCTCTGTAAAAATAATTTATAAGGACCTCTGAGCAGAGATTCTTTTTGTCATACTGATTGATTGTGGAATGGAGCCACACATGCAAAGCTATTACGTTGGAAAAAGTATTAATAATTTTTCTTTTAGTAAACTTTAAAAATGGGTCCCACAGACCCAAACACCACACAAGGGTTAATTCAGTCTCATCTGAAAGTTGTAAATTCTTGGTTATCTGCACAAACCCTGGCTAACAATTTAAAAGAAATACAAAATTGTGTTAAATAATTTATTTACTAAATACCTAACTAATCACACAGAATTACACATACACATAATTAAATCATAACTTGATTACAAATTACATCATAAAGTAAAACGTCCCTAGCGGGCGGAACAGATATGATAGCTTGTTACACAAAAGAAAAGGGGCTAGGTTTGAGTGAAGGAGTGGAAAGACTGAGGAACAAAGGCTGAAGCTGTGCTGTCGTAAATACAGTATCTTATGCATTCTAAATTACCTCCCATTTGGAAAAGGAGAATGCAATAAATATTTACTCTGAGCTGCGCTTCAGTAGGTTGGTGGTAGATGGAAGGCCGTGTTGCCCAACCGAGTCCTTTGAAGAATGTCTCTGGTTGTCAATTGAATACGTTGTAGTTACATCGTTGGGTGATAGACGGGATACTTTGTCTGTTATTTCCTAACCCTCGTTTGCATCTGCTGTTGCTAAGTCAACGGCTAGGAGGTATCACTTCTGTAGTGAATAAGGGTTCATAGTTCATACCATTCGCAACCAAGCTCACGCTGATGTTGTCTTCATTCTGTAGTTATTATCTGAACCATTCTGACATCGGACCGACGTCCTACATCCTCGGAACAGGAGGTTATATTGTCGTCAAGGGCTTATATAGGAAGGGAGAGGAGGGCGTGTTTGAAAAGCTTTATAGCCCATGTCCATTCACAGAGGCGGGCCACTGATTGAGCAGAGCCCTATCTTATGAAAACTCAAATCTCACATTTTAGAAGCTAAAATCACATTTCATCCCTTCACAAATAATTTAATATTCAAACATTTAAATTGAACAACAATTCCATGTGAATCCGATAACTCTGATGTGTAGACTTTCCACTGTAGAGTTAATGTCATCTTATCATTGATGAGAATGTCTCAGATGACAACCGAACTGACATCATATTCATTAAGTACCACCGCATATGTTCAATTGGTCAGATGTTGGTCTGATGGTCTGATGTTCCCAGAATCTCTATGTTAACCAAGGGTTTTGCAAATGTAACATCAGTAGGGTAGACAGAGGAAAAAGGGGGGAAGAGGTATTTATGACTGTCATAAACCTAACCCCAGACCAACGTCATGACAACTGCAATAAATCGGTTAGAGATTCAGTTGTCAGTCTATCTAACTTGTGCAACCCTCAATTTAGTCCATATCTGCCATGCTGCCAAGGCCTCTAATGTTAACATAAAGACCCACATCTTTAGTTCTGTGTGCCTGGACAGAAATCATCAAAAGTCTCTCAAATTTAATAATATCCAGTGGGCACAGATGTCAATTCAACATCTATTACACGTAGGTTTAATGTAATTCCATTGAGATGACTTGGAAACAACTTTGATTCAACCAGTGTGTGCTGTGGTGGAAAATTACTAACTAGGCTCTGTCTATTCTATATTAAACTTATAGAACTGGCTATTCTTTGTTTCTCTACCGATACAGACTGTCCGTGTCTGTTCTAGTCATAAGCAGTGGCGGTTCTCGCTTGTATGGTTCCCTGGGCGAACCAAAAAAACAGCACCATTCTGCAATAACTGTAATTTTTATTCAGACATTTGGAACAACACAAATAAATAACCATAACATTTAAAACTATATAAATATATATACAAAAATAAGACTCATAAATATAAAAGAGAAGTAACAAAGACAACAAACAAATTGTAGTATACACATACAAATAAAAAATGGAATCAAATTATTACACTATTACCCTATTGCTATACAGTATCACACAAATACACATAGAATAACACAATTATAAAAAAGATAACCTGATTATTACACTATTGCACTTCAAACAAGAAACACACTGTCACGATCGTCGTTGGAAGCATACTCGGACCAAAGCGCAGCGTGATATGGGTTCCACAATAAAGAGTAAACGAAACGTGACAGTCTGGAGTGCTCACAGGTAACAACACAAAAACAAGATCCCACAAAACACAGTAGGTAAATGGCTGCCTAAATATGATCCCCAATCAGCTGCCTCTGATTGGGAACCATACCAGGAACCATACACACACTAGATCACCACCCTAGTCACACACCGACCTAACCAAAATAGAGAATAAAAAGGCTCTCTAGGATCAGGGCGTGATACACGCAAACGAAATTGCACAACTAATTGCATTACTAATTGCATTGGTACTGTACTGTTAGAGGTGTGCTATTGGATAGATTCCCCCGCTCCCCCTACCTTGGGCTTCCAGTGGGGAGACCTGAGGTCAACCTACACCTGCCAACTCGTACTTCTAAGTGGGAGACCTTCCCAGGCAGTAGCCTGCATAGCTCACAAACTAGAATCAGGGGGTTCAGTCCGACAAGGTTAACTGACCCACAGTCCGACACGGTGACATGATATCATTGACGTGACGTGCAAATGAGCGATAAAAAACAGATTATGTAAATGTCACCATTCTGATCTTTATTTTTGTTTTCTATTTGAATTATTATTATTTTTGTGCGTGAGCCCCTTGGCGTGGTGCCGCCCTGGGCGGCTGCCCATGTTGGCAATGCCTAAATCCGTCACTGGTCATAAGACAGGTTGAAACCACAATATGTGACGTATCCTGTTACTCAGTATCTACAGGATCCCAATTGTGTGGAAACTGAGGAGAACAGAGAATAGCATGATTAGCAGTATCATGATCTAATCATTCAGACTATACCCAGTGTCAGTAGATAGTGCAAAGAAACGATAATCACTAGTTGTGTAACTATGTACCCATCCATTGTTTCCACACATCTGCTAGCTGCACAATAGATAAGGAGGTTGTACTTTTCTATAAATGTCACGACTTCTGCCGAAGTCGTTGCCTCTCCTTGTTCGGGCGGTGCTCGGCGTTCGACGTCACCAGTCTTCTAGCCATCATTGATCCTTTTTTCATTTTCCATTGGTTTTGTCTTGTCTTCCCACACACCTTATTTTCAATACCATTCATTACCTGTTGTGTATTTAACCCTCTGTTTCCCCTCATGTCTTTGTCAGAGATTGTTTTATTGTCAGTATAGTGTGATTGTTGTTTAGGTGCGCGTCGGGTCCTCGTACCCATGTTTGGTTTGTTTGTACATTTATTGTTATAGAGCATACTCTTGGAACTTTATTAAAAGACTCCATTTTACACTGGATGTCAGAAGGTGAATTCACCAATTTGTAAGTCGCTCTGGATAAGAGCGTCTGCTAAATGACTTAAATGTAAATGTAAATGTACACTCAGTTTGACTCTCCAGCGCCTGACTTCCCTGCCACCTATTACACCTATGCATGACAATAAAAGCTGAAATGCAACTCTATTCATTGGGCCCTTAACTCTGCACCATTGAGTGATTGTTAATTAACTGCTCCATTTTAGTAAATCTTATAATAAATTTGTTGTTTGAAGAATCTACAGTCTCTCTGTCTTTTTTTTAGAATTTCCACGACAATTTGGCGACAAGGATGGGATGGCTAACTCCACTTGCTGATCATTCCCGGGGAGACCAAGGTTAACACAGTAAAGGGACCCGCCTCGTACCCAGCAGGGAGCTTTATTGGATGGATATGCCATCCCAAAGAAATAGAGAGTTAAGTGTGAGACTGATATTCTTAAACACAACCTACAATTGGGTGAAAGCTCTGGGAGTTTTCAGAAAATCCTGATCTGAGAACAGGTTGTGCACAATAGGTCTGGGGACTGAGACTCTGTTTGGAACAGAGAATTGGGGGTATTTCATGACATTACATGGTCTACGATCATAAGATGTAAATGCATGAGATTACATTTCAGGCAGAGATCCTAATTTCGAAATAATATAAATTTTCCTGCAGGTAAAAAAATAAATAATAATAATAATAAATCAGTGGAGTGGTAAAACAGTTGGTTATGATTGGGAAACCAGCTATACATTTTAAACCTACATGGAAATTTGCATAGGAGGAACTAACATGTGGTATAAAAGGAAAAATGACATAGAGTAATGAAAAAATATTTTGACGGAGAAGAAATTATTCCTTTTAAATTATAAGAAAGGAAGATTTTCCTAACCAAATAATGTTTGTTTTGTGTGTTTGTTTTTGTTTCCTGAGTGTGTGTGTGTCATGTTCGTTATAAGGATCGGACCAAGGCGCAGCGTGGTATACGTTCATTCTTATAACAAACGTGACAGAAGATCCCACCACAAAAAGACCAAGCAGCGTGTCCAAGAGGAGCAGACATCATGAACATGGGATGAGATTTTGGACGGTAAAGGATCCTGGACGTGGGAGGAAATCAAGGCCAGAAAGGATCGCCTTCCATGGAAGCAGGCGGAGGTAGCTACAGAGGAATGGCGACGATACGAGGGGTCACGGCTAGCACGGAAGCCCGAGAGGCATTAGTGGAGTCAGGGGTTAGACCTGAGCCAACTCCCCGTGATTACCGTGGGGATTGTGTGACTGGTCAGGCACCGTGTTACGCAGTAATGCGCACGGTGTCTCCAGTGCGCATTCATAGCCCTGTGCGCTCTATTCCAGCTTCCCGCATCGGCCGGGCTAGAATGGACATCCAGCCAGGATGGATGGTGCCGGCTCAGCGCTCCTGGTCACCAGTACGCCTCCTTGGACCAGGATATCCTGAGCCGGCTCTGCGTACTGTGTCTCCGGTGTGTCTGCACAGCCCAGTGCGTCCTGTGCCAGCGCCCCGCATTTGCAGGGCGAAAATAAACATCCAGCCAGGACGGTAGTTGTGCCAGCGCTACTCTCCAGACCTCCAGTGCGCCTCCACAGTCCAGTATGTCCTGTGCCTCCTCCCCTCACTCGCCCTGAGGTGCGTGTCATCAGCCCGGTGCCACCTGTACCGGTCCCACGCTCCAGGCTTCCAGTGCGCCTTCACAGTCCAGTACGTCCTGTAACTCTTCCTTGCACTCGCCCTGAGGCGCGTGTCACCAGCCCAGAATGTTTGCATAAGGGTGTTAGTTGCAGATTCTAGCAGAGATAGACACTATTGTCAACTTTCAGTGAGGGTTTTGGCAAAGTAGTTACAACGCTTGAAAGAATAGCCCTGTATACAGGAGGCCTCCTCACTGGAATGGAAGTTCTCGGTAGTAGTAGCATCACATCTACTGCACAGTGTGCCAAATGATAGGATACCATTGCTGTACATTCATACCCCAGGGTTAGGGTAACTTGACTATTGTAGTGGAACATCTGAAAGAGCTCAGCGTTGATCTCGCAAGCGAACACCAACCAGACAACGACTGGAATCCATTTGGATTAGAATCTTTAATTGTAACTGCGCTTTCGGTCAGTTGATCTTCCAATGAGAATGTCTCCACAAACAATAGTGGAAAAGATAAGGCCACACAGGCAGCCCAATTCTAATATTTTGCACATAATGGGGGCTAACTGTGTAACCGAAGCCACAGAGAGCCTGAGATAATTACAGACACCTGTGGTGATGATCTAGTCTCGCGCCCTCTCTCCTTGTCTCCTTCTCAAAACCCTTTGGAGGAGGAAAAGAAGTGTCTGAATTGGGCTTCTCTGTCCCGTTATTGTTTGTGGAGACATGCTCTGAAGAAGGACTACTGACCGAAAGCTCAGCTACAATTAAAGAAATTTGCGTCTGACTGGAAATGTGAGGACACTTTTTCCTGTTTCTTCATTTATTAAACAAATACATGTACACTACCGTTCAAAAGTTTGGGGTCACTTAGACCTTTCCTTGTTTTTGAAAGAAAAGCAAATGTTTTGTCAATTCAAATAACATCATATACAGCGTAGACATGTAGCTGCAAATGACTATTGTATCTGGAAATGGCAGATTTTTTATGGAATATCTACATAGGCGTACAGAGGCCCATTATCAGCAAAACTGTTGTTCTGATTAAAGAAGCAATGAAACTGGCCTTCTTTAGACTAGTTGAGTATCTGGAGCATCAGCATTTGTGGATTTGATTACAGGCTCAAAATGGCCAGAAACAAAGCTCTTACTTCTGAACACATCAACCAGGCTCTTCCAGCACAGTGGCAAAGACTTTCTGCTGGTTAGTTGATCATTACTCAGACTTCTGGGAGATTGACCTCCTCCCCGTCCTCTCAGCAGAGACAACGATCAAACGCTGCAAGGCTCAGTTTTCCCGCTACGGCCAGTCTGATAGGGTAATTTCAGATAATGGACCCCAATTCTTAGAATTGGAATGGGAATTCAGAATGGGAACTCGAGCACGTCACCTCACCAAGACACCCAAAAGCTAATGGGAAGGCGGAGTCGGCAGTCAAAATCTCAAAGAACCTCTTCAAAAAAGCTCTGCGAGAGGGCAAAGATGCCTGGAAAGAAGTCCTGCAGTGGTGTAATACCCCGACAAAAGGCATGGATGCAGCCCTGCCCAGCGCCTCATGGCACAGCGCTTAAAAGCAGCTCTGCCGGTAGCCAACACTCTCCTGGAGCCATGTGTGATGGCAGACGTGCTGGTGAAGCTAGGGCACAGAAGACAGGTCTCCAGGTTCATCTTCGACAAATCATCAAAGATTTACCTGAGCTCAGGGTGGGTGAAACAGTGTGAATGAAGCCACTACCAGGGGACCGGACGGGCCTCTGGAGACTGGGATCCTGTGTACAGAAAGTTGCACCACACTCCTACTTGGTCAAAGTGAATGGATCACTGTACCGTCGCAACGGGATTGACCTTCGGATTAAATCAAATCAAATTTATTTATATAGCCCTTCATACATCAGCTGATATCTCAAAGTGCTGTACAGAAACCCAGCCTAAAACCCCAAACAGCAAGCAATGCAGGTGTAGAAGCACAGTGGCTAGGAAAAACTCCCTAGAAAGGCCAAAACCTAGGAAGAAACCTAGAGAGGAACCAGGCTATGTGGGATGGCCAGTCCTCTTCTGGCTGTGCCAGGTGGAGATTATAACAGAACATGGCCAAGATGTTCAAATGTTCATAAATTACCAGCATGGTCAAATAATAATAATCACTGTACACTATTCCTGGAAGCTGAAAATGTACCAGTTTTTCCATGGCCTGCATACTCACCAATCAAGACATCCATTGAGCATGTTTGGGATGCTCTGGATTGACTTGTACGACAGAGAGTTCCAGTTCCCTGCCAATATCCAATAACTTTGCACAGGGATTGATGAGGAGTGAGACAAAATTCCACAGGCCACAATCAACAGCCTGATCAACTCTATGCGAAGGAGATGTGTTGTGCTGCATGAGGCAAATTCGAAACATATAATCAGAATTGCCATTCGTAACATCCACAAATTAATATATACGTAACATATGATACTCATTGGAGTGGTTCGCATTTACATACAGAATAATACGAAATACTCTGAGACCAGGTTGCTTTTTGAAGTTCCCAGACTATATTAAATGTGGTGGTTGCAGCTCTGTTGAAACGGCTCAAACCTCAGCTTAAAATAGGTTCTGTAGCATGTGATTACTTTCTGTTGAAAAAGGATTTGCCTGGAAATAGGAAAGGTTGCCTAACAGTTTGTCTCGGGTCCACCCACTGTTTTCATTTACTTTCAAGGATGGATTTCACTTTGATATCTAGGCCTATTTAAACATGACAATGGAAAAAGTGACCAATTTGGGAACAGTTAACTTTACCTACAAAATGGATCCATGATGTTATCTTTTCATTTGTAGTCTAGGCTACTCTTGTATTGGCTTGCTTTTATAAGGAAATACCAACACAACATGTATAGAAGATAGTGCTGAGTTTTAGTTCCACTTTTAATTGAACTTTTGAATAAAAGTGGCTATCATTGCTATAGAATTAACAATTTATCGGCCTACATTGTCACATTTTTTTTTTAAGGGATAGGGTACTTTTGCTCTCGTTTCAAAATAATTTATTTCAAAATTTCAAAACAACACATCCTTGAAAGCTCTAGGTAACAATAGTACAGAAGCTGAATTATTTCATTTAAAAAATAGCATCCCTAAAACACATTGACCTAGACCAGGGCTCTCCAACCCTGTTCCTGGAAAGCTACCTACCTGTCGGTTTTCACAGGGTTGGAGAGCCCTGGCCTGAGCCCACCTGTCGGTTTTCACAGGGTTGGAGAGCCCTGGCCTGATCCCACCAGTCGGTTTTCACAGGGTTGGAGAGCCCTGGCCTGAGCCCTCCGCTTCAAATATAAAACCTTTTTAAAACTGTTCATTCTTCAGTGCCACAAAAGCTTCAATTCTTTCAATATATTCAAACAACTCATTAGATAAATGTATTGCACCTCTGTCAAAAAGAGCACGAAGAGCCATCAGTGCTACAGCAATAAACTTTAAATATTACTTTTTAAGCATTAAATATTATTATAACAAATAATCATTAATAGTTATGAACAGAATAACAATATATTCATAATAATGATAAGACAAAAATACATTAAGAGAACAAAACGTATGTAAAAAACATAATTTAGAATAACATTGTGTGCATCTGTGTGTGCCTGGTTATCCGGCTGCCTGACTGCTCCTGTGCACGTGCGTGGGTTCTCAGCAGGTCTTGAGCTTGTCCAGGTTGAGACTGATCTTCTCCATGTACCTCTGCCCCTCCACCAGGCTCTGATAGACCGTCTTCAGGGCCTCTCCGCCAGGCTTGGCCAGATCAGGGCAGCCCAGGGCCTGGGACAAGGAGTGCACCCACCCCCGCATGCTGGACAAGTCCTCATACACCTGACCACACCTGCTGTCTTGCAGACTCTCCTCCAGGCCCCCCAGGTGAACCCAGATGGAGGCCAGGCCCTCGATGGGGGGGTTCATGGGGTGGAACTCTATCTCTTGGGGAACGTCAAACTGAGGTAATGGAGGGAGAGTAGAGGGATTTGTATATTTGTTTTTCTTTTCTTTGCATTTATTAAATATGAAATAGTTTTGTGGACATTTTAATCAGTAGACTTTGCATGATACTATCCTGAGCAAGTCAGTCAGTAAAATATACCCTCATGCTTTCTTTAACCACATTCATGTTTGACTCATACTGTACATGCACATACACATGCGCCCACACATTGCTATTAAGCGAAGGTCTGTAGTATACCCAACAATATTTCTATTGAACAAAATTATCCTACTCATGTCCGTTGACCACAGAATACTTTGACTTCGTATCACGCATACAGAGTAGCTGAGTAAGAGGTGTGTGTGGTACCTCGGTCAGATAATTCTTTATGTGGACCAAAGTGATCATGGCCATCAACTTGATGTTGTTCCTCATCTGGACGTCCCCGTTGAGGGGCCGACCGCGTTGAGGGTGACACACAGACACAGACACCACCAGGCCCAGGCAGAGAAGGACCACAGAGACATGCATCTTGTTTTATCTGGAGAACAATACAAATACCACGCTATTCAGTATATGGAAATAAAATAAGATATAACATTTAGCAGACAGATTTTCAAAATAGACTAAGTCATACAATTTAAAGGGGCAATCCGTAGTTGCATTAAATTAATGATATGTACCCATTGAAGAATATAGCTTTAAAATGCATTAGTCCAACTGTTGTACCTCATCAGAACCCAAAATATAAGCTTGTTTTACTCCAGTGTTCGAAAATAACGTAAATGTAAACACACAGTATATAGCCTCAAAACATGGTTAAAGTCAATTAAGTTTTTTCACCACAACAAAGATGCTGCACATAAAATGTGCTTTACAATGTTGAAATTATTACATTTGCTTTCATTTAAAAATCATAAATAATCTGTTAAATCATGAAAAATAAAATGACTGAATATGTCTAAAGTTGAATGCAAGCATAATTAGTCTGTTTCTACAAAACCTTAACTTTGAGCTGTCATGCCACTCAAATGTACATGCTCGTCTTCAGAATTTCATGTCCTCTCTCCTCATCCACAACTGTCCCTTAGAGCTCTATCCCCGTCACCCCCAGTCAGTGCTGGAGTCAAGTCTTACCTGGTGGTTGTGAGGCTGTGGTGGATGTGTGATAACCAGAAACATCCATGCCTCCATGCATGGTTCCCTGGCTTTATAGCTGTTGGAGCCCTGTCCGGTTGACTCACAGCCTGCGTGAATCATCATCACTGTGTCACCCCCAGGTCCTGGGCAGCTCCTCTCCTCCTACCCCCCCTAACCCCCACCTTCTTCCTCCATCCGGACCCAGCCCATGGGCCCAGACACACCCAGCCCGTCATGGTGCAGGTCAGGACATTCACCTACATGTATTTATGCTCCCTGAAGAACCAACACACTGCACGGTGAAATTTTAAGCTCATGTCCAGACAGCCAGTTCATGTTTTAAGTTGAGTTTTTTTACCTATTAACAATGTCTCATTGTTTGTAAGGATTGAAAGAGACCATGTGATGAAGAAATCCATAATAAATGCCAATTATCTAGTTATAGATCACTTTACTAATCAAATAGATGATGACTCATTCTTTTATGTGAAAATGCATTACAATTGTGTGAGTTTGATTGTGTTGGATTGATTTCCAGAATTCAAATTTCAATAAAAATACATTTATTGCCATAGGTAATTGTGTAATTTAGCAGTGAAATGGAATTGAATGGTGGATTAAACTGTGACACGTGGTGCACAATTTAGAAGATGAAAAATGAAAGGGCACTATAGTCCCAAAGACTATAATCAACCGAAGGATGCATTTACCTTTACTGAAGTCACTGGTATCTCAATGCAGTACTGTTTCTTACAGCAATGTGCAAAGTAAATCCCCAGAACTAGTGAATGTTAACCTTTCACCTTTCACATGGGCATCCTGGGAACCTGAAGCTGATTCAGTGTTTATTGTGACAGTCTAGTAAAATGTAATTTTGCCAGTATTATTTTCATAGAATTGAAAGAAACTGCCATAGTTGGCTGATTGCATTACTATTAGTAGCTAGTTAGCAAGCTACTTCTCTTAAGAAAATACAAATAATCCTGACTGCAGCTTTGAAACCCATTAGCCTTAAGCTTTAAAATTATGAGTTTGTTTGCAACTGTATAGCATATTCTCTCACACCTTCTATCAGACAATGGATGCAACTGCACTTCCCGCAACCACAGGACACTCTTGAGGGTGGTGCGGCCTTCCCAACCCATCAGGGACAAACTACCTGCCCTCCAGGACACCTACAGCACCCGATGTCACAGGAAGGCCAAAAAGATCACCAAGGACGTCAACCACCCGAGCCACAGTCCGGACCTCCAACGACGGTCCACAGTCCGGACCTCCAACGACGGTCCACAGTCCGGAACCTCCTGAGACGGTCCACAGTCCGGAACCTCCTGAGAAGGTCTACAGTCCAGAACCTCCTGAGAAGGTCTACAGTCCGGAACCTCCTGAGAAGGTCTACAGTCCAGAACCTCCTGAGAAGGTCTACAGTCCAGAACCTCCTGAGACGGTCTACAGTCCAGAACCTCCTGAGACGGTCTACAGTCCGGAACCTCCTGAGAAGGTCTACAATCCGGAACCTCCTGAGACGGTCTACAGTCCGGAACCTCCTGAGAAGGTCTACAGTCTGGAACCTTCTGAGACGGTCTACAGTCCGGAACCTCCTGAGAAGGTCTACAGTCTGGAACCTTCTGAGAAGGTCTACAGTCCGGAACCTTCTGAGATGGTCTACAGTCTGGAACCTTCTGAGACGGCCTACATTCCGGAACCTTCTGAGACGGTCTACAGTCCGGAACCTCCTGAGACGGTCGGCTGTCCTGAGCCTCCAGCGACGGTCGGCGGTCCAGAGCCTCCAGCGACGGTCGGCGCTCCAGAGCCTCCAACGACTGTCGGCGGTCCAGAGCCTTCAGCAGGGGTTCTCAGTCCAGAGCCTCCTGCGACGATCTACGGTCCGGTTCCTCTGGCGACGACACACGGTCCGGTTCCTCCTGCGACGATCTACGGTCCGGAGCCTCCGGCCACGATCTACGGTCCGGTGCCTCTGGCGACGACACACGGTCTGGTTCCTCCGGCGAGATCTACGGTCCAGAGCCTCCGGCCACGATCTACGGTCCGGTGCCTCTGGCGACGACACACGGTCCGGTTCCTCCTGCGACGATCTACGGTCCGGTGCCTCCTGCGACGATCTAAGGTCCGGTGCCTCCGGCGACGATCTACGGTCCGTAGCCTCCGGCCACGATCTACGGTCCGGTGCCTCTGGCGACGACACACGGTCCGGTTCCTCCAGCGACGATCCCCGCACCAGAGCAGTCATGGAGGAAGACGTCGTATCTGCTAGCGGAGTGGGTACTTCGTCCCGCACCGGAGCCGCCCCCCGATGGTGGATGCCCACCCCATTTATTTGGTGAGTTTCTATTAATTAAAATATGTGGAACTCTACGCACACTGCGCCTTGGTCCAATCATTTAGACGATCGTGACACCAATAAAATTTGATTTGTTGAATAACCTAATGATAATACTACTGATATAGGGTCAACTGCATTTTCCAGCCATGATTTAATTTAATTAATGTGAAATGTCATTCCTCATTTGTTGTGTTTTTGTGGTGTAGTTACTTATCTATTACCAGGGTAATTATGAGAAACCGCAAGTTATCACAACTAGTTACCACAGTAATACATTGCCTCTTTATTGTGTGCTGTAATGTTGCTACCAAAAAAAACATTCTTGCATATTTGTTTATGACTATTAAGTAAGACAGAACCATTTAAAGCATGTGTCAAACTCATTCCACGGAGGGCTGAGTGTATGTGGGTTTTCTCCCCTCCCCTGTATTTGATTGATGAATTAAGGTCAATGATTAGTAAGGATCTCCCCTCACCTGGTTGTCTAGGTCATAATTGAAAGGAAAAAACAGAAACCAGCAGACACTAGGCCCTCCATGGACTGAGTTTAACACCCCTGATTTAAAGAAATATGAATTTGCTTCAGGGTGGAAAATCATTTCAGATCAAAGCTTTATGTGTTCATTAGTTAGTCTCAGCTGTTGGTTCAGCTCTAGGTTGTGCTGTACTGTGTGTGTATACCTGTCGAAACCTTCCAGCCGCAATAGGACATTTCCTCTTGGTCTACTGAATAAGACATTGGTATCTCCCATGGGCAACCCGGGTTCAGATCCTGGCTGTGACACGTACAGGTGTGTGTTTATGCATAATGTGTGTTTGTGTGCACTTGCAGTGTGTTTGTGCTTGGGTTTGTGTAAGTGTGTCTGTGTTTGCACTTGCCAATGCCTGGGTGTCTCTGTGAGTGCACGTGTACATGTCTTTGGCTGTTTTTTTTTGTTTCTGTGTGTGTGTGTGTGTGTGTGTGTGTGTGTGAGTGTGTGTCCGTATCCATGTGTGTGTTTAAGTAACTGACTGATTGATGCAGCCTCTGGGTCTCTGTTCAGGATTACTGAGACTTGAGGTATTTCTATTTTCTAGCTACTTCCAGGCATTCTCAACCCCATCAGCCAATGACAACAAAGCACATGACAGTATACGTCAATGGGCCAGCCATACCGACGAGGGACCATTTAAACGGAGTGCCCACCAGTTATTAAAACCTGTTATTATCTGGAACTTCCTGTGTCTAGAAGGTGAGTTCAACAACAGCTCACCAGCAAACAGACCCAAAAGCTGGATTAGTGAAAGTCTGTTTAAACGTTGTGTTTGTGTGTGTGTTGTGAGTTTTTATGGCTATTTGACATGCTGGAGGCATTCTGGCTTGTTCTGATTTTGCAGACCAGCAATCTTGAGTGTCTGTGCTGCAATGTCATGTTCTAATGCACAACTCACACTCTACGTGGGTCTCTGCGTCTTCTGCTGTCTGTTTCTCACTTGAATTTAATTGGTTAGCTGGAAGCTACTGGTTTCCATTGATGTACTGGAGATTAGAAGAGGATTGTCCACAGCGGACAAAGAGGCTAAATGGTGGTTCCATGTCATTTTCTTTTCTGCTGCACATCTCAGAAGATTGTTCATGTGGATGCTAAGTGCTTCTCCGTTTCTCGCAATAATCTGTGCAGCGCAGCTGCAAAAAGCGATTGTGGAATTCCCCCGTTATCAAGGCTGACATGGAGTTAGACTAGTTAAGCCAGGTTTATGGCTGTATGTTCTCAGAGCATCCTCATCAGGATAATACTTCCTCTGCTTGATGGCCCACTGGGCCAATGGATGCTCCGTACCAAGTACTCGAAAGTGTCCTCTGCCTCCATATGCTCACCAGGTGTCACAGATGAAACACATGCTCTGTCCCCACAACATCCAAGCTCTTCGTCCCCGGAGCACGTCTCTATGAGTAAAACTCCATGTGACCTGCACCTTACGTGCTGTGTGTGTATCACTAATTGGTGCTTGATTCTCAGTGAATACGCAGCAGCATGTGACTTCCGTTGCTTTAATTGATGGCAGCTGCCCTAAAAAAACTATCTGTGTGTGTGTGTGTGTGTGTGGTTTGGGGAAGGGGGAACTGGCTGAGTAATAGGCCAGTGTTGGAAGCCAGTTGTGTGTTACAGTAATTCGGGCTGGCGCACCGTCTAACAATCCACTGTTTACAGACACATTCACGCCACAGCGGGACCCAGTTATGTGTGAGAAATGGCTGATGCAGCAGATGTGACTGGGACATAATACATGTTGTCCAGTGGGAAGGCTGCACTGTGTTTGATTAAAGAAAGGGAAATATGGGGGGGGGGGGTGTAAGGATGGGAGAAAGTAGTTTGGGAGAAAGAAGTGAGGGATGGATAAAGGAGTTGGAAGGAAGGAGAGAGGGGTGGATAAAGGAGTTGGAGGGAGGGATGGATAAAAGAGTTGGAGGGAGGGAAAGAGAGAGGGATGGATGGATAAAGGAGTTGGAGGGAAGGAGAGAAGGATGGATAAAGGAGTTGCAGGGAGGGATGGATAAAGTTAAACAAGAGAAGATGGAGTGGAGTATAAGAGAAGGGGGGGGGTGGAGAAAGGGGGGCTTTTTCCAACTTGGCCTGATAATGATGTTACATCATTTATGGTAATATGTGCTCAAGCCATTTCCAGTAAAGTGAAGCTGATATGACATACAGTACCGTCCTTCTCACTTTCCCCCTATTTCCCCCGCTTCACTGGACTTACATTGTGTGTGAGGAATTATTTACCACGTGAGGTAGCTACATACCTTCCCCCCTCTTTTTCTGTGGGATAGCTACATACCTTCCCCCCTCTTTCTCTGTGGGAGAGCTACATACCTTCCCCCCTCTTTCTCTGTGGGAGAGCTACATACTGTACCTTCATCCCTCTTTCTCTGTGGGAGAGCTACATACTGTACCTTCCCCCCTCTTTTTCTGTGGGATAGCTACATACTGTACCTTCCCCCCTCTTTTTCTGTGGGAGAGCTACATACTGTACCTTCCCCCCTCTTTTTCTGTGGGATAGCTACATACTGTACCTTGCCCCCTCTTTTTCTGTGTGATAGCTACATACCTTCCCCCCTCTTTTTCTGTGGGATAGCTACATACTGTACCTTCATCCCTCTTTCTCTGTGGGATAGCTACATACTGTGGTGGGATAGCTACATACTGTACCTTCATCCCTCTTTCTCTGTGGGATAGCTACATACTGTACCTTCATCCCTCTTTCTCTGTGGGATAGCTACATACTGTACCTTGCCCCCTCTTTTTCTGTGTGATAGCTACATACTTTCCCCCCTCTTTTTCTGTGGGATAGCTACATACTGTACCTTCATCCCTCTTTCTCTGTGGGATAGCTACATACTGTACCTTGCCCCCTCTTTTTCTGTGGGATAGCTACATACTGTACCTTCCCCCTCTTTTTCTGTGGGATAGCTACATACTGTACCTTCACCCCTCTTTCTCTGTGGGATAGCTACATACTGTACCTTCACCCCTCTTTCTCTGTGGGATAGCTACATACCTTCCCCCCTCTTTTTCTGTGGGATAGCTACATACTGTACCTTCATCCCGCTTTCTCTGTGGGATAGCTACATACTGTACCTTCATCCCTCTTTTAGCTCTGTGGGATAGCTACATACTGTACCTTCACCCCTTTTCTCTGTGGGATAGCTACATACTGTACCTTCATCCCTCTTTCTCTGTGGGATAGCTACATACTGTACCTTCATCCCTCTTTCTCTGTGGGATAGCTTCCCCCTCTTTTTCTGTGGGATAGCTACATACTGTACCTTCATCCCTCTTTCTCTGTGGGATAGCTACATACTGTACCTTCACCCTCTTTTCTTTCTCATGTGGGATAGCTACATACTGTACCTTCACCCCTCTTTCTCTGTGGGATAGCTACATACTGTACCTTCATCCCTATTTTTCTGTGGGATAGCTACATACTGTACCTTCATAGCCTTTTTCTGTGGGATAGCTACATACTTACCTTCATCCCTCTTTCTCTGTGGGATAGCTACATACTGTACCTTCCCCTCTTTTTCTGTGGGATAGCTACATACTGTACCTTCATCCCTTTTTCTGTGGGATAGCTACATACTGTACCTTCCCCCTCTTTTTCTGTGGGATAGCTACATACTTCCCCCTCTTTTTCTGTGGGATAGCCTTCATCCCTCTTTCTCTGTGGGATAGCTACATACTGTACCTTCCCCCCCTCTTTTCTGTGGGATAGCTACATACTGTACCTTCACCCCTCTTTCTCTGTGGGATAGCTACATACTGTACCTTCATCTTTCTCCCTCTTTCTTTTTCTCTGTGGGATAGCTACATACTGTACCTTCATCCCTCTTTCTCTGTGGGATAGCTACATACTGTACCTTCATCCCTCTTTCTCTGTGGGATAGCTACATACTGTACCTTCACCCCTCTTTCTCTGTGGGATAGCTACATACTGTACCTTCACCCCTCTTTCTCTGTGGGATAGCTACATACTGTACCTTCACCCCTCTTTCTCTGTGGGATAGCTACATACTGTACCTTCACCCCTCTTTTTCTGTGGGATAGCTACATACCTTCCTCCCTCTTTTCTGTGGGATAGCTACATACTGTACCTTCATCCCTCTTTCTCTGTGGGATAGCCTTCACCCCTCTTTCTCTGTGGGATAGCTGTACCTTCATCCCTCTTTCTCTGTGGGATAGCTACATACTGTACCTTCACCCCTCTTTCTCTGTGGGATAGCTACATACTGTACCTTCACCCCTCTTTCTCTGTTAGCTACATACTGTACCTTCACCCCTCTTTCTCTGTGGGATAGCTACATACTGTACCTTGCCCCCTCTTTTTCTGTGGGATAGCTACATACTGTACCTTCCCCCTCTTTTCTGTGGGATAGCTACATACCTTCCCCCCTCTTTTTTTTTGTGGGATAGCTACATACTGTTTCCCCTCTTTCTCTGTGGGATAGCTACATACTGTGGGATAGCTACATACTGTACCTTCACCCTCTTTCTCTGTGGGATAGCTACATACTGTACCTTCACCCCTCTTTTTCTGTGGGATAGCTACATACTGTACCTTCACCCCTCTTTTTCTGTGGGATAGCTACATACTGTACCTTCCCCCTTTTTCTGTGGGATAGCTACATACTGTACCTTCCCCCTCTTTTTCTGTGGGATAGCTACATACTGTACCTTGTACCTTCCCCCTCTTTTCTGTGGGATAGCTACATACTGTACCTTCACCCTCTTTCTCTGTGGGATAGCTACATACTGTACCTTCACCCCTCTTTCTCTGTGGGATAGCTACATGTACCTTCATACCTCTTTCTCTGTGGGATAGCTACATACTGTACCTTCACCCCTTTTCTCTGTGGGATAGCTACATACTGTACCTTCACCCTCTTTCTCTGTGGGATAGCTACATACTGTACCTTCACCCTCTTTCTCTGTGGGATAGCTACATACTGTACCTTCATCCCTCTTTTCTGTGGGATAGCTGTACCTTCACCCCTCTTTTTCTGTGGGATAGCTACATACTGTACCTTCACCCCCCCTCTTTCTCTGTGGGATAGCTACATACTGTACCTTCATCCCTCTTTCTCTGTGGGATAGCTACATACTGTACCTTCACCCCTCTTTCTCTGTGGGATAGCCATACTGTACCTTCACCCCTCTTTCTCTGTGGGATAGCTACATACTGTACCTTCACCCCTCTTTCTCTGTGGGATAGCTCATACTGTACCTTCACCCTCTTTCTCTGTGGGATAGCTACATACTGTACCTTCACCCCTCTTTTTCTGTGGGATAGCTACATACTGTACCTTCACCCCTCTTTTTCTGTGGGATAGCTACATACTGTACCTTCATCCCTCTTTCTCTGTGGGATAGCTACATACTGTACCTTCACCCCTCTTTCTCTGTGGGATAGCTACATACTGTACCTTCACCCCTCTTTCTCTGTGGGATAGCTACATACTGTACCTTCACCCCTCTTTTTCTGTGGGATAGCTACATACTGTACCTTGCCCCCTCTTTTTCTGTGGGATAGCTACATACTGTACCTTCCCCCCTCTTTTTCTGTGGGATAGCTACATACTGTACCTTGCCCCCTCTTTTTCTGTGGGATAGCTACATACATTCCCCCCTCTTTCTCTGTGGGATAGCTACATACTGTACCTTCACCCCTCTTTCTCTGTGGGATAGCTACATACTGTACCTTCATCCCTCTTTCTCTGTGGGATAGCTACATACTGTACCTTCACCCCTCTTTCTCTGTGGGATAGCTACATACTGTACCTTCACCCCTCTTTTTCTGTGGGATAGCTACATACTGTACCTTCACCCCTCTTTTTCTGTGGGATAGCTACATACTTTCCCCCTCTTTTTCTGTGGGATAGCTACATACTGTACCTTCACCCTCTTTTCTGTGGGATAGCCATACCCTTCTTTTTCTGTGGGATAGCTACATACTGTACCTTCACCCCTCTTTCTCTGTGGGATAGCTACATACTGTACCTTCACCCCTCTTTCTCTGTGGGATAGCTACATACTGTACCTTCACCCCTCTTTCTCTGTGGGATAGCTACATACTGTACCTTCATCCCTCTTTCTCTGTGGGATAGCTCTGTACCTTCACCCCTCTTTCTCTGTGGGATAGCTACATACTGTACCTTCACCCTCTTTCTCTGTGGGATAGCTACATACTCTTTCCCTCTTTCTCTGTGGGATAGCTACATACTGTACCTTCACCCTCTTTCTCTGTGGGATAGCTACATACTGTACCTTCACCCCTCTTTCTCTGTGGGATAGCTACATACTGTACCTTCACCCCTCTTTCTCTGTGGGATAGCTACATACTGTACCTTCACCCCTCTTTCTCTGTGGGATAGCTACATACTGTACCTTCACCCTCTTTCTCTGTGGGATAGCTACATACTGTACCTTCACCCCTCTTTCTCTGTGGGATAGCTACATACTGTACCTTCACCCCTCTTTCTCTGTGGGATAGCTACATACTGTACCTTCACCCTCTTTCTCTGTGGGATAGCTACATACTGTACCTTCACCCCTCTTTCTCTGTGGTGTAGCTACATACTGTACCTTCACCCCTCTTTCTCTGTGGGATAGCTACATACTGTACCTTCACCCTCTTTCTCTGTGGGATAGCTACATACTGTACCTTCACCCCTATTTCTCTGTGGTGTAGCTACATACTATACCTTCACCCCTCTTTCTCTGTGGTGTAGCTACATATCTTCACCCCTCTTTCTCTGTGGTGTAGCTACATACCTTCACAACTCTTTTTTCGGTGGGGTAGCTACATACCTTCACCCCTCTTTCCATACTAATAATTCACATCTGTACTTCTAAGAATCTGCACTCTAAGAATGTTGCATAGCATTCACCATTTGTCATGTATCATAAGAATTTGCATATGCAATCTCCATATGTATCTAATGACCAGTAGCGTTATTGATCCCCCTGGTTACAGCACAGGAACAACTGGTTTTAATGAGACCAAAGGTGCATTATTTTGTGATGAGGTAGGTTGGACTTGGGACACACACAGGCCTAATATAAGCCGGGTTTTCACAGCCCTACTTTTAATTGATGGATTAAAATGTCATGAAGCTGTTTAAAAATACCCCCAGCTGATTTAGGCTAGATGACTAAACAAGAACTGCATAGTGTTGTTAATAATGAGGTGGTGGGTTAGCACGAGCACAGGGACTTGGCTTAACTCCAGACTTTTAACAGGAATAGGCCGGTTTAAAGCAATAAATCTGGGGAGAGCAATTTGAGTTTCATTTCAAATCAAATTTTGTCACATACTTTGTAGACGACAGTAAAATGCTTACTTAGGGGTTATTTTCCAACAATGCAAATTTAAAGAACAAGAAGTTAAAATAAAAATAGAAATAGTGACAAGACAAATAAATACGCTGCAAATAACGAATACAAATATAATGAATAAAAATAACATGGCTATACAGTACCTTTGGAAAATATCCCTTGACCTTTTTCACACTTTGTTACATTCTAAAATTGATTAAATAAAAAAAATCCTCAGCTATCCACACAATACCCCATAATGACAAAGCGAAAACAGGTTTTTAGAATGTTTACTAATGCATAAAAAATTGCATGTCAGCGCAAAAACCAAGCAATGAGGTTGAAGGAATTGTCCATAGAGCTCAGAGACAGAATTTTGTTGAGGCACAGATCTGGGGAAGGATACCAAAACATGTCTGCAGCATTTTGTATTTATTAGGGATCCCCATTAGTTCCTGCCAAGGCAACAGCTATTCTTCCTGCCCCCCCCCCCCCCAAAAAAGCATTGAAGTTCCCCAAGAACACAGTGGCCTCCATCATTCTTAATGGAAGGAGTTTGGAACCACCAAGACTCTTCCTAAAGCTGCCCGCCCGGCCAAACTGAGCAATCGGGGGAGAAGAGCCTTGGTCAGGGAGGTGACCAAGACCCAATGGTCGCTCTGACAGAGCACTAGAGTTTCATTGTGGAGATGGAAGAACAATCCAGAAGGACAACCATCTCTGCAGCACTCCACCAATCAGGCCTTTATGGCAGAGTGGCCAGACGGAAGTCACTCCTCAGTAAAAGGCACATGACAGCCCGCTTGGAGTTGACCAAAAGGCACTCAAAGACTCTCAGACGATGAGAAACATTTTATACATTTACAAAAAATCTCAAACTGTATATAGATTGATGAGGGAAAGAATGATATAATCCATTTTAGAACAAGGCTGTAACCTAACAAAATAACGAAAAAGTCTAGGGATACTTTATAAGGAGTAGAAAATAACATGACTATATACAGGGAGTAGAAAATAACATGACTATATATAGGGAGTAGAAAATAACATGACTATATATAGGGAGTAGAAAATAACATGACTATATATAGGGAGTAGAAAATAACATGACTATATATAGGGAGTAGAAAATAACATAACTATATACAGGGAGTAGAAAATAACATGACTATATATAGGGAGTAGAAAATAACATGGCTATATATAGGGAGTAGAAAATAACATGACTATATATAGGGAGTAGAAAATAACATGACTATATACAGGGAGTAGAAAATAACATGACTATATATAGGGAGTAGAAAATAACATGGCTATATATAGGGAGTAGAAAATAACATGACTATATATAGGGAGTAGAAAATAACATGGCTATATACAGGGAGTAGAAAATAACATGACTATATACAGGGAGTAGAAAATAACATGACTATATATAGGGAGTAGAAAATAACATGACTATATACAGGGAGTAGAAAATAACATGACTATATATAGGGAGTAGAAAATAACATGGCTATATATAGGGAGTAATGACCGAATACAAACAGTGTAGCTATTCCCTCCGCAAGGCAATCAAACAAGCTAAGCCTCAGTATAAAGACAAAGTAGAATCTCAATTCAACGGCTCAGACACAAGAGGTATGTGACAGGGTCTACAGTCAATCACGGATTACAAAAAGAAATCCAGCCCCGTCACGGACCAGGATGTCTTGCTCCCAGGCAGACTAAATAACTTTTTTGCCCGCTTTGAGGACAATTCAGTGCCACTGACACAGCCTGCAACGAAAACATGCGGACTCTCCTTCACTGCAGCCGAGGTGAGTAAAACATTTAAACGTGTTAACCCTCGCAAGGCTGCAGGCCCAGACGGCACCCCAGCCGCGTCCTCAGAGCATGCGCAGACCAGCTGGCTGGTGTGTTTACAGACATATTCAATCAATCCCTATCCCAGTCTGCTGTTCCCACATGCTTCAAGAGGGCCACCATTGTTCCTGTTCCCAAGAAAGCTAAGGTAACTGAGCTAAACGACTACCGCCCCGTAGCATTCACTTCCGTCATCATGAAGTGCTTTGAGAGACTAGTCAAGGACCATATCACCTCCACCCTACCTGACACCCTAGACCCACTCCAATTTGCTTACTGCCCAAATAGGTCCACAGACGATGCAATCGAAATCACACTGCACACTGCCCTAACCCATCTGGACAAGAGGAATACCTATGTGAGAATGCTGTTCATCGACTACAGCTCGGCATTTAACACCATAGTACCCTCCAAGCTCGTCATCAAGCTCGAGACCCTGGGTCTCGACCCCGCCCTGTGCAACTGGGTACTGGACTTCCTGACGGGCCGCCCCCAGGTGGTGAGGGTAGGCAACAACATCTCCACCCCGCTGATCCTCAACACTGGGGCCCCACAAGGGTGCATTCTGAGCCCTCTCCTGTACTCCCTTTTCACCCACGACTGCGTGGCCACACACGCCTCCAACTCAATCATCAAGTTTGCGGACGACACGACAGTGGTAGGCTTGTTTACCAACAACGACGAGACGGCCTACAGGGAGGAGGTGAGGGCCCTCGGAGTGTGGTGTCAGGAAAATAACCTCACACTCAACGTCAACAAAACTAAGGAGATGATTGTGGACTTCAGGAAACAGCAGAGGGAACACCCCCCTATCCACATCGATGGAGCAGTAGTGGAGAGGGTAGTAAGTTTTAAGTTCCTCGGCATACACATCACAGACAAACTGAATTGGTCCACTCACACAGACAGCGTCGTGAAGAAGGCACAGCAGCGCCTCTTCAGCCTCAGGAGGCTGAAGAAATTCGGCTTGTCACCAAAAGCACTCACAAACTTCTACAGATGCACAATCGAGAGCATCCTGGCAGGCTGTATCACCGCCTGGTACGGCAACTGCTCTGCCCACAACCGTAAGGCTCTCCAGAGGGTAGTAAGGTCTGCATAATGCATCACCGGGGGCAAACTATCTGCCCTCCAGGACACCTACACCACCCGATGTTACAGGAAGGCCTTAAAGATCATCAAGGACAACAACCACCCGAGCCACTGCCTGTTCACCCCGCTATCATCCAGAAGGCGAGGTCAGTACAGGTGCATCAAAGCTGGGACCGAGAGACTGAAAAACAGCTTCTATCTCAAGGCCATCAGACTGTTAAACTGCCACCACTAACATTGAGTGGCTGCTGCCAACACACTGACTCAACTCCAGACACTTTAATAATGGGAATTGATTTGTGCAATATACGACTGATTGTTGTCCTGTGGACAGAGTCTCCCACCTCAGCTGTAGATCTCTGCAGTTCATCCAGAGTGATCATGGGCCTCTTGGCTGTATCTCTGATCAGTCTTCTCCTTGTATGAGCTGAAAGTTTAGAGGGACGGCCAGGTCTTGGTAGATTTGCAGTGGTCTGATACTCCTTCCATTTCAATATTATCGCTTGCACAGTGCTCCTTGGGATGTTTAAAGCTTGGGAAATCTTTTTGTATCCAAATCTGGCTTTAAACTTCTTCACAACAGTATCTCGGACCTGCCTGGTGTGTTCCTTGTTCTTCATGATGCTCTCTGCGCCTTTAACGGACCTCTGAGACTATCACAGTGCAGGTGCATTTATACGGAGACTTGATTACACACAGGTGGATTGTATTTATCATCATTAGTCATTTAGGTCAACATTGGATCATTCAGAGATCCTCACTGAACTTCTGGAGAGAGTTTGCTGCACTGAAAGTAAAGGGGCTGAATAATTTTGCACGCCCAATTTTTCAGTTTTTGATTTGAACTATCCAATAAATGTTGTTCCACTTCATGACTGTGTCCCACTTGTTGTTGATTCTTCACAAAAAATACAGTTTTATATCTTTATGTTTGAAGCCTGAAATGTGGCAAAAGGTTGCAAAGTTCAAGGGGGCCGAATACTTTCGCAAGGCACTGTATAAGTAGGGTTGAAGTGACTAGGCAACGGGATAGATAATAGACAATAGCAGCAGCGTATGTGGTGAGTGTGTGTGTGTGTGTGTGTGTGTGTGTGTGTGTGTGTGTGTGTGTGTGTGTGTGTGTGTGTTAGTGTGTGTTTGTCGCATCAGTATTCATGTGTGTCCATTTTATATGTGTGCGTGCGTGCGTGCGTGCGTGTGTGTGTGTGTGCATAGACTCAGTGCAGTGCAGGACAGTGCAGGACAGGTAGTCTGGGAAGCCATTTGATGAGCTATTTAGCAGTCTTGTTCAGAAGTCTTATGACTTGGGGATAGAAGCTGTTCAGGGTTCTTTCAATTTTTTTAGACAGTTGTCCTTTGATAAATCAGTGTTTTATGGCAGTTATTTTTCCAATTTGTTCTCAGAGCGGATGGTGAGTCTTTCGGTTCCATGGAACATGGATTGGTGCATCACTGGTAATGCAGTGAGGACATTTAGTCCACTGTGGGGGTGGGCGAGCATGAACATAAGAACTCAATTTAACGTAGGGACTAACTGCTAACAGGAATACACATACTCTTATTGGGAGTTTACAGATTATAGTTTACTTTGAATTGTTTTTGACAAGGCATTTCTAAAGCTTTTCTCACCATTTATGAATTATTATGCCTACAGTTGTAAATTCTAGTAGGCTTTTTTACGTGATTTATTAATGATTAATAAGATAATATATAAGGTGTTTTATAAATAGTGAACTACTAAACATTAGTAGACTAGTAGGCCACCTGATGTAAAGCGAACACTATTTACACTTTATACATACTGACCAGTGAATGACCATTTCTCACAAAAAGATGGACAGCTTTTATTCATTATCTTACAATTGAGGATTGTTTTGTGCAGAGTCAGCGCAGGCACCCGCCTCCTCTTGCAACATGACTTGGACATTCGCTATTGTTGCGTCAATCTCCATCTGGAAGTGATTGAAACCACACACATGGAGGGGATACATGGAAGGCAGTAGATTTCCACCTAAAGCAGGAGGCACAACAACAACTCGCTCATTCCCATCAGTGTTTGCATAAATTTGTTATTTTTAATCCGAACCTGGTTGAAATGGGTGGACGGGCACCAGTGTGCTACCACAGTTTCACACATTTCTAAAGTACATTTTCTGCTATTCTTCACATTTTGCCTTACGGCTAAAAGAAAATGTTCAAGTTTAACAACTAATTTCCTTTCATTCAAAAGTTTTGTTGCCATGGTTTATGCCATGTTCATATGCTCCCAGAGCCCGTGGGGTGTGTGGTACGCCAGCGCATGGCACCAAATTTGCCATTTCTGATCTTCAAAGACTGGTAATAGTTAGAGGATATTCAAGATTCAATGTGCATTTGACAGTAAACTCACCTTGTGATGTGAAACATTATGGCCTCTGCTTCAGCACTGTGGGCACAGGGGTTAAGCATCTAATGTCTTGGCACTGAGTGACAAATTCAATGGTGCCTAACTGGATAGAATTGATGTGGTCCATGCTCTCTCTCCTTTCAATGGGCACAACTTCTCCTCGGGACTGGGAGGTCATCATTTTGTAAGTGTGACTGGATGGATCTGAGCTGATGCTTTTAAGGAACCTGGGAAAGCTTTTTGAAATTTCGCATCCAATTGCTTTCAAATGAATTAAGAACAAAGCCTTGATTTTGGTTTCTACACTCCAGATTGTTGTGCTACTGCTGGCCCAAAGCAGCAGAGGTGCAGTTCTGCAAATGACCTCTGGGGGGCTCTAGTCACCCACAGTTGCAATGTGAGAAAGTAGGCTATGGAGGATCATCTATGAATACAAAATGTAGGGGCTGCATCTCAATAGTCTTAACTGGCATCCTCTCCTTGTCAACTCTATTTCATTTGCACTAATCTGAAAACAAAGAGTAGCATTCCCCACTACCACTCTTCCACATCAGTGCAGACGACTGAAAGGAGACAAGGGGACACTTCCTGAATTGATTCAACCAAAATTAAAGTGAAATGGAATTGACCCCCAACCCTGCTACCCAGGTACAGTACATGCATATCTATGTACAGCCTGCACCATACTGTAAATATGATGATGCATTTATGCTGCAGTCTGACTTCTCTCCAGCTGGGTTGCTTACATGTACCAAGTCATGTGGTGCCTTTATTTGCCAACCTTTCTGCTCTGTCCCTGATGTATGAACAGGTTGTCTTAATCTACATGTTTTTAATGTGTTGTGAATAGGAAGGAGATACTATATCAACAGCTGTACAATCACAACAGAATTGAGGACGATCTACATTAGCGCTGTAATCCAGAAATGTAGTGCTCACAGAATACTATGGTGGAAAAATACAGGTTTAGCTACACAGATCTCCATCTGCCTCTACTTTTGGCAAGAAGTTTAATGCAGTCAATGGAAGTACATAGAGAGTGAAGTTGACATATCCTTCAAACAAATACACAGTCGTTAACGGCAACCATTTAACATTTTGGAAGACATCCAACAGTTCCAACAGACTATTCATTTCTTCAACACTTTTATTGAGTCTCTACTTCAATACAACACTGAGCCACAGATATTCAACATGTGTCGCTGGATCCATCCTAGCATATGAGACCTGTTTACATTCAAATGGCTCAGCCCAACATTCACGTTGACTTACCAACTTCACAAGATCCCTTACAACATGGACGGCGGACGAGGAGGGCAAAGTGCATCCACCACCCCGCGTCCCCGCCTGATGACATGGAGGAGGCGCTGCTCCATTTCCCAGGGCTACGGTGTGAAACATAAATGGTGGGCGGCGTTTGGGGCGTCCCTAATTCACAGGGACTGCCGGACCCCATATGAAGGTCAGAGATGCGTTAGCTCAATTTAAGGATGCAGCAGAGCTCTCTGAAGAACACATTCAGACATTAGACTTGTAGTACGGTTAGTTTTGCTCAGCCACAGGGCAAGACGAGTGGAGTTGTCTGGGACTTTGATGGGTTGTCTATGAAGATCAACTGGACTATGTTCATTCTGATACACTGACTCCAGAACGACGGAATGGAATACTTGCTGAATGGTCATCTGTGGGGAGATTCGCGCTGGAATTCAATCAAATAGCTTTCTGGAAAGAGTAATCACTTCAGTATTAAACACATTATTTGATTATTTAGACCATTTTGGGGGGTGAAATGAAAGAGTATAATTCCATTAAATAAAAAATCAACTACATTCAACACAACTTTATTGTTAGTGAAAATACAGGATATTGTCACGCCTTGGTCTTAGTATTTTGTGTTTTAGTTTATTAGTTAGTCAGACCAGGGTGTGACATGGGTTTATTTTGTATTGTAGTTTCATATTGGGGTTTGTAGTAGTTGGGATTGTAGCTTATTAGGGGTGTGTGTGTTTAATAGGTTTGGCTGCCTGAGGCGGTTCTCAATCAGAGTCAGGTGATTCTCGTTGTCGCTGATTGGGAACTGTATTTAGGTAGCCTGGTTTTCGCTTTGTATTTCGTGGGTGATTGTTCCTGTCTCTGTGTAGTGTGCACCAGTCAGGCTGTAATTGGTTTCACCTTCTGTTTGTTGTTTTGTATTTTATTGGTTGTTCATGTATAGTTCGTTTGTTTGTTTTCACATTAAACATGAGTAACTTACACGCTGCATTTCGGTCCGACTCTCCTTCAACAAAAGAAGAACGCCGTTACAGATATGGCAGCACAGGGGCCATGTCCTACTTTCCGCAGGGCAGGTTTGATTGAATGTGTTCCTTGCTCCAAATAAACATGTTCCCTACTATCATGAATGAAGATCAAGTGAAACTTACATCTACAGTAGGAATCGAAGGCGTCAGCTTCCTCAGCTTTCTTGCTTTCTCATCAGCCAAAACCCCAACAATTACTGTCTGACATCCATCTACATTTCACCTTTACATTTTAGTTATATTGTGACTGTCCGCCAGCATTAGTGGAATAATAGATAGAGTGAAAGTGATGGGCAGACACACACACACACACACACACACACACACACACACACACACACACACACACACACACACACCCCAGGCACACACAGTTAGAGAGAGGGAAGCAGCACTCAACTGGCTGTCCCAGTGAGTGCACAGGAGGCATGAGACAAGGAAAGCTGCAGGCATGGACATACAAGAACCAGATTGTGTATACCCATGGATTTGGATGAATACCAAGCTTGTGTAACCCTCAGATGGCACACATTCTATTCCAGATATTATAATTTTTATCATTTGATGTGTATATACTGATATGTAGGTTAGGTGGGATGTTTTAAATGTACGTATTTCAGTCCTTGACTAATAATGTTCTGTACAATGTATTTTGTCATGTTTCATGTGGACCCCAAGAAGAGTAGCTGATGCTTTTGCAGCAGCTAATGGGGATCCTAATAAATACCAAACGTACTGAATATTTGAAAGGAACTCATAGGTATAGTGTATACGCCAGAGGAGGCTGGTGGGATGAGCTATAGGAGGATGGGCTCATTGTAATGGCTGGAATGCACTTGATGGAACGGAGTGAAACACGTTAAACATATGGAAACCACATGTTTGACTCTGTTCCATTTATCCCATTGCAGCCATTACAATGAGACAGTCCTCCTATTTGCTCCTCCCACCAGCCGCCACTAATATAAGCATGATAACATCGCATGGCCTTCTGGTTGGCTAGGTAGAACCTTCGCTGTCCAATCCTTTCAGATCTATTTCGGTGAGTAGGTGATAGGGGGGTAGGGGTTGATTTAGAGTTGCACAAAAGATTACACCGGCTTGCTTCACATCCCTACTCTAAGTTTACACTTTGCTGGAATGGATACATTCACACTCAAAGCCTCTGATTTGAGAACATCCCTGTCATTCAATTACAACAGCCAATGAACGGTGGATGGAAGATGTGTCGACCATATTACCATACACCCATACACATTACACAGGCCTGGTTTAGAGGTCTACTTACTGAGTGTACAAAACATTAAGAACACCTTCCTAATAATGAGTTGAACAGCCTCAATTCATATGGGCATGGACTCTACAAGGTGTTGAAAGCGTTCCACTAGTATGCTGGCCCATGTTGACTCCAATACTTCCCATAGTTGTCAAGTTGGCTGGATGTCCTTTGGGTGGTGGACCATTCTTGATACACACAAGAAACTGTTGTGCGTAAAAAACCCAGCAGCGTTGCAGTTCTTGACACAAACTGGTGCGCCTGGCACCTACTACCATACCCCGTTTAAAGGCACTTAAATCTTTTCTCTTTCCCATTCACCCTCTGAATGGCACACATACACAATCCATGTCTCAACTGTCTCATGGCTTGAACATCTTTCTTTAACCTGTCTCCTCCCCTTCATCTACACTGATTGAAATGGATTTAACAAGGGACATCAATAAGGGATCATAGCTTGCACCTGGATTCCCCTGGTCAGTCTATGTCATGGAAAGAGCTGATGTTCTTAATGTTTTGTCCACTCACTGTATAGCAGTGTATTATTATTATTATTATTATTGTTATTATTTTCTATGTGGGGTTCTAGTTTAGTTTTTCTATGTTGGTGTTTGGTATGATTCCCTATTAGAGGCAGCTGGCTATCGTGTTCTCTAATTGGAGATCGTATTTAAGTAGCATTTTTTCCACTGTTTTATGGGATATTGTTTTCAGTTAGTGCATGTTGCACCTCTGTTGTTACGGTTTGTTGTCGTCTTTACTGCAGCTGGGCTTCACATACAATAACATTCATTAAAGTAACATATTTCTTGAGATATTAAACACTTCTCCGGGTGTTATCTGTTAATCTGGGCAGCGCAACTGCAATAAAGATGGACTTGAACTCAACCTCTACAATATGATTACTCTCTGGTTGTTTATGCTGTATTGGAGTTGTTAACCGTGTTACAGCTGAAACTAGCCTGTGTACCAGTCTTTGTGTGTCATCATAACACTCCTTGGGAGAATCTCAATTGCATACTCCTTGCGTCCTCTCTCCTAGCCTCTTTCTCAAAACCTATTGGAGGGGAAGTTCAGAGGGGCGGGACCTCTGGCTTTCTCATCCAATGGGTTTTGAAAAGGAGGAGAGGGGAGAGGACGCAAAGAGTATGCAATTGAGTTACTCCCCTTGTCATACCAAACAAGGAGTTGAAATGACAGCACAAACAGATGTGGGATCAGGCTAATACACCTCCCAAGCTGTTTCCTATCATCTTCCTTTACACTCAGTTTTCATTCAATGTTGACACAATGCCACACCAGTCAGTTAGATATTTATAATTAAACATTAACACAATACCACACCCGTCCATTAGATATGTAGTATTAAACATTAACACAATACCACACCCGTCCATTAGATATGTAGTATTAAACATTAACACAATACCACACCCGTCCATTAGATATGTAGTATTAAACATTAACACAATACCACACCCGTCCATTAGATATGTAGTATTAAACATTAACACAATACCACACCCGTCCATTAGATATGTAGTATTAAACATTAACACAATACCACACCCGTCCATTAGATATGTAGTATTAAACATTAACACAATACCACACCCTTCCATTAGATATGTAGTATTAAACATTAACACAATACCACACCCTTCCATTAGATATGTAGTATTAAACATTAACACAATACCACACCCGTCCATTAGATATGTAGTATTAAACATTAACACAATACCACACCCGTCCATTAGATATGTAGTATTAAACATTAACACAATACCACACCCGTCCATTAGATATGTAGTATTAAACATTAACACAATACCACACCCGTCCATTAGATATGTAGTATTAAACATTAACACAATACCACACTCGTCCATTAGATATGTAGTATTAAACATTAACACAATACCACACCCGTCCATTAGATATGTAGTATTAAACATTAACACAATACCACACCCATCCATTAGATATTTATAATTAAACATTAACACAATACAATTAGATATGTAGTATTAAACATTAACACAATACCACACCCGTCCATTAGATATGTAGTATTAAACATTAACTCAATACCACACCCTTCCATTAGATATGTAGTATTAAACATTAACACAATACCACACCTGTCCATTAGATATGTAGTATTAAACATTAACACAATACCACACCCGTCCATTAGATATGTAGTATTAAACATTAACACAATACCACACCCGTCCATTAGATATGTAGTATTAAACATTAACACAATACCACACCCGTCCATTAGATATGTAGTATTAAACATTAACACAATACCACACCCGTCCATTAGATATGTAGTATTAAACATTAACACAATACCACACCCGTCCATTAGATATGTAGTATTAAACATTAACACAATACCACACCCGTCCATTAGATATGTAGTATTAAACATTAACACAATACCACACCCGTCCATTAGATATGTAGTATTAAACATTAACACAATACCACACCCGTCCATTAGATATGTAGTATTAAACATTAACACAATACCACACCCGTCCATTAGATATGTAGTATTAAACATTAACTCAATACCACACCTGTCCATTAGATATGTAGTATTAAACATTAACACAATACCACACCTGTCCATTAGATATGTAGTATTAAACATTAACACAATACCACACCTGTCCATTAGATATGTAGTATTAAACATTAACACAATACCACACCCGTCCATTAGATATGTAGTATTAAATATTAACACAATACCACACCCGTCCATTAGATATGTAGTATTAAACATTAACACAATACCACACCCGTCCATTAGATATGTAGTATTAAACATTAACACAATACCACACCCGCCCATTAGATATGTATTATTAAACATTAACACAATACCACACCCTTCCATTAGATATGTAGTATTAAACATTAACACAATACCACACCCTTCCATTAGATATGTAGTATTAAACATTAACACAATACCACACCCGCCCATTAGATATGTAGTATTAAACATTAACACAATACCACACCCGCCCATTAGATATGTATTATTAAATGTTGCCATAACGTTATCCTCAACCACAGTAGATTACTTTTTGAAGCGCTATGAGTGATGACTGATTTCTAGATGTTTTGCTGACCAATCAGGGAACAAGAGGAAGTGACTCATTGTCCAATGAGGGGGCAAGAGGAAGTTACTCACTCTCCAATGATGGGGCAGGTAGTCATACCCTGATGAGATGCGGGGGTCCTCTGCAGATACTTTTTGGGGTAAGGGCTTCCTGGCTACTGCCTTATGAACAGCAAGCCCAGACCGCAAAAAGACCCGCAAAGGACAAAATGTACAGCCCATACAGCCACTGTTCACTGATCTCAGGCCTGTCCCTACCTGTAAGCAGAAATGAGAAACATAGGAAACATGACCCAGGGTGACTTTTTTGAGATCAACACTGGTGGGCTGCACAATGCACACCTAACCATTGGTTGATGACAGATCGTAAGGTAGTGGAACAGTGTTGGAAATGAATTGGCTTTCAGGTGTTCCTTTTTACCCGGCAGTTTCATTTGTAATTAGAATTTGAAAATGTTTCTGTATGGTTCTAAATTGGTTGTTAATGTTTAACAGTGTGTGTGTGTGTGTGTGTGTGTGTGTGTGTGTGTGTGTGTGTGTGTGTGTGTGTGTGTGTGTGTGTGTGTGTGTGTGTGTGTGTGTGTGTGTGTGTGGCGCACGGCATGTGCTTGTTTGTTTGTTCACCCCAAAGGCATGACCCATTTCTCCCCCTGAATGTATTTCTAAAGCTGCACTGTATTGTGCCACAATAATGTATTAGGCCAACAGATCACTACTAAACAAACAGGAGAACCAGCAATCTGCCTCACAGCAGTCCATGCAGACACATCTTTCAACTTGGTTAATCTACAAGTTGTGACAAAAGTGTTTTCTCTTGAGTTTTCAGATTATGTCCATGTGGCTAGGATCCATGACTCTTTCCACTTTGCTCAACAAACAAAAAAACGTATTTAATGATCAGGCATTGACATTTAGATATAATTAGATTAAATCATTAAATTCATGTGCAATAAATATATTTATCAAGACATTTTAAAAGGCGGGCCTCAAAGTTGTTTCAGGGATGCACATTAGGGCACATCTGGAGAATGTGTCCTTGTGTGTGTGACGTCAAGCCAAAGGCAGTCGGGGAACGCAAGAGCAGGCCATCTGTAGACATAGGCATCTGCCACCCTTACCTCACCACATGCGTCATATGTGGAAAAAGTGTCACATCCCCTAACGCTTCGCTTCTAAATATGTCCTGGTTGTGTCCCATTTTACTATGTTCCACTGACTTTTTCTGTTGTGCCACTGGTGAAGAGCAATTTTTCATTCATTTTCGAGTTAAATAAACAACATTTGATACCTCGAAACAATCCCTTTACTTAATTATATGATAGGGGCTTCATGACGTTATACCCAAGCTGTCTAAATCAGTATCACAAGGCCCTGAAGTAACTTAGTTGGTTGTACTTGTGTTTAAATATTTTTTTTTTGCTGTTGAACGATGAGCACATATTATTGCTTATTACCAGCCAACTAAGGAGAACGCTGTCCTTGGTGCTGAAACGTTATGGCCTTAGCTTCGAGGCGCTTCCGGTGCTGTGGGAGTTGTTCATGGTGCTGAAACGCAATGGCCTCGGCTCCGAGGCGCTGACGGCACTGTGGGAGTTGTCCATGGTGCTGAAACAGTCGAGCCCTAAACCCGCCGCGGTGAACGCCCTCGCCCTGCTGAAGCCCAGTTGTGAATGGGGAGAAACATGGAGTGCAAGAATAATAACAACAACAACAACAACAACAACAACAATAATAATAATTTAACAATAATAGGCCCATAATAATATATTTTGTATTTCATATTAAGTTGGCTTTAGTGCAATCAACAAGTATGTGTGTGTGTTGTATTAACATTGTATAAATGGCAATGGAATCTGTTGATGCGTATTATAGGCTATAGGCTATAGCACTTGTTGCTTACGCATTTGGACTCCTCGGATCGGTAATGCTATATGATTGGGTTTAGGTAAGAGTATGTATACTGGTGTGTGTGCGTGTGCGTGTGCGTGTGCGTGTGTGTGTGTGTGTGTGTGTGTGTGTGTGTGTGTGTGTGTGTGTGTGTGTGTGTGTGTGTGTGTGTGTGTGTGTGAGAGAGAGAGAGCTAATGTTTGAGCCCAGATAGAACAGTCTAATCTTCTCTTCTCCACGCGCACGACTGCCCCCCCCCACCCCCAGCCGTAAAGTATATCTCAGCACCACATACCAGACACTCGATTAAACAGATTAAACGGATTTACATAGTCATGAATAGTTTAATAGTTCAGAAATAGACAAAAACGATATAAAATGGCAAATACTATCGATTATTGATCGTTTTTTGTGTAGCCTATGGGACGAGAATGGACATTTACATTTTCATTAACATGATTATGAATGATCTACAAAAGGATGAGCACAACCATATGTTTTGTTATTGAAATCAATAGTATGCTGAAAACAAAGTAGGCATTGAGGCTTTGCAAATGCATCGAAATCTAGACGGAGCACGTCCTGGCGTTATAACCACTTATGCACGTTTATAAGCGGTGGTCACTTCTACTCAAATTAAGAGTTTGAGATCAGATATTTTTATTTTACCTTTATCTGTTCAGTTCATTATCGCGGGAGAAGCAAAAACAATCCACTCACGCTTCACCATCAAACTCGGAAAAAATATATGTCTTAATGGTCCTATCGCACAGAAACAGAACCGCACGACACGAAACGCGCATTTATATTTCTGAATGCACTAATCTGTGAAAAATGAAATAGGCTCACCCAATAGCCACTGATCCGAAGTGTGCATCATTTCCCAGCTCTCTCCTCCTGTTTTTGCATAATCCCCGGGAATTTGGACGAACACATCCCAGTGACATGCAATATTTTGCTTTTCTTGAGATGTCCGTCGTTGACACTCCCAATTAACTCTATTGTTTATATTTCTATGCATTTTCAACTAATCCATTTGGTCCTTTCCGTGTTTCTGGAAAATACTGCAAAATCTACTGGAAGCACTCAATTCCTCCAGTCTACTGGTGACCTGCATTGACGTCATTGCGTCATTAGGTTTCCCCTGGAAACACAGGAGATCCAAAAATAGTAACACATTAATTCAACTCGGGCTGGGGTTGGTGCGACCGACTATTTGTATCAATCCATAATCTTCAGTTTTTCCCTTCCCCTCTCTCCTTTTCATACAATGCCTCCGAAGGACGTGTTACTCAAGACATGCCACACTATTTTAAGACTAGTAGGCCTACCAGGTTATAGGAGAGAGAGACAGAGAGGGCGGGTTTCTTCCTTTTATTTTATCCCTTCCTGCAATATAAAAAACCGTTATAAGAGGAGAAACAGCGCCACGGGGATAAAAATAGAAAGTGCCGAGCAGTCATCTGTCAGCCACAGGAGCTCGTGGTATTGGGTTAGAGCGCCGCGCGAGGTAAAATTCCGGGCATACTGTTCCCGCACACCGCTGCCTGAGCATCCAATCCCGTGCGGGAATGTGGTTGCAGTAATGTTTGTAATATTGGCACCCGTTTGAGAACCATGTCTGGTGAACACCTAACTGGGCAAAAGTGGAAGTGTTCATTCAAAATAAAACTATGGCGAGTCCCAATATCTCATCACCTACATAGTCAAACCACCAAACGCGTCCCATAGAAATAGGCATGGCTCATCTGTCAAGCTACACTCATTGTTTCCTCAAGTTCAAGTTTAGAATCTCCTGGTTTACAAAACCGCTGCTCTACTTCTACCCCACCGAGTCAAGTATTCGTTCATTCATTCATCCTCCATTCATCGATCTATTCATTCATCCACTCTTTTAATCTATTCACCCATCCAGTGGTGATGCATAGCCTCCCTAGCGATCTATCTGCGGCATCTTTACACTTCCGGGCTTCCTATGAACCAACCAGTCCGCACTGATGTGGCGAGATATCAGATGACATGCGCCATGTGCACTCTGGACCGCACACTCCCACTGCCCAGTGACTCCAAAAGCAGGCGCTCGCTCACATAAGCGGCATGGGCTCCCTAATAGCCTCGAAACCTGGTCTCAGAGGATTTCATATTATTCTTTACTTAAATCCATTTAGTATGATGTGTTACAATTTGTGATATATGTTATCAATTTGTAAACTGTACAATATGTAAAAATCACAATTTGTGTTATATGTTATCAATTTGTAAACCGTACAATATGTACAAATCACAATTTGTGATATATGTTATCAATTTGTAAACCATACAATATGTTACGAATTTACAAAAAAGTATTATAAGTTATGAATTTGCAAAAGGTACAATATGTTACGAATTCTCAAAACGTATGAAATGTTACAAATTCTAGCTAGGTGGCTAACATATGGGCTAGGCTAGGCTATGTGTTAGGGTTAGGGGTTAGATTTAAGGTTAGGGTTAAGTTTAGGAGTTAGGTAAAAGGGTTAAGGTAAGGGTTAAGTGACGGGGTAAGGTGAAGGTTAGGTGAAGGGTTATCTGAAAGGGTTAAGGTTAGGTGACGGGTGACGGGTGACGGATGACGGGGTAAGGTGAAGGTTAGGTGAAGGGTTATCTGAAAGGGTTAAGGTTAGGTGACGGGTGACGGGGTAAGGTGAAGGTTAGGTGAAGGGTTATCTGAAAGGGTTAAGGTTAGGTTTAGGTGACAGGGTAAGGTAAAGGTTAGGTGAAGGGTTATCTGAAAGGGTTAAGGTTAGGTTTAGGTGACGGGGTAAGGTGAAGGTTAGGTGAAGGTTAGGTGAAGGGTTATCTGAAAGGGTTAAGGTTAGGTTTAGGTGACAGGGTAAGGTAAAGGTTAGGTGAAGGGTTATCTGAAAGGGTTAAGGTTAGGTTTAGGTGACGGGGTAAGGTGAAGGTTAGGTGAAGGTTAGGTGAAGGGTTATCTGAAAGGGTTAAGGTTAGGTTTAGGTGACGGGTTAAGGTAAAGGTTAGGTGAAGGGTTATCTGAATGGGTTAAGGTTAGGTTTAGGTGACGGGGTAAGGTGAAGGTAAAGGTTAGGTGTAGGGTTATCTGAAAGGGTTAAGGTTAGGTTTAGGTGACGGGGTAAGGTGAAGGTTAGGTGAAGGTTAGGTGAAGGGTTATCTGAAAGGGTTAAGGTTAGGTTTAGGTGACAGGGTAAGGTAAAGGTTAGGTGAAGGGTTATCTGAAAGGGTTAAGGTTAGGTTTAGGTGACGGGGTAAGGTGAAGGTTAGGTGAAGGTTAGGTGAAGGGTTATCTGAAAGGGTTAAGGTTAGGTTTAGGTGACGGGTTAAGGTAAAGGTTAGGTGAAGGGTTATCTGAATGGGTTAAGGTTAGGTTTAGGTGACGGGGTAAGGTGAAGGTAAAGGTTAGGTGTAGGGTTATCTGAATGGGTTAAGGTTAGGTTTAGGTGACGGGGTAAGGTAAAGGTAAAGGTTAGGTGTAGGGTTATCTGAAAGGGTTAAGGTTAGGTTTAGGTGACGGGGTAAGGTAAAGGTGAAGGTTAGGTGAAAGGTTATCTGAAAGGGTTAAGGTTAGGTTTAGGTGACGGGGTAAGGTAAAGGTGAAGGTTAGGTGAAGGGTTTTCTGAAAGAGTTAAGGTCAGGTTTAGGTGACGGGGTAAGGTGAAGGTTGGGTGAAGGTTAGGTGAAGGTTTTGCTAACATGCTAAGGAGTTGCAAAGTATTTAAAAAGTAGTAAGTCATTGAAAAGTTGCTAATTAGCTCAAATGCTATAGTTGTCCATGATGAGATTCAAACTCACAGCCTTTGGTTTCTTAAACATTTGCGTTATACACCCACCCACCCTGACCAGCTTAAGTAATCATCTGCCTTATGTACCCATACCAAAATTAACATATCATACTAAATGGAGTGTCTTGATTTTACGTACGGAATAATTAAAAAATATCTGAGACCAGGCTGAGGCTCCACAATATGACCACCCCATCCCGCACTATATAATAATTACACAAACAAGGATGAAATAGTAGAATAGTATAATTAAAACATACTATTGATTTCTTTTTGGCTATATACTTAATTCTTTATGTTCAAACAGGGTACGAGTTTGGAGTGGTCACAAATTGGTATAATGTATTTCCATCGCGCCAGATGAGGGTTATGATTTACAAATGTACAGAGTCAGTGGTGCACATGCGCAGGGTCTGAGTTCACAGACACTGCAGCCGTTTCAAAAAATAGAGGAGACAATCGATAGACAGAGGCATGGAACGGGCGGAGTAGCAGAGAGAGATAGAAACAGACAGACAGACAGACAGACAGACAGACAGACAGACAGACAGACAGACAATAAGGCAGGGTTTGACCCCATAAGTAATATCGAATCCAAAACTAAAATGCAACATTTGAACAGATAACCCCAAACAAAAAATGCTAAGTGCAAAGTTGATCTAATAGACTTTATTTCATGTTTTATTTTACTTGTGAAGATAAACTAAAGGCAATATTCCATCCCTGGACTGACATCACATTCTATTATAGTCTTGTAGTGTAGTTTTTGTCCATTCTGTTCTAGTCTAGTATTATGAGTGATTGTATTCTATGCTAGTCTATGAAACGCCAACTCACAGTTTACTGCTCCCAGTAAATGATCATGAACCAGCTACCATGAATCAATAACAATGTTTCAGCAGCATGGTCTTAGTCAGGAGAATATTAGTAATTGGGTTTTGACTGGGTACGACAGTTGAAATAAGCTCATGAGGCATTAATACGTTATATTCTTCAAGAATCAATGAGTACACATCGTTCATTTAGAAGTCCAAAAAGGATGCAGCAACCGCAGATTGCCCCTTTAAATAGGAAAATCACTTGAGTTTGCTTGTTGCAGGTGCGTAGGAGTAATTAGATCATATGTTGGGGAAAAAAATTGCAT